>NW_006408717.1:4074841-4080820 GCF_000296735.1 Chrysochloris asiatica
GGCACTTAACAACAATAACATATATATATACAGGGTCGCTATGAGTTGGAACTGACTCCATGGCATACAACAACACAACACAACATAGGGTTTCTAAGGTGCAGCTGATAAATTTGAACTGCCGACCATGTGGTTCAAAGGGACATTGTGGTCCAGTGCTTTATCTCACAGCACCAAACCAGGACTTCTGTCCATTTAATTCCTACAAGCATTTAATTCCTACAAAAGCCAATGTGGATACAGATGTCATTCCCATTTTATAAGTCAGGAAACTAAAGCTACCACATTTTTCCCAAATCTGGCAGCAACAAAAGGATGGGAAGTGGGAACTGCAGGGAAAAGCCTACAGGACAGCAATATCTATTTGTCTGCTTTCCATACCATGAGGCTGTCTCCGAGTGACCAGGATGCTCTCTCGCTTCCAAGTTTGTGTGAGTAATTAAAGATAACTGAAAGTAAGGAGGAATGACTCAGAGATTGGGAGGGAGCAGGCTCAGCTATATAATTTATGGAGCTCAGTACAAAGTGAAAACATGGAATATCTTGCTCAAAAATTATGAAGAATTACTAAGATAGTGACACAGAACACAGGATCCTTCGGAGCGTGGAATCTTGCATGACTGCACACACTGAACACCCATGAAGCTGGCCCTAGAAAGGAGGAGGCAGTTTTTAAGAGTAAGGGACTTTTATTGAGCATGAAATTCAAAGATGGAGAGATGAAGTGATAATCTATAAAAATAAAAGTTCTTAGACTTAACAGTTTCTCTTTCCACTATTGAAATTTATCAAACTCACATATTCCCTGGTCAAGATCTTCCCTAGGAAAAGATGATTAACTACTAAACTCTGTCAAAATGATGGACATCCCCTGCATTTTCTCCAATTTCATCACTACTCAGAGATTTGGATAACTTTCTACTTCACGGTTATTACTACCTCTGTTCTGTATTTAATGTCATTTGCTGCCCTGAGAGATCACCCAGATCTGTCACCCAGGAACTATCAGAGTATCCCTAATTAAAACACTGCAGTATTGGGGAGATGACCAACCACCCATCTGCTAGAATCCTCACCCTAGGCTTACATGCCTCAATACTGAGACTTTCCAGAGCTCTTCAGACAGTGCATTCTGTCTGTGGACTTTCCAGTTATAAGGCAGTCCTTTCCTCATTTAAAGCTCACATTCTTTCTTAAAACTCACATTCAGTTATCTTTTTTGTACCCCAGTAACCAAGTAGGTAAACCCAATCTTCCACACCATAAATATTTGCTATTTTTATGCAGTTTTCCAACGTCCAGGGTTTGCAAGGCAAAACAGGCACTTCCTTCAGTGGTTTTGGGTTTCCTCTGCACCTTGCCTCTCTACTCAAATTATATTCTGATTTGTCTATATCTTTTTACAATCTTTCAAGAGTGATCTGACCACTGGTACATGGAATGGTCTATTCCCCCACTTTATTCTGCAGGCTAAGTTTTTATTTGATATATTTTAGTAGCATACCCCTCCCTACATGGATTTAAATGGATTACCATTACATCTCCAAAATTTGTTTTAGACATGATGCTATTGAGCCACACCTCTGTCATCTTGTGTTTAGGGTACTATCTGTGTCCTGTAAAGATCACCAAAACTGATTTTTAGCCTAAGCCGGAAGATTTAACTTTCCTGTAGATCTGTTAGGACTTGTTCTGAGTAGCGTTGATGGTGCTGTAGGATAAAGGTTGGATTGCTAACCACAAGGTCAGCAGTTCAAACCCAACAGCAGCTACTCCATGGGAGAAAGATGAGGTTTTCTGCTCCTGTACTGCCTCAGAAACACTATACAGGTTTTCTATGAGTTGGAACCAAATGAACCACACCTAACAACTGCAATAACAAGGATTTATTCTGGGGGTAGTGGTGGTTCAGTAAAAGAATGCTCACCTTCCGTGCAAGAGACTGGGGTTCAGTTCTTAGTGAGATCTATCTCATGCACAGCCGCCTGCCCTCTGTCTCTGGAAGCATCACTGTTGTTATGATTATTAACAGGTTTCAGCGTAACCTCTAGACGACAGTGGCTGACAATCTACTTCCAAAAATCACCCAATGGATCACAACAGGCAATGGTTTATTTGATTGTGTATGGGATCCCCATAAATCAGATGCCAACTCAACAGTAGCTAACAACAAAAGCAAGACTATAATCTACAAAGATAATTCTATAATCCCGATACTATTTGTTGGCCTTTATTACTGATGACCTGTGGTTTTCTGCCCTTTTCAGTTATAGGATCATTCCACTCAATAGAAAAAGTAGAAATGAAACAGTTTTCTTTTCTCTCTCTACCACACATCTGTCAGTTTGTTGTACTCTGTTGGTTTGTATGTTGTGATGCTGGCAGCTATACCACCAATGTATTAAATACTATCAGGGTCACCCATGGTGAACAAATTTCAATGAATCTTCTAGGCTAAGACACATTAAGAAAAAGGAAAGGCTTTTGAATGCTTAGCCACTGAAAATCTTATGAATAGTAGAGGAGCATTGCCAGATACGGTGCCGGAAGACGAGCCCCTCAGGTTGGAAGTCACTCAAAATATTACTTGAGAAGATCTGCCTATTGAAAGTAGAACTTAATGACATGAATAAAGTACAGCTTTTGAGACCTTCATTTGCTGATGTGGGCAACTCAAAATAGGAAGAAACAACTGCAAGCCTGCATTAATAATTGGAATGTGAAATGTACAAAGTATGAATGTAGGGAAATTGGAAGTCATCAACCATGAAAGGAGATGCATAAAGATCGATATCCTAAGTGTTGTTGTTGTTGTTAAGTGCCTTTGAGTTGATTCCGACTCTGTGTAGGGTTTCCGATCAGCAGCTGGTGAGTTCAAACCTCCGACCTTGAGGTTCAAATCGATCTTGCTGTCTAGTGCTTACCCTACAGCGCCACACCAGGACTCTTAGGCATTGTTGTTGTTGTTGATGATATGTGCCGTAGAGTCGGTTCCAACTCACAGCGACCCTGTACAGGGTTTCCGAAGCTATAAATCTTTATGGGAGCAGAACGCCTCATCTTTCTCCCATGGAACAGCTAGTAGTTTCGAACTGCTGAGCTTGTGGCTCACAGCCCGATTCGTAACCACTACGCTACCAGAGCTCCTTAGGCATTAGTTAACTGCAAAGAATTGTTATTGGTCATTTGAACCAGTCAATCATATGGTTTACTACTATGCCAGGAGCAACAAACTGAAGAAAAATTCCATCTCATTCATTGTCAAAAAGGGTATTTCAAGATCTTTCTTGAAGTACAATGTCATCTGTGATGTGATAACATCCATATGCCTACAAGGAAGACCTGGTGTGGCTCTGTAGAATAAGCACTAGCCTGCTAACCATAATGTTGGTGGTTCAAACCGACCAGCCACTCCTTGGGAACTCTGTACAGGGTCACTATGAGTCAGAATGGACTCAGGGGCACTTAGCAAAACCAACAAGGAAGACCAGTTAATAGTACTATTCAAATTACATGCTAACCACTATAGCCAGTGAGGGTGAAATTGAAGCATTTTACCAACTCCAGTCTAAAATTAATCAAACATGCAATCAAGATGTATTTATAATTACTGATGATTGAAATGTAATAGTTGGAAACAAAGAGGAAGGTTAATAGTTGGAAAATATGGCTTTGAAGACAGAAACAATGCTAGACATCATATGATAGAATTATGCAAGACCAATGATTTATTTGTTTCAAATACCTTTTTTCAACAACATGAAAGGTGACTTTTGGACCTTACCAGATGGAATACACCGCAATCAAATTGACTGCATTAGTGGAAGAGATGATGAAGATGCTCAATGGCATTAAGCAAAACAAGGCCACGGCCAGACTGTATAATACACTATAAATTGCTCATAAGCAAGTTCAGGCTCAAACTGAAGAAAATTAAAACAACTCCACGAGAACCAAAATATGACTTTAAATATATCCCATCTGAATATAGAGACCATTTCAAGAACAGGTTTAATACATTAGATACCAATCAACAAACACCAGAGGAGTTGTAGGATGACATCAAGAACATCATATGTGAATAAAATAAAAGGTCATTAAAACAACAGTAAGGAAAGACAAGAACAACATAGATGCCAGAAGAGTCTCTGAAGTTTTCTGGTGAACATTGTTGTTGTTAAGTATCGTCTAGTTGGTTCCAACTCATAGCAACCCTGTATAGAGTTTCAAAGGAGCTTCTGGTGAGTTTGAACCTCTAATCTTGTGGTTCAGAACAAACTTGCAGTTCAGTGCCACATCAGACCTCCAGAGAAGCTAAAGCAAGTGGAAGAAATGATGAAGTAAAAGAGGTGAACAAAAAATGTCAAAAGGCAACTTGAAAAGACAAAGTCAAGTATTATATTGAAATGTGCAAAGATCTCGAGCTAAAAATGGAAGAACACGGTCAGCATTTCCCAAGCTGAAAGAATTAAAAAATATATATACAAGATTCAACTTGAAATATTGAAGGTGGAAGGAAGACAGAGTCACCGTACCAAAAATAATTGATCAGTATTCAACCACTTCAGTAGTAGCATATGATCAAAATCTGATTGTACTGAAGGAAGAAGTCTAAGCTGCACTGAAGGCATTGGTGAAAAACAAGGCTGAAGGGATTGATGCAATACAAATTTAAATGTTTCAACAAACTGATGCAGCACTGGAGGTGCTCATTTGTCAATGTCAAGAAATTTAAAAGATAGTTACCTGGCCAACTGATTGGAAGAGATGTATATCTAGGTTTATTCCAAAGAAAGGTGACCCAATGGAATATGAAAACAATTGAACAATATTATTAGTATCACATAAAAGTGCTATTTTTACATGCAAGTAAAATTTTGATAAAGATCTTTCCAAAAATGGTTACAGCAGTACATGACAGGGAACTGCCAGAAACGCAAGCCAGATTCAGAAGAGGAGGTGAACTAGAGATATCATTGCTGACATCAGATGGGTCTTGGTTAAAAGCAGAGAATACCAAAAAGATGTTTATCTGCACTATATTCACTATGCAAAGGCATTTGAATATGTGGATCATGACAAACTATGGATAACACTGAAAAGAATGAGTATACCAGAACATTGAACTTGCTCATGAGAAACCAGTACATAGATAAAGAGGCAGTTGTTAGAACAGAACTAGGGGATAGTGAATGGTTTAAAATCAGGAAAACTGAGCATCATCAGAGCTGTATCTTTTCACCATACTTATTCATTCTGTAGTCTGAGCAAACAATCTGGACGCTTGGTTAAATGAAGAAGAACATGGCATCAGAATTGGAGGAAGGTTCATAAACAACCTGTGGTTTGCAGGTGACACAACCTTGCTTGTTAGAAGCAATGAAGACTTGGAATACTAATGAAAATCAACGACTGTGGTCTTTAATATAGACTGCACCTTAATGTAAAGAGAGCAAAAATCCTTAAAAGTAGACTAGTAAGCAACATTGTGATGAACAGAGAAAAGATTGAAGCTGTCAAAACTTCCAGTTTTGCTTGGGTCTAAAATCAACACCCATGGAAGCAGCCATCAAGAAATCAAACAACACACTGGATTTTGCAAATCTATTGCACAAAACCTTTTTAAAGTGTTGAAGAGCAAAGATGTCAGCTTGAGGACTAACGTGTGTCTGACCCAAGCCATGGTATTTTCAATAACTTCATATGCATGCGAAAGCTGAACAGTGAACAAGGAAGACTAGAAGAATTTATGCTTTTGAGTTACGGTGTTGGAGGAAAATAATGAAAGTGCCAAGGGCTGCCAAAATAACAAACAGATTTGTGTAGAAAGAAGTGCAGCTGGAGTGCTCCTTGGAGGCTAGGATGGCCAGACTTCACTTCTTATACTTCAGACATATTGTCAGGAGGGACCAGTCACTGGAGGAATGATATAATGTTTGGTAAGGTGGAGGGTCAGAGAAAAAGAGGAAGACCCCCCCC
>NW_006408717.1:4080920-4089580 GCF_000296735.1 Chrysochloris asiatica
GGGTTGCTATAAGTCAGTACCAACTTGATGGCACCTAACAACAATTGCCTTACTGTTTCTTTTTCCAAAGAATGCTATCTTGATGTTAAAATAGATGAAGAATACATCCAAATGTAACTTACTCTGTATAATGTCCCTCCTCTTTGTGAAAGACAGGATGATTTTGAAAATTATTCTCTCCATTCTCCAGACTGCTGGCTTTCCTCTAATAAAGCTTAGATTGGATCTCTCCCTGTCTCTGTGATTGACTACAGTGACAGGCGGCAAACCCTCATTTCGGTTTGGCAACAATCCATGTTTGCTGAAGTGGGTGGAGGGTCGACGAAAAAGAGGTAGACCCCCAACAAGATGGATTGGCACACTGACAGCAGCAAAGGGCTCAAGTGAAACAACAATTGTGAGGACAACACAGGACCAGGCAGTGTTTCATTCAATTGTTTGTAGTGTCACTATGAATTAGAGCTGACGCTATGACACTGTACCAAAAAGAAATTATTGATGTTCAAACATTTCAAGAGGTAGCATATGATCAAGAGCCAAAGATCCTGAATGAATATTTCCAAGGTACATTGAAGGCATTAGCAAAGAACAATGCACCAGGAATTGATGGGATACAAATTGAAATCTTTCACCAAAGTGATGTGACAATGGAGGTACTCACTTATCTATGCCAAAAAAATGTGGAAGACATTTATCTGGCTAACTGATTGGAAGAGATCCATATTTGTGGCCATTCCAAAGATAGGTGACCCAATGAAATGCAGAAATCATCGGACAATATCACTGATATCCCATGCAAGTAAAGTTTTACTAAAGGTAATACAGAAATGGCTGCAACCATACATTGAAAGAGAACTTCCAGAGGTTCAAGCGATATTGAGAGGAGGATGCAGAACCAAGGATATTATTGCTGATGTCAGATGGATCTTGACTGAAAGCAGAGAATACGGAAAGATGTTTACTTGTGCTTTATTGACTACACAAAGGCTTTCGATTGTGTGGATCATGACAAGCTATAGACACTGTTGCAAAGTATGAGTATTCCAGAACACTTAATTGTGCTCATGAGGAATCTGTACATGGGAACACTGAATGGTTTAAAATTAGGAAAGGTGTGTGACAGGGTTGTATTCTTTCACCATACTTACTCAACCTGTATGCTGAACAAATAATCTGAGAATTTGGATTATATGAAGAAAAACATGGCATCAGGATTGGAGGAAGACTCATTAACAACCTGTGATATGAAGATGATACAACCTTGCTTCCTAAAAGTGAAGAGGACTAAAAATACTTACTGATGAAGATCAAAGACCATAGCTTTTGGTATGGATTGCATCTCAATGTAAAGAAAACAAAAATCCTCATCACTGGACCAATAAACAACATTCTTATCAATGGAACAAAGATTGAAATTGCCAAAGATTTCATTTTGCTGGGATCAACCACCAACACTCATGGAAGCAGCAGACAAGAAATCAAATGAAATATTGCATTAGGCAAATCTGCTGCCTTTTTAAAGTGTTGAAGAGCAAAGATGTCAGTTTGAGGATTAAGCTGTGCCTGATTCAAACCATGGTATTTTCAGTAAACTCATATGTATGTGAAAGTTGCACAGTGAATAAGGAAGACCATAGAAGAATTAATGCATTTGAGTTATGGTGTTGGAGGAGAATATTGAAAGTGCCATGGGCTGCTGAAACAACAAACATCTGTGTTGGAATACGTGCAGTCAAGATCCATCGGACATCAGCAATGATATCCCTCGTTCCATGCCCTCTTCTGAATTCGGCTTGAACCTTTGGAAGTTCTCTGTCAATGTATGCTTGCAGCCGTTTCTGTATTACCTTTGGTAAAACTTTACTCGCATGGGATATCAAAGAGATATCCAAGCAAGGGAATAATCTTCTACTAGGTAAATTTTATCAGAAGCCAAAAAAGGTGAAGACAAGGCAACTTTTAGTGAACCTGACCAGATCAGATGGTCTAAGACTAAGGTGGTGGTTGTGGTGGTGGTGGTTATGTGCCGTGGAGTCGGATCTGACTTATAGCGACCCTGTACAGTGTTTCCAAGGCTGTAAATCTTCATGGGAGCAGAACACCTCATCTTTCTCCTGTGGAACAGCTGGTAGTTTCGAACTGCTGACCTTAAGGTTCGCAGCCTGATTCATAGCCACTACACTACCAGAGCTCCTAAGACTAAGGTAGAGGAGCCATATTAAGTAATTCCCTGCACCATAGTCCATACACTGACTTTTAGCCATGGCTGTTTCATACCTAAAAGATAACTTTCCTCTCTCAATCATTTTACCAGTCCCAAACAACCGTTAACTGTATGACTGTTTCGGACTGGCAAAATAGTTCTTTTGTTTTAAAACAGTCCTTCTGTAAAACAATGTGTCCACAGGGTAAGGGTACTCAGGTTCCAGCCATTCAGGTCTGCTGCAGGTGTCCATCTGATCTGATCAGATTCTCTAAAAGTTGTCTTGGCTTCACCCTTTTTGACTTCTGATAAAATTTACCTAGTAGAAGATTATTCCCTTTCTCTGAGCTTCATGAGGTATCAGCACAGCAAAACCTTTAAGAGACTTTACGTTCAAATACTATACTCCAGTCCAGTGATATCTTCCCCTTACTGCATTCTTTCATAATTACTGTTTCTGCAATTACATTTTTCCCAATCACCATTAACTCTGTTAACAACCAACACTCACAACTAAATCATACAATCCTATCAGCATGTTCCCCCACCCTCTCTTCCCTAGATCTATAAGGAAAAGAAGTATCTATTTAGTGGAGATCCTACTTTGTTCCCTTCTTTTTAAGTCTAAATTCACTCATAAAAGCATGTAAATTAACAACTTCATGCCTTTATTCACCTCACCCCCTCCTTATTTTAAACAGCTAATGTTTAAATTGCCCATTCCTTTGAACTGGATTGTAGGGAAGAAACTAAACTATAAGGAAGAAGAACATGGCATCTGGATTGGAGGAAAACTCATTAACAACCTTCATTATACAGATAATACAACCTTGCTTGCTGAAACCAAAGAGGACTTGAAGCACTCATTGATGAAGATGAAAGACTACAGCCTTCAGTGTGAATTACAACTCAATGTAATGAAAACAAAAATCCTCACAATTGGACCAAAACACAACATCATGATAAATGGAGAAAAGATTGAAGTTGTCATTTTCATTGTACTTGGATACACAATCCACATGGAACAGCAGTCAAGAAATCAAACATCATATTGCATTGAACAAATTTGTTGCAAAAGACCTCTTAAAAGCATCAAAGAGCAAAGTGGTCTAGGTGTTCCTAACCCAAAGCATGGTATTTTCAGTCGCCTCATATGCATGTAAAAGCTGGACAAGGAATGTGAAAGATTCCAGAGGAATTGATGCATTTCAATTGTGGTTTTCGTGAAGAATACAGAAGAAAACATAGTCATCCAGAAGAACAAACAAATCTGTCTTGGAAGAAGTACATTCAGGATGCCCATTAGAAGCAAGGATGGCAAGACTTAGTCTCACATACTTTGGATATGTTATCAGGATAGACTGTTATTGTTGTTGTTAAGTGTCATAGAGTCAGTCCTGACTCATATCAACCTTAAATAGGGTTTGCAAGAAGCTGATGATAGGTTTGAACTATTAACTTTGTGGTTAGCCGTTAACACCATACCAGGAGAGACTGGTGGTGGTGGTGGTGGTGGTGGTGGTGTGCTGTGGAGTTGGTTCCAAATATAGCTACTCTGCATAGAGTTTCCGAGGCTGTAAATCTTTATGGGAGCAGAAAGCCTCATCTTTCTCCCACATAAGGGCAGGTAGTTTCAAACAGCTGACCTTGAGATTAGCAGTCTGACTCATAATCACTATGCTGCCAGAGCTGAAAAGGACATTATGCTTGGTAAAGAGAGTGTCAGTGAAAAAGAGGAAGATCCTCAACAAAATGGATTGACACAATAGCTGCAAATATGAGCTCAAACAACAGTAATTGTGAGGATGGCATAGAAATCAAACCAGTACTCTGAGGAGCTAAGCATGTTTCTTGATCTGAAGAATAATTTGTTCCTATTAGAACTTTGAGTATCTCCATCTATAAGCAAAGGCTAGTCCAAGGCAACCCATCAGATTGCCACATACCAGCTCATGGTGTCAATTAGTTGAGTTCTGGTCAGCTCATCCTTAGCTCCTGTGGGCTAGATGAATGGATACCAGCCTTAGGCTCAGGAGTCCACACACCTCTCTGCACATCAGACCAGCCAGCCCCTTGTCACTCTCTTTTTCTCATCCCTAACCCCAGGGGCCAAGTCAACAGGATTCACCTGTAGGTGTAAGAGTTCACACAGTAGGAACTGACTGCACCACCAGTACCCGCTATGGAGATGCTATCTTTTTTAAAGTGTTGTCTGTCATAACAGAGACTATGGCATATATGAGAATTTTCTATGCTTCTTAAACTGTCATCCCATCTAGAACCTCATGCCAATTCCTCTATGCTGATCAGACTAGATTCTCAGATGCATTCTCGAATCTCTTTGCACCAAAAAGTAGAAAGGATATTATTAATTTCTTTATTTCTATCACAACCTTCAATATCTATAGAGTCTGAATAATATCTATGGAAGCATTCAGACTTTGTACACTAAAATGATGTTTTTGTGGGGTTTTTTTTTCTTTCAAAACAAGATTTCTTTCTTTTTAATGAATGCTGTTTTTGTTATGTGCCATCAAGTTAGTGCTGACTCATAGTGACCCTGTTTAGGGTTTACAAGCAGTAGATAATGGGTTTGAACCACCAAACTTGCAAATAGCAGTCCAATGCTGATCCTACAGTGCCATAATAGACATAAATAAATATTAAAATTAATCATCAGCAATTAACAAATCTACATTTAACTTCACATATCTCTGACAGATCTTTTTATAGATAGAGGATATTGAATCTTACTTGTCCTTTTTCTTAAGTTACTATTTCACTTATAGGTTTTTACTGCTGCATCTATATATTATATAGTTTCAAATGATAAATAAAAAATAACAATGAATGAACCCATTCCAACTCATAGAGACTAAATAGGACACAGTAGAACTGCAATCTTTACAGAAACAAATCACCATATCTTTCTCCTTTGGAGCAGCTGGTGGATTTGAGTCAGGAACCTTTTGGTTAGCACTGAGTGCTTAGCCATGTCACCACGAGTGCTCCCTGGTTCAAAAAATACAGTACTTTAGAAATCAGTCCCTTTCTGTAATCACTGCATACAACTACTTCAGAGATGGCCTTCGGATTCAAACAAATTATATTCTGCAAATAAGCATAGTGTATAATAGTAACTTGACAGGACAACAACATTATATGCTTAACCAAGAAATACTTTTAGTGGCTGGTTTGCAAAGTTGTTTAAGGAATTATGGTAATTCCCAGATTACTCCAAGGGCTATTTTTATGGGCTAAAAAGGAATTTTATGGAATAAAAAGGAAGGCCAAGGGAGGAGAGAGAAATGGATCTTACATGCTAACCCCAGATATGCAGAGTATGAAAATCCGTCCAATAACAGAACAATTTAAGAAGGCCTGGTAGCATAATGGTTAAGTGCTCGGTTCCGATCTGTTTCCATAAAGATTATAGCCAAAAAAAACCATTATGGGTTAATTCTATTCTGTCACATGGGGTCACTATAAGTTGGAATTGATTGGATGGCACACAACAACAGGAAGATTTAAAAGAATTGTATGGGCATTACATCATTCACTTTGGATAATAGTACAAAGATAAGCTTCAGTAGAAAAAGACCCAGGCTCCAATTCGGAGAAAGCTTGACCACTACACATTTGATTTGGAAATAGTTATGAAATTTACCAAAGATTTAGTTTCCTTATGGAGAAAGAAAAGCAAAGAGAGGAGAAAAGTCCCCCTCCTCAGATGGAATGGGAAATTACCCAGTACAATGCCTGGCTTATAGTAAAAATCAGTTCTCTTCTCTTCTAAATTCATAGCTGTTACTGTGTGGCTTGCATAATCCTGGCTCTGACCTTGTATTGACCTTGCCAGGGGCTGCAGGTTAGCACAGTGGCTCTGAATTTAGTGTTGGGAGAGATTGACATGCTGGTGGATTCCTAAGTAATTTGTGGGTAATAAAAGTTTCAAATTTGTGATTTAATTTTTTAAAAATATGTAAATGAAAGCAGATTCAAGGTTACCCTTTAATCAAGCTACTCTTGGTTACATTCCAGTAGGCTCTCTTGAGTAAGAGAGAAAGGGATGGAATTACAGCTAATATTTTGAGAATTAGGCAAAACCCTGACCACTCCCTAGGGAATGTGCCAGCTATGTGAAAGATATGCATTATGTTTGCAGATGGTACAGTACTTGGAACACAGGCTGCTTGCCTGAGGTGCTGAGCTGATTACACTGGGTTGGCACCTCCTACAGAAGGGTGAACCATATCACATGTTCTATGCAGTCTCTCCCCAGACCAGGGGCTGTAAGTCTCAGTGCTCTCTGGGAAGTCACCATGACTGAAGACCATTGCCAATAGCCAACACATGTGACAAACATTGAGGTGGAGGGAATGCTCTGAAGTAATTGGATCTCTTTGTCTTCTCATAAATCACATCTAGAGGAAGGGACGAGAGCTTGTTCTTCATGTACTCCTCTTTAAGAAGAGGGAAGTATTAGGGACTTTGAATAGTAACTCAACTTCTAAAATCCAAATGAAGGTTGTAACTAGAGTCCAAAATATAATGTTTTGTTAGGTGCCATTGAGTCGGTACCGACTCATAGCGACCTTATGCACAGCAAAACGAAACACTGCCTGATCCTGGGCCAATCTCACTACTGTTGCCACGCTTGAGTCCATCGATGCTGCCACTTTGCCAATCCATCTCTCTGGGGGTCTTCGTCTTTTTCTCTGACCCTCTACCTTACCAAACATGAATTCCTTCTCCAACGACTGATCCCTCCTGACAAGATGTCCGAAGTATGAGAGACAAAGTGTGGCCATCTTGGCCTCCAAGGAGCACTCTGGCTGCACTTCTTTCAACATGGATCTGATCATCCTTTTGGCAGCCCATGGTACTTTCAATATTCTCCTCCAACACCATAACTCAAATGCATCAATTTTGAATGTTGGTGTTAAGTGCAGTTGAGTCGGTTCCGACCCATAGCAACCCTGTACAGGGTTTCTGAGGCTGTAAATCTTTACAGGAGCAGAAAGCCTCATCTTTCTCCCGCGGAGTGGCTGGTAGTTTCAAACTACTGACCTTAAGGTTCACAGTCCAATTCGTAACCCCTACGCTACATGTAAATATTAGAAATATAAGCATTTCATACTGGTGGGTCAATGAAATTGTTTTATACTTCCATTGTGGATAGAATTTTTTAAATGATGCATGTACATTCTCTCTACTTAAAGAATTTGTTCATGTGAGAAAAATATCTGAATAAATTAAGGCATAATAATAATTAAAAAGTATATCAATAAGTGTATCTTGGTGTTACATAAAGCATTTGTGTGTAGCATAAATAATTTGCATATATACATATATGCAGCCACCACTTGTCTGTCTGAAAACTCAGTGGAGCTTCCAGACTAAGGTATTTGGAAGAATGGACTGGCAATTTACTTCCAAAAGAGTAGCCAATAAAAGCCCTATTGATCTCAATCGTCAGATCTGCAACTTATCATGGGGATGGAGCAGGACCTGTCAACATTTCATTCCTTTGCCTATGGGGTTACCAGGAGCTGGGAGCAGACTGCATGGCAGTTAAGGACTCAAGAGCTAAGGAATTTAGATCAGATAGTGAGGCAGCACAAGAGGCACTCACTTATCTATTCCAAGAAATTTGGAAGACAGCTATCTGGCTGACTGATTGGAAGAGATCTGCATTTGTGCCCATTCCAAAGAGAGGAGACCCAATAGAATGCAGAAATCATCAGACAATATCTTTGATATCCCATGCAAGTAAAGTTTTACTAAAGGTAATACAGAAATGGCTGTAAGCATTGACAGAGAACTTCCAGAGGTTAAAGCTGGAGTCAGAAAAGGCCATGGAATGAGGGATATAATTGCTGATGTCCTATGGATCTTGGCTGAAAGCAGAGAATATCAGAAAGATATTTACCTGTGCTTTATTGACTTGACTATATAAAGGCTTTCAATTGTGTGTATCATGACAAGCTATGGACAACATTGTGAAGTATGAGTATTCCGGAACACTTAACTGTGCTCATGAGGAATCTGTACATGGAACAAGAGGCAGTTGTTTGTACAGAACATGGGAATACTGATTGGTTTAAAATTAAGAAAGATGTGCGACAGGGTTGTATTCTTTCACCATACTTATTCAACCTGTATGTTGAGCAAATAATCTGAGAAACTGGGTTCTATGAAGAAAAACATGGCATCAGGATTGGAAGGAGACTCATTAACAATCTGGGACATGCAGATGATACAACCTTGCTTTCTGAAAGTGAAGCGGACTTAAAAACTTACTGATGAAGATGAAAGAGCACAACCTTCAGTATGGATTACATCTCAATGTAAAGAAAACAAAATCCTCACCACTGGACCAATAAACAACATTCTTATCAACAGAGAAAAGACAAGTTGTCAAGGACTTCATTCTTCTTGGATCAACTATCAACAC
>NW_006408717.1:4091124-4092177 GCF_000296735.1 Chrysochloris asiatica
CTGGGACCATCAAAGGAGAAGAGTGGTGTGTGGGACCCTACCCAGAGAAGCAATGATACCAGAGATGGAGGCAAGGATTATGACGTGGAGAGATGAAGTGGCTGGGGGCCCTGGACTCAGGGAGGGAGAGAGGCTGTGTTCTGGCCGGGGGTGGGGGTCATGCTTGTGGGGAGTGCCCTTCGGTTGTTTAAATGGTTATATATTCCTGAATGCTTTGGTATACATACAAAAAAAACCCCCAAAGAAACCAAAGGTAATGGAAGCAAATGCTGTTGAATGATGATGCATGGAGGGGTTTTTAATCATTGCAATGAAACGAAATACGATCGGATGAACGTAAAGCTGATGTTCTTGCACGTAAACTACCACCCAATTCACAATAAAAACTTTAAAAAAGATTGTAAAAAACATAATAAAATAAAATAAATGGGGTTAGAGGTTCCAGGCTTGTCCATAGATGGAATCGCTGCAGAGTTATTATTAGCACTAATAATGATGCCTGGAGATGACTGTGTGCCAAGCTGAGGCTTTCATATACAGAATCTCACCAAATACTCCTGAGATGTGTTGGTGTTAACACTCCCCTTCACAGATGAGGAGGTGACAGAGGTTAACTCAGCCAGTAAGTGGAGGAGGAAGGTGGATTTGCATCTGGTTCTGTGTGATCTTGACACCATGTCCTTAATTTAGATGCTGAACTGCAAAGGAGCAAAAAATGACTGAAAAAAAAAATTTTTTTTAAATGATAAATTCAATGGCCAGTGATTTGCATGTGAGGCTCAGAAGAACATGAACTAAGAAATAACTTGAATATGATGAATAAAGATAAGGGGATATTAGTCAGAGTTAAGCATTAGAATGTGACTGTGGGAATTGTCTGTGATAATTGATGATTTATCCCCAGCAGGTGAGATGAAAATGATTCAGTTGAAATTAATAGCATGTATATTACAAATAAGCACTTATGTTTGTGTTTACTTATAAAAACTCAATAGATTTTATAGGGATTTACTTAGTACATACTGCTATTGTTAAGTGCTGTTGAGTTGGTTC
>NW_006408717.1:4094337-4094887 GCF_000296735.1 Chrysochloris asiatica
AACACTCAGGGATTATATAATAATTTACACCTCCAAAGGGCACATTCTGAAAGTCTGCCTCCTGGTCACCAGCTCTTAGTCCCTCTCTTCCCATGGATCTACAGTCCTCAGCTGATCCCCGCTCTCAATACACCTATCTCTGCCTCCATCTCTGACACTGCTGCTTCTCTGGATAAGGTCTCACATTCTGCTTGTGCTCTTCTCCCTTGATGGTTTTAGGATCCTCTGTTCCTGGAATGTAAGATTAACCATTCCCCTGTTTTTGTTATAAAACTTCTACCTTTACAATTGTGACAGTCACAATTTGTCATGATAACAATTATTCACCATTGAATCATAACAAATGTTATCTCCATCTCTCTTCACCAGACCCATCTAGACAAGATGGAAACCATTCAGTGGGGACTCTTTCTTCCCCCCATACTATTAAACTAAATTCCCTCTTGAAACCTTGTAAGCCAGTCACTTTGTACCTTTATCACCCCCTCTTTTTAGGTAGCCAGTGTCTAAGTTGCCTATCTCTATTTACCCTGTGTACAGAGGGGATAGC
>NW_006408717.1:4095481-4096675 GCF_000296735.1 Chrysochloris asiatica
TTTTTTTTTAATCTTCCTCTAGTCGAGTTCTGATTATCAAGCCATTGAGCTAGGTCAAATGGGTACAGTCTGCAAGTTTGGGTATTCTTGTGCATCTCCTGTCACTTCATATCAGTTGGATGCTTCACTCTCAGCTCTAACCCTCTGTGGCTATGTCCTTGTCCATGGGCTCAAGTGTCCTTGGTCTCACCACACTTTGGAAAAACCAGCCCTTCCTCTTCTCTCTCATCTCCAGGTCAACGGGAGTCAATGGACTGTGGTTGAACTCAGCCTATTTCTTCATTGCTGCCTTTCCCCCTCTTCCAGTCACCAGTAGACAAATGTGGTCACCAGCAAGCTACATGCCTGTTAGTGTGTTCCCTTTAAGTCTCAGTTTTAGAGGGGAGTTTGTCCTGAAGGAACTTGATTGCTTGCCCTGATGGCTTCCTGGTGAACAGCTTTCTTATTCTTGTAGTAGCCAGTCTGGTGTGCTTGTCCTTGCTAGTGGGAATGTCCCACCTCATAAAGTTCTGGATGGGACTCAGGATTGCACCTAAGGTCCTATACTATGCAAAGGCTTTACAATAGGCCTATTTCACTGGGCAAGTTTAGAACACCTTTTAGGTATTCCAATCAGTTATAGGCTGAAGACGGGCTTACAAGTTTTGTGTAATCATGGTTCCCAACATTCCTTTATATCCCACTCAAGTGTCTGTTTTACAATAGTAGGCAAGGGAAACCAGTATTCATAAGATAGTCAAGCATTTTAGTATTATTTCCCTTCTTCAAACTATGCCTAGATCCCTGTATTACAGAGCCCTGTTGTTCCAGGGTTGAGCATGGGTCACTATTTACTGTCCCACTTAGGCCATGCAAACCTTTCTCAGTGTTCCCTTATCTCTCTTGTTCTTTCACCTCCTCCCCCTTCTTGTATTGCCCGCCTCAACACCTGAACTAAACCCCTGACCCCAACTCCATTGTTGTGCTTACCTTATGTTCCATTAACTCTTCCCTCTGTTTAAGACAATCTATTTTATCCTGTAATGTACCTGACGTTCTCACCACCTGGATCTCTGTTCCTCTGTGTTTACCTTCTTTCACATTGTAATTGTTTTGAGCATAAACTGACCTCCCAGATCCTCTGTTCTTATAATTTTATACTGTTCTTCACTCTTTCATTTGTCAATTGAGTTCAGGGTGATGCTGCCACATATG
>NW_006408717.1:4097870-4107162 GCF_000296735.1 Chrysochloris asiatica
TATGATGAAATAGTATTAAGAAATAGAGAGTAAAATGAAATCAAGCAAACATATTTACTTTAAAACTGTCAATCTTTTAAAATGTTAATATGCATTTGGAATTTTAACAAGGGTTGTGCCAGTAGATAGCATTTACCCACCCCATTTAAAAATTAAAAAAAAAAAATTTTTTTTGTTGTTGTGTTTTTTTCAAGATAATATGCAGTCCTGGTGTAGCTCTGTGATTTAAAGTCAGTTTGAACCACAAGTCAGTGATTCAAGTTCACCAGCTGCCCCTCAGAAAGCCTATAGAGGGTTGCTGTGGGTCAGAACTGATTTGGTGTCACTTAATAATAATAACAAAAACATTCATAAATAAGGACTTCTGGTGTGGCACTGGACTTCAAAACACAAGGTTGGTCGTTCAAACCCACAAACTGCTCCTTTGAAACCCAATACAGGGTCGCTATGAGTCAATACTGACTCAACGGCACTTCACAACAAATACACAGTAAAATCGATATCTATTCAACAGTTTCAACATGCACAATTCTGGGACATTGATTATGTTCTCTTTGAGTTGTGCAACCCTTCTCACCCTCCTCTGAGTTGTTCCTCCTCCATTAACATAAACTCACTTTCCCTAAGTGTTCTTTCTACTCTTTCAAGGTGCTATGTCAATTTGATCACATATAGATAGATCTTAAAAGCAAACATTCTTTACTGGCTAAGATAAATTATTGTTTGTCTTTAAGAAGACTTCCTTTTTCTTTAACAGCTTTAACTTCTGGTCTAGTGTGGCACAATTGCAGAAAGTAAGCTTTAGGGAACCCTTCTTTGGAGGCATTTCCATTGAAATATTTGGGGTTTTATGTAGACGTTTGTAGAATGCTGGTTTATAGTGTACATTATTATTAAAGCAGATGGATTCTTTCCACTTGTAGGTGTTTCCACACATGATCTTGAAGATAATAAGGGAAGAAAGTAGAAATATTAGCCTTACAGTAGGGTTTAAAGTAGGGCATAAAAGATCCTATAAAGGGCATTTTGAAATTTTATGGTAGGAGTTAAAATGTGTGTTTTACAGAAAGTATCACAGTAGTGTCTTTGAATTTTTATTATATAAATGTATGAATATATGGCCAGTTTTTTCCCAGATTGGGAGAAAAATGGGACAGAATCCAATTTACATTTCAGACTACTTCTCCATAAATTTTAATAGGTAAAAAAGGGAAAGAACTGCTAAGGTTACAAAGATGAGCTCAGGATAAGACTTTAGTTCACAGCACTGCCATTTACAATCCAGGGGAGGAGCTCCTAGAAACAGCCAGGACCTCTGTGAACACTGTGAAGAGTTCCAGGAAAGAAAATTGAAGAAGACAACTATTGGATTAATTTTAAGAGAACTCTTTGCTGAAATTTCTCATAAAGTATACATAGAGAGCAAGGGCATGCAGAAATAAAGAACTCTCTGGGTCAAAAAATAAATCTGAATTTCCATAGTTTTTCTTTGTTAATACGTATTGAAAAATTCATTTACAATTAATGGTGCCAAGGGACTCTGTCAGCCCTCATTATTGTAGCAAAAAAGAAAAATAAGGAAAATGCTTAGGGAGCCAAACCTGAAAAGGAATGTTGTCATTACTGTTTCCCAACTATCAGTGAAAACAGATTTTTTTATCTAAACCTCCCAGAGCCAAGGGCCCAAATCACCACCTTGTTCTAGTGAGTTTGTGAAGTCTGAGTAAGATACTGACTAAACAAAAAGAGCAACCAGTCAAGCCCATTTCCTTTCACAGAGGAAGAGTTAAATGAGATGAAAATAAACAGGGAAAATAGTGAAAACACAAGTCTTGTTTTTCAGATAATTCTAGAGTGTCTCCTAGCATCTGTGACTGCTGCTGCATGCCATCCAGTCAGTTTCAACTCATAGCTTCCCTATGAGGTACAGAGGTTTGTTTCTAAGGCTGTAGATCTTTACAGGAGCAGAAAGTCTCATCTTTCTCCTGAGGAACGGCTGGTGGATTCAAACTGCTGACCTTTCAGTTAGCAGCCCTATGCATAACCCACTATGCTAGCAGGGCTCCGTATCCTAGAACCTAGTCAGCTTAAATTTTGAAACATATTAAATTCAGTATTAATTCTCTTCCTATGTAAAAAAACAGGTTCTCCTCCTATGTAAGAAAGTTGTTTAGAGTTGATGGTGCCTTTTCAGCCTCAGCTACTTGGGATCTACTGGGAATTCATTTTCTTAAATTGGATTCGATCAGCATTGTTTGGTACTTTTCTCCAGCATCTCTTTAACAATCCCGGAAGCCATATGCAGGCCGTGCCTGGAAGAAGGCAGATCAAGATATTAGAAACCAAGCTAGAGTCACTCAAGTCTATGATGTTATCTTATTTGTCTCAATAATTGAACACCTAGAAAACATCCATTATAGATATTTTATCCGTCAAGACAACGAACTTCAGGAAAACATATGGATACCTTTTGCTCATGGATTAATTTCTTTTTAAAATAAGTCTCCATTGATAGTAATTCCATGTAAAATTTAGTTGCCATGAACTAAAAACAAAACACAGTATAGCTTTACTAGTGCCCTGGGAGTGAGAAGCAGTTGCTATTATGAGCCATAACTTTTCTCTGTATAAGTAGCAGTTTTATCTTATTTTTCAAATCCAAGGTTCTTCAATCTTTCACATACTTGAAGATAAAATGTTGTACAATTGGCACAGAGGACTTTTTCTCTCATTTCGGATCTCTTCTGATCATTAGGGGTCTGATTTAACAGTTTTCCTTCAATATGAACAGATAAGTATGCCTCCTCCCCTATCCTATACATATTTGTGACAGCCTGAGCCCTTCTGTCTAACAACTTTCTTTAATTCCTATAAGGTGAAAAATAATTAGAATTGGAAGTGGTGCTTGGTTATTTCATTAGTATTTATTGGAAACCCAGAGAAGTGGTTTTATGTTAGATGCCATTCAGTTGGCTCCAACTCATAGAGATCCTAGGCACAAAAGAACAAAACATTACCAGGTCCTGTGCCATTCAAATAACAATTGTTATGTTTGAGACCATTGTTGCAATCACTGTGTCAGTCCCTCTTGTTGGAAATCTTCCTATTTTTCTTTGACCCTCTAATTTACTAAGCGTGATGTCCTTTTTCAGGTACAGGGCCATAGGAGAAAAGGGAGACTTTATGCTGCCCAAAAGATTTACCGCCTTGGAAACCCTCCATAGGATTGCTATGAGTTGGACTTGATTCCATGGCAATTGGGTTTTTTTTTGGGGGGTGGGGTGGGCCTTGGTCCCTCCTAATAACATGTCCAAAGTGCTTGAGACCAAATCTCATCATCCTCCTCCCCTCCTTCTAAAGAGCATTCTGGGTGTACTTTTCTAAAGCAGATTGTTCTTTTGGCAGTCCATGGTCCTTTTAATATCTAAATGCATCAATTCTTCTGTGGTCTTTCTTATTCATTGTCTAATTTGCACATGCATATGAGGCAATTGAAAATACCATGACTTGGATCAGGTGCACCTTCATTCTCAAACTGACATCTTTGCTCTTGAACACTTTAAAGAGATGTTGTGCAGCAGATTGCGCTAATGCAACACATTTTTTGATTTCTTGACTGCTGCTTCCATGAGTGTTGATGGTGGATCCAAGAAAAATGGTCTTTGATAACTTGAATCTTTTCTCCATTTATCATTATGTTATTTATTGGTCCAGTTGTGAGGATTTCTGTTTTCTTTACAATTGAAATGCTACACATACTGAAGGCATAGTCTTTGCTCTTCATCTGTGAGTGTTTTAAGTCCTCTTCACTTCCAGCAAGCAAGGTTGTATCATCTGCATACCACATGTAGTTGAGGAGTTTTTCTCCAATCCTGAGGCTGTGTTCTTCATATAATCTAGCTTCTCAGATTATTTGCTCAGCATACATAGTGAGTAAGTATGGTGAAAGGATACAACCATGACATACACCTTTCCTGATTTTAAACAATGCAGTATCTCCTGGTTGTGTTTGAATGACTGCCTCTTGTGGGATGTTCTAGGCTATCCATTCTTTGAAATGTTTTCCATAGTTTGTTATGATCCACAGAGTCAACCACCTTTGCATAATCAATAAAACACACATGTATAGAAACATCTTTGTTTTATTCTCTGATTTCAGGAAAGATTGATCAGGTGTCAGCAGTGATATGGGTAATTCCATGACCTTTTCTGAATCTGGCTTGAATTTCTGACAGGATCCTGTTGATGTACTGCTACAACTATTTTTCAATTACCCTCAGCAAAATTTTACTTTTGTTATTATTAATGATAATTTCTGCATTCTTTTGGGTCACCTTTGTTTGGAATAGGCATAAATATGGATCTCTGCCAATTGGCTGGCTAGGTAGTTGAGTTCCAAATTTCTTGCCATAGACTAGTGAGTGCTTTCATCACTACATCAATTTGTTGAAACCTTTCAATTTGTATTCCATCAATTCTTGGACCTTTGTTTTTCACCAGTGTCTTCAGTTCAGCTTGGAATTCTTCCTTCAGTACCATCAGTTCTTAATCTTATGCTTCCCCTTGGAATGAGTAAACACTGACCAATTCTTATTGGTACAATGACTCTCTGTATCCCTGCCCTCTTCTTTTGATGTTTCCTTCACTGTTCAGTGTTTTGCCCATACAATCATTCAATTTTGCAAGTTCTTTGATTCTTTCAACTTGAGAAAAGCAAAGCATGATCTTCCCCTTTGATTCCCTCCAGGTCTTTGTACATTTAATTGTAATGCTTAACTTTGTCTTATTTAGCTGCTCTTTGGAATTTTCTATTCCATGCTTTTACTTTGTCATTTCTTTCATTTCCTTTATCTACTCTACACTCAAGAGAAAGTTTCAGGGTCTCACACATCTGCCAGTTTGTGTCCTACACTGATGGCTGCCATGTTACTGTGATGTAAGAAGCTATACTACTGTTGTTTCAAATACTAGCAGGGTCATCTATGGTGGACAGATTTCAGCAGAGCATCCAGACTAAGAGTAGACTGGGAAGAAGGAATAGGTGGTCCACTTCTGAGGCATTAGCCCCTGAAAACTCTATGAATATCAGTGGAACAGTGTCTGATGCAGAAGTCAGGTTAGAGGGCACTTAAAATACGACTGAGGAAGAGCTACCTCCTCAAAATAGAGTTGACTGTACTGATGTGGATGAGGTAAAGCATTTGGGCCCTTCATTTGCTGGTAGGACATGACTTAAAATGAGAAGAAATAGCTGCAAACATCCTTTAATCATTATGACATGAGATGTATGAAGAAATATGAATCCAAGAAAATTGGAAGTCATCAAAACTGAAATGGAATGCATAAGAGATCAATATCCTAGGTATTAGTGAGCTGAAATGAACAGGCAGTGACCATTTTGAATCTTACAATCACATGGTTTACTATGGTGGAAATGAAAAATTTAAGAGAAATGACATTGCATTAATTGTCAAAAAGAACATTTCAAGATCTGTCTAGAAATACAATACTATCTGTATTGGGATAATGTCTATACACCTACAAGGAAGACCAACTAATACAAATTATATTCAAATTTACACACAGCCACTAAACTCATTCATGAAGAAATTGAAGAATTTTATTGTCTTCAGTCTGAAATTGCTCAAACGTGCAATCAGGATACCTTGATAATTACTGGTGATTAGAATGTGAAAGTTGGAAACAAAGAGAAGGGATTGGAAGTTGGAAAATATGGCCTTGGTGTTAGAAAATATGGCCTTGCTGTTAGATCGCATAATAGAATTTTGCAAGACCTATGACTTCTTCATTGAAAATACCTTTCTCCAACAACATAAACGGCAACTATGCAAGTGAATTTCACCAGGTGGAATACATGGGAATCAAATTGACTGTATAGGTGGGAAGACATGATGAAGAAGCTAAATATCATCAGCCAAAACAAGGCTAGGAGCAGACTGTGGAACAGAAAATCAATCGCTCATATGAAAGTTCAGACTGAAGCTGAAGAAAATTAAATCCATAAGAGACAAAATGTGACTTTGAATCTATCCCACTTGAATTTAGAGACCATTTCAAGAATAGATTTGATACATTGGACACTAATGACCAAAAATCAGAAGAGTTTTGGGATGACTTCATTCATACATGAGGAAAGCAAAAGGTCATTAAAAAGATAGGAAAGAAATAAAAGTAAAGTGGAATAGCTTGCATATTTGCATATGACTATTTAAGGGCAATTTAAAAGACTTGGTGGAGCTGTAGGATAAACCCTGAACTGCTAACTGGAAGCTTCACAGTTCAAACCCACCAAACACTCTGTGGGAGAAAGATGAAGCTTTCTGTTCCTATAAAGATTTACAGCCTCAAAAACCCTATATGGGCTTGCTATGTGTTAAAAATGACTTGACGGCAGTAGGTGTGGTTTTTGGTGGTTTTATTTGTTGGAAAAACTTGACTCTTGTCCTCCTAACTTTCTGTTCTCGTTTCATCTTAGGGTATTTCCAAGATCGGATGATCTTACCAGTCTTAATCATGAAAACAGTGGAATGCTAAAACCAGCCAAACATGAAGTGGAGATTTTTTTCTCTCATTTAAAGTCAGGTTATCTTTCTAGAAACTTAAAGTTGGGACACAATTCAGAAATCACCTGCTATAATTATCATCCTACAAAGGCAGGTTGGTGTCTTATGGTGCCTTATGGTGTCCATGAGACAGTCATCTGACTTCTGTTTTCTCATTCCTAATATTAGGCACCATCTTCAGGAAACAGCATTTGGGTAGAATTTTTGTTGTTGGATTGAGCTCAAATTTACTTCTCGTCACTTCTATATTTTGGTCTCAATTGTGCCATGCGGAGTCAAGCTTAATATAAAGAGTAAATCTATATCTTTACCCAGAGGCTGCTCCTTCAAAAGTTTCCAGTGGGTATCCAGTGTTCCTGTAGGCTTATCATCTCATTTCAAAGCTAAATATCTGGATTTCTAAATGGTGGCATGTAAATATAGTTGCCAGATATCTCATGATGCTGACCTTTGGATACATTCCTTGCTGCAAATGAATATATAGTATTTATCCACTCAGTCAACACAAATCTAGAACAGTAATAATGTTGGTTTGAACTACAAGATCAGCAGCTTAAAACTCACCAGTGGCTCCTCGGAAACCCTATACAGGGTGATTATGAGTTGAAATTGACTCGAAGACTCTTAACAAGAACAACCAATATGAAAGAGATAAAAAATAAGCAAAAAATAAGAAAATAGTTTGTGGTATGTAATGATGCAGCAGAGTAAGGGTAGATGATTATATGTTTATGGGCAGGTGATGTGAAGCTTGCTATTATACTCAGAAAGGAGCCCTGGTAGCGTAGTGGTTGATGAGCTGAGCTGCTAACCACAAAGCCAGTAGTTCAAATCTATCAGTTTCTCCGTGGGCAAAAGATGAGACTTTCTGCTTCCATAAAAATTTACAGCCTTGGAAACCCTATATAGGGTTGCCATGAGTTGGAAATGACTTGGTGGTACACAAACACCACCACAACCATTATTCTCAGAGAAGCCCTAGTGTAGCACCGTAAGATAAACATTGGACAGATAAATGTAAGATCGGTAGTTTAAACCCACCAGCTACACCATGGAAGCCCTATACAGAGTCTCTGAGAGTAGGAACTGACTCGACGGCACTTCACAACAATAGAAATTATACTCAGAAGGTGGCAGAGTGGATTAAGCATTGCATTACTAACCACAAGGTCTGTGGTTTGACTGTAAAGTCTTAATAACCTTTTGCAGCAATCTCCTTTGTCCTATAATATTGCTATGCATTACAATTATCTGAAAGGCAGTGGTGGTAGTGGATTATAGTCTAAGTAATCAGAAAAAAACCCTGACTGATAAGAGGAGGTTTGAATAAATAGAAAGGAAATGATGGAAGATAATTTAAAACTATTTGCAGCTTGAGGATTTGGGTATGAAGGAGGAATAAGTCTGACATGTTTGAAAAACAGTAAAAAGTCCATGTGACTTCAGTACAAGCAATGAGAGGACATATATCTTAGGGATACCATAAAGACAAATAACTCAGTTAAACAATGGGCACAGGACATAGATAGACACTTCACTAAGGAAGACATTCTGGCAGCAAACAAACATATGAAGAAATGTTCAAGATCATTATCCATTAGAAAAATGCAAAACAACAATAAGATATCATCAAAAAATCAAAACAACAATGAGATATCATCTCACACCAGCAATTAACAACAAAGTTCAAAAAAGCATAGGACAAAAAATGCTTATGAGAGTTTGTAGAGACTGGGGCCCTCCTAAATTGCTGCTGGGACTGCAAATTAGTTCAACCACTAGGGAGAATGGTATGGTGCTTCCTCTGAAAGCTGGAAATAAAAATACTTTATGATGCAGCAATTCCTCTACTTGGTACATATCCATTAGAAATACGAATCAGATCATGAGTAGATATATGCACACCAATGTTCATTGCATCACTATTAACAATAGTAAAAAACTGGAGACTACACAAATGCCCATAAGCAGAAGAATGGATAAACAAACTCTGGTGCATACACACAATGGAATGCTATGCTACCTTGAAGAATAACAATGAAGTTGCAAAACATTGCATAATATGGATGAGCCTTGAGGACTTAATATTGAGTGAAATTAGTCAGGCACAAAGGACTAAGTCCATTTTTGTAAAAACTTAAGAAAATATTTCTATACTAAAAGAATAATTCTCTGAAGGTTGCCAGGGCCAGGAGGGAGGGGACAGTAACTCACAGGTTAGGGGATAGATATATGTTAACACAGCATTCAGGTAAGGCAATACATAGGAGGAGGAGAACAATGTACAAGAAGCGGGAGGACAATAGAGAAGTGGGGAAGATGGGGGATAACTCTGGGAGGTACACATGGGCTAAATGGAATAGAGGCAGAGTGTGACTTGTGCACAGCCTTGGAATAACAAAGCTCCATGATATTGGGATATATATAAGCTGAAGGGCTAAAGGAGAGGAAATAATGTTAACATGTTTGTCTGTTCACAAAAGAACAAATATTGCATAAGACCATTATTGTAAAAGCTTAAAAAAAGATATCCATACTAAAACATAAAGAAATTCTTTGTTGGTTATGAGAGGTGGGAGGGAGGGCATAGGTTGGGGATAGTCACATCATAGCTTTACGAATCGGGCTGCGAACCGCAAGGTCAGCAGTTCGAAACTACCAGCTGTTCTGCAGGAGAAAGATGAGGCGTTCTGCTCCCATAAAGATTT
>NW_006408717.1:4107527-4130954 GCF_000296735.1 Chrysochloris asiatica
TTCTAGAACTTGCCTAGTGAAATGGGCTTCTTGTGGAGGCTTTGTAGAATATAGGACATTAGCTGGAATCCTGAGTCCCATCCAGAACTTTATGTTGTGAGGCATTTCCACTTGAAAGGACACACAGACCACAGTGTCATTCCTTCTTGTTAGGGTTCTTCCTCTTTTTCACTGACCTTCCACTTTAGCCAGCATGATGACCTTCTCCAGGGACAGGTCCTTCCTGATAACATGTCTGAAGTATGAGAGGCAAGTCATCCTGGCTTTTAAGGAACAGATTTTTTTGTTCTTTTCCAACATCATAATTCAAATACATAAATTCTTCTATAGTCATTTTATTTATTGTCCAACTTTCACATGCATATTATACAATTGAAAATATCATGGCTTTGTCAGGCACAGCTCAAACTAACATCTTTTTTCTTCAATACTTTAAAGAGGTCTTGTGCAACAGATTTGCCTGATGCAATATATCATTTGATTTCTTGACTACTGCTTCCATGAGTGTTGATTGTGGATCCAAGCAAAATGAAGTCATTGGCAACTTCAATCTTTTCTTTATTTATCATGATGGTATTTATTGGTCCAGTTGTGAGGATTTTTATTTTCCTTGCATTGAGGAGCAATCCACACCGAAGGCTGTAGACTTGGATCTTCATTAGTAAACATTTTAATTCGTCTTCCCTTCCAACAAGCAAGGTTGCATTATCTATATTGCACATTGTTAATGAGTCTTCCTCTAATCCTGATGTCACATTCTTCTTCATATAATCCATCTTCTCAGGCTATTTGTTTAGCATGCAGATTGACTAAGTATGGTGAAAAGGCTGCACATTTTCCTGATTTAAACCATTCAGTTTTCCCTTGTGTTCTAACAACTGCCTCTGGATCTATGTACAGGCTCCTCATGAGCACAATTAGGTGTTCTGGAATACCAGTTCTTCACAATGTTGTCCATAGCTTGTTATGATCCACACAATTGAAAGCCTTTGTATAGTGAAAACACAAGTAAACATCTTTCTGGTATTTTCTGCTTCCAGCCAAGAGCCATCTGACAATGATATCTCTAGTTTCACATCCTCTTCTGAATTCAGCTTGAATTTCTAGCAGTACCCTGCTGATGTACAGTTGCAAACCTTTTCTAATTATTTTCAGCAAAATTTTACTTATATGTGATATTAATGATAATTGTTCATCCATTTTCACATGCCGTTGGGTCACCTCTCTTTGGAATGGGAACAAATATTGATCTCTTGCAACTGATTGATCATGTAGCTGTTTTCCAAATTTCTTGACATAGATGTGTGAGTGCCTCCAGTGCTGTGTAAGTTTGATCAAATTTTTCAATTTGAATTTTGTCAATTCTTGAAGACTTGGTTTTCTCCAATGCCTTCAGTGTAGCTTGGACTTATTCCTTCAATTCCATTGGATCTTTATCTTATGATTCTTCTTGAGATGTTTGAACACCGACCATTTATTTTTGGTACAGTGACTCTGTATATTTCTTCCATTTTCTTTGGGTGTTTTCTGCATCATTATCTATTTTGGCCATGTTGTTGTTGTTGTTGTTGTTAAGTGCTGTTGAGTCAGAGCAAACCCATAGCAACCCCATAGTGTAAGGTTTCCAAGGAGCAACTGGTGAGCTTGAACCGCTGACCTTCTGGTTTAAACAACTTCGTACTCTGGCACATTAACCCACAGCGCCACACCAGGACTCCATTTGGCTGTGGAGTCCCTAAATTATTGCAAGTCAAGGCTTGAACTTTGTGTGTGTGTCATAATTAGAAGAGTTAATGTCTATTCAGTCAACAAGCACTAAGTGCTTGCCTGGACCAGACACTGTGCTCTTCATCCAGCCATACAGAACGTGTGATTAGTAAATGTAAACTACGTGACAGCAGACTGCTAATGCTTCCCAGACATTTAAATGGGTGACAGTTTATACAATGCTTCATTAAATGCTTTTGAGAAGGTACCTGCTGTAGTCCAGGATGTGAGGATTGTCAGCAGAGTGTACAGGGAAATAGCTTTCTGGGTGACTGCAAAATGCAGTTGGCGGTATTTGTAGACAGCTGGGCAGGAGTCTCTGCAGTCCACTTCATGGTGGAACGGTTTTACGAGGTTCTGAAAAATTCATTTTTAACTCCTAGACTTGCATTCCTGTACTGAATAGTGACCCAAACTAATAAATGGTAAACTATTGAATGTGAATCTAAATATTTCAGGTATGGGGGAGTGCCACTTTTTATCCACTACAAAGAGAAGCCTCTAGTCAACAGTTGTAAGTGAAGAAAACTATTATTTTTTTTTTTTTTTACTATTACATAAACATGTGCAAATCTCTTAGCCCCACTGTATCAACAGTACTTCTGTCTTGCAAAAACAGAGTCTTAAAAAGAGTGGTGAGAAGGACACAGACAAGTAGAAAGGAGTTATTTTTTTATCTCCAAAATTGTGCTTCCTGGTTCTTAGTTCTTAGTGCTATAGATGTTGCAGAACTGAGCAAGAGAGTTCATAATAGGTATAGGTATGCACTGCTTGTTCAACATATGCCAGCAATGGAAGACCATCATGCTGAAGGGTTTAGCTGTATCTGATAGAAGAATAGAGGAAAGACATGATTCACAGATGTTCTCCTCATCCACCAAACACCTTTCATTTGAGTTCTATACATTTTCTTCAGTCAGGACAAAGAGTGAGCTACTAAAGTCTTCTAACATCTTTCACAAAGTAGAATCTGTAAATGATAGTCTTGCAGGATTTTAAACAAGGGATCTCTCAAATTGGGAATATCTATTCCTTCCTTAATATGGTGAAACAGGAGAATTGGGTCAACATGAGTGCTATTATTGTTTAACAATAAATGGTAGTTAACAATGGTAGCATATCGGTTGCGAATCAGGCTGCGAACCTTAAGGTTAGCAGTTTGAAACTACCAGCCGTTCCAAGGAAGAAAGATGAAGATTTCTGCTCCCATGAAGATTTATAGCCTCGGAAATCCTGTACAGGGTTGCTATGGGTCGGAATCGACTTGACGGCACTTAACAACAACAAAATAGAATTGGATCATCCCAGAATTTGCATCATTTGCTTCTTGGAAAATTCAGTTTCTTTATCAACATCATGTAATTCTTCCATGATCATGTTCAGGGTGCTCTGATTATTGCATATTTGGTTCAGAAGATAAACTGTTACTTCAACAAAGTTTTTCTGTTGATAGATCTCAAGAGTGGACAATGGGTAGAAATGGAAATAAGCTTGTCCAATCATATTCCACATTAAGGCTGATCTATTTTTCATGGTAATGCTACCTTTTAGGGTGGTCTCTCTTGAAAATCTTATGCAAATACACAGCTTCAATTCTAGTCTATCTTCTAATTCTTGCATGACCTTTTCATTTGACATTTTGTTTTCATTGTCCCAAAGCATGTCAACAGCTTTCTCTGAATGAATAAAACAATTTTATCCTTGATAAAACTGAAGAAGTTTTGTTTATCGATCAACTGGAAAATGAGTTTATGTCTTATGTTGAGTATTTTTCCCAGAACATTGCCATAGTGTGTATGATAGGTATACAAGGTTTTAAGTAAGGTTCTATTCTGATTATCTTTTTTTCAGGTGATCCAGAACAGCCTGAGCTATTACTGAAGTGTTATATTGCTACCCAGGCTATTCTCAGATTAATGTAGCAAAACCCTCATAGTCACTTTCAAAAATTCATGTAAGATCATTTCACAGATGAGTGATTTCAGATTGGATCTCCTCTTGGAAAATAGTTCATTAAAAAAAAAAAAAAGAAAAAAGAAAAAGAAGTAATAGCCTTAAGCTGTCTGATTTCTTTAAATTTATAAACTTCATATTCCAAGAGTGCTGCATTTTCCTTAATAATTATGTGGTATTTGAATGCTGCTATGCTATATAGTCAGAGCCAACTCCATGGCTCATAACAACAACAACAATGCTATATATGCCACGGACTACCAAAAGAACAAACCGATCTATTTGTTCTTCTGGAAGAAGTGCAGCCAGAGTGCTCCTTGAAGGCCAGGATGGCCAAACTTTGTCTCTTATACTGGAGAAGTCGCTGGAGAAGGATACCATGTTTGATAAAGTGGAGGAAAAGAGGACGACCCCTAGCGACATAGATTGGCAAAGTGGCAGCATCAATGGGTTCAAGTGTGGCAACAATTGTGAGGTTGTCCCAGGATCAGGTAGTATTTTGTTCTGTTGTGCACAGGATTGCTATGAGTCGGTACCGACTCGATGGCACCTAACAACAACAACAACAACAATGCTATACTCTCCTTTATCCACCAGGTGGTTTATATATGCCAACTCAACCCAGAATCCTGTGTCTTATAATGTACTTTTGGCTAATTTCAGCTGCCATCAAAGCATCTTCATATTTCTGCTTTATAAGGAGCCAGTAAATGTGACCATCTTGGTCTCATTCCTTGATCACTACAACATCTCTTGTACTCACGATGTAAATGAGTGATTCCCCATCAAAGTACTCTATATGACAATCTCTACATTCGTTTTCCTGAAAGCCTCTGACTATCAGAGCATCAGAAGAAATCTCTTCAATAAGTCTCTGGAAGCAGTTAGATAATATCCAATCTAGGCCGGGGGCAGTAGTCTCCATCCATCTTTCTGTAAATTCCTTTACGTAGGAAAGCACAATAAACTGATCTCAGAGAGATGCAGGTCTGTTGATGTAGAATTCAGTTTCAAACTGAGACACTATTTCAACATTTGAAATGGCAAATCTCTCATTTCACTGGCATGCTGTTCCTTCACTGAACATATCTTTATAGAAATCTCCCTGTCAGTAGTTAGTGTCACATCCTTCCAGTAGAGACTGTAGTGATACATATCTGGGTGAAGACTTATATCATCTCAGGTACACTGGTGAGTCTTTGCTTTGAGGTGATGTCAAAAATCTTCACAAGCATGCTGTTGACCCAAGCAATCATGTGGCCTCGCCATTTCACACTTCTTAAATTTCCTTCTGTTTCATGCAGAATGGAAGACTTCCATCTGTTCATCCAAGAATGTTCAAACAGCAGCAACTTGTTCCCTCTGGTCACACACTGCTTGGAACTGGATCTCATGAACTGCAGGTGCACAGCAATTATTTAATGGGACAGTTAAAAGTCTTACAAAATTCCTCTCCAGTATACAGCCCAAATACCTGCACTTTGTTATCCTCTGAACACACACCCATGTGCTCTTTACTTTCATCCAGGCTAATCTGGACTATCTTCAACAGATTCACATCCAATGTCGAGTGATGCTTCCCTGGACATCAAGTAGATAAATCTTGCTGCAATGTGTACCCAATGTAAAAAACTTGTATGGACTGTCATGCAACTAGTTGCAACCTTATGAAGCATTTCAGTTATACCACTGGAAAAACCTTCATACTTCAGTTTGGGTTCCTCTTCACTTTCTTCTTCCTTAATTTCCCTTGCCTTGTAAAACAGAATACCCAGAGATTTCAGGGCTTAGGATGTTGACATCTTTCAAGGTTATTATTCTGCCTCAGACCCATGTGTTGATTGTACACCTGTTTCTGCTATGGTGCAGCTGGGAAGTCCCGGGTTTGAAATTTTTCTTCAATTCTTTCAGCTTGAGAAACACTGTTTGAGAAATGTTCCCTTTTAGTTTTCTAACTCCAGATCTTTGCACATTTCACTATAATACTTAACTTTGTCTTATTTAGCTGCCCTTTGAAATTCTCTATTCAGGTCTTTTACTTCCTCATTTCTTCCATTTGTTTTATCTTCTCTATCCTCAAGAGCAATTTTCAGAATCTTTTCAGACATACATTTTGTTCTTTTCTTTCTTTCCTGTCTCTATAATAAACTTCTGCTTTCTTCCTGTATGATGATCCTTTTTTTCTTTTCTTTTAAATGGGTATTATTTTATTTATTTGAACTAATACTTATAAATCAGCCAGCCATACTGGTACTTTTATTACCACATTACAGCAGAATACAAAACAAAACATCTTTCTACAAATATTCAAATAATGAACAAGTTAGGGTCTACAGTGAAACAGACTAGAAAGGTGGAGGAAATCAATGAAGCTCATTTTTTTAGCATGACTCTTCACTCTAAATTATCTATTAAGTAGTTTCCTAAATCCTATAAAACACAAATAACCCTTCATCACACATCTTTGTGCTTTTGGTCCCTTTTATTGAGGCTAGAGCCTAAAGGGATCCAAGGTATCATATATAGTTATCTATAGTCAGAGACATCCTTTATCATGCTGTGCAGAGCAGCCAAGGCCATCTGTCAGGAGGCTACTATGGAACCCTTAGATTAAATGCGTATCTTACTTTCCCCTTCCATATCTATACAATAGGCACAATGAAAACCAGGATACCAAGGCAGAGGCATATACCTCTAAAACAAGGAGTCCTACAAGAAAGGAAGTAATGCAGCCACTGTCCAGACTGACATGGAATTTATGCCTTCTTCACACAGCTTCAGGTTGTATGTTCATGGCGTCATTTAGAAATTTATCTATGGTTTGTGAGGCTTCCGGATCACTGGCAGAGTTTGCTTGAACTGGGGCAGCAGGAATTTCTTTCCACAGTTCTGAAACTTGTTCCAGGCCTGATTGTTACAGGATTGGTTATTCCAGGCTTGGGATTCCCCAAACCTGGTTTCTGTTCCAGGTCTGGTTGCTTCCGGTTTGTCTGTTCCAGGTCTGGTTGCTCCATGTTGGAAGGTTTCCAGAAGGGAGGCATCCCTGGTGATAGGAAGCATAGAGGTCCAGGTATTCTGTAGGCACAGAGACCTTCTGAGCCACACCATTGCTACGACTTGGTCATTTGGTGCTTTTCTGTCACCTCTTACATTTCATTCGCTGGTTCTGGAACCAGGTCTTAACTTGTTTGTAGGTAAGGTTGAGAACTTCAGAAAGTTCTTTCATCTGCTGGAGGCTGAGGTATTTCTGTTTGGGCACTCTGTCTTTGAGTATGTACAGCTGCGTCTGACAGAACACAGTTCTGACCTGTTTCCTCTAGGAAAGTAGGAAAGTTTCTGCCCTTTTACGTTCTTTCTTCATAGTGCTCTTCTCTATTAAGTGGGCAGTTTTACTTTGGAAGTTGTAGAAGAATCAGGACTAACCTGAATAAGCAGATGAGTCTCTGAGTAGAATGCCTCAGTAGATGACATTTGCAAGGATATGTAATTTTCTTCAGCTCTCAAATCATAAATATTGAAGAGTCCCTAGAATCACAAGCTTCAGGCAGGCTTTGGGGAGAAGCTACATCCACACTCCTCTCAACTAGCACAGTGTGAAGAATGGAGTAGTCAGGGCCTTCAAACACCTGAATTTGCCTGCTGCTCTCTAAATTGCTGGTACTGGGAAGTTTTGTTTTTGGTAACTCCTGTATGATGTTCTTAATGATATCCCACAACTATCCTGGTCTTCAGACATTAGTGTCTAATGCATCAAATCTGTTCTTGAGATGGTTTCTGAATTCAGGAGGGATATTCAAGGTCATAGTTTGGCTCTAGAGGACTTTAAAATTTTTTCTCCAGCTTCAGCCTGAACGTGCGATGAGAAATTGATGGTCTGTTCCACAATCTAATCCTAACCTTGTTTTGGCTGATGACATTGAGCTTTTTTAACAGTCTCTTCCAACAGATGTAGTCAATTTGATTTCTGTGCATTCTATTGGGTGAGGTCCATGTGTATAGTCAACTTTTATGTTGTTTGAAAAAGGCATTTGTATTGAATAATTCTTTGGTCTTCCAAAATGCTATTATGCAATCTCCAGCATCATTTCCATCACCAACACCATGTTTTCCAACTATGATCCTTCCTCTTTGTTTCCAATCTTCTCATTCCAATCACCTGTAATTATCAATGCATCTTGACTGGATGTTTGATCAGTTTTAGACAGAAAAAGTTGGTATAATTCTTCAATGTCATCATTAACTGGCTTTATTGGTTGGTGTATAAATTTGAAAAATGGTGGTATTAACTAGTCTTCCTTGTAGACATATGGATATTATCCTATCACAGAAAGCATTGTACTTCAAGAAAGATCTTGAAATGTTCCTTTTGACAATGACTATTGGACCATTCCTTTTGAATTTGTCATCAATAGCATAGTAAAACATATGATTGTCAGATTCAAAATGACTAATACCAGTCCATTTCAGGCACTAATGCCTGGCATGTACATTCCATTTCATTTCTGACAACTTCAATTTTCTTAGATTTCTACTTTGTACATTCCATTTTCTGATTATTAATGGATGTTTGCAGCTGTTTTTCCTTATGTTGAGTTGTACGTCTTCAGCAAATGAAGGTCCCAAAAGCTTTTATCCATTCATGTTATTATGGTTAACTCTATTTTGGGTTTTTGCAAGAAAGGTTGCAACAGTAGATCAAAAGGATCTGCCAGAAAGTCAAGTTAGATTCAGAAGAGGACGTGGAACTCAAATTATCATTTCTGATGTCAGATGGATCTTGGCTGAAAGCAGAGAATACCAGAAAGATGTTTATTTATGCTTTATTTACTATACAAAGACTTCGACTATGCAGATCACGACAAGGTATGGATAACATTTGGAAGAATGTTTATTACAGAACACTTGTGATTGTGCTCATGAGGAACTTGTACATAGACCAAGAGGGAGTTGTTAGAACACAAAGGGATACAGAATGATTTAAAGTCAATAAAGATGTGTACCAGGGTTATATTTTGTCAACATACTTATTCAATCTGTGTGTGGAGGAAATAATCCAAGAAGCTGGATTATGTGAAGAAGAACATGACATTAGGATTGGAAGAAGATTCATTAACAACCTGTGATATGCAGATGATACAAACTTGCTTGCTGAAAGTAAAAAGAACTTAAAAACTTAGTGATGAATATTCAAGTCTACAGCCTTCAGCATGATTGCACTTCAGTGTAAAGAAAACAAAAATCCTCACCAATAAATAACATCATGATAAATAGAGAAAATATTGAAGTTGTCAAAGACTTCATTTTGTTGGATCCACAATCAACACTCATGGAAGTAGCTGTCAAGATGTACTGCATTAGGCAAAACTTCTGTACAAGACCTCTTTAAAGTGTTAAAGAGCAAAGATACCAGTTTGAGGACTGATGTGTTTCTGACCCAAACCATGGTATTTTCAATCATCTCATATGCATGTGAAAATTGGACAATGAATAAGAAAGATTGTAGAAGAATCTATTCATTTGAGTTATGACACTGGAGAAGAATATTAAAAGTATGATGGACTGTCAGAGAACAAATAAATTTTTGTTGGAAGAAGTACAGCCAGAATGCTCCTTAGAAACCAGGATGGTGATGGTAAGAACCGTACCTAGAGTAAATACTAAGCATATACACATTCAGAAAATTTAGGATTCTAACAGGGAAGTGTTTTAGAGAAATGAAAATGGAATCACTAACTCATCACCTCTCTAGCAATGTTGTTAGGTGCCGTTGAGCTGATACTGATTTATAGCAACCTTGTACAGTGTTTCCAAGGAAACAGAAAGCCTTGTCTTTCTCCTCTGGAGCAGCTGGTGTCTTTGAACTGTTGACTGGTAGTTAGCAGTTCAGTGCTTATCCTACAACACCACCAGTGTGCTCCTCTTCAGCAATAAAACCCACTACCCTTGATGCAATTCTGACTCATAACAATCCTATTGGCAGAGTAGAGTGCTACATCGGCTTCTGAGGCTGTACTTCTTTATGGGATCAGATTGCCTCATCTTTTTCCTGTGACTGGTGAGTTTGAACCAACAGCTTTGTGTTTAACAGCCCAGTGCTTAACTTGATACGCTACCAGGGCTCATTTCTCTAGCAATAGGAGATTCAAAAGAAGACTGAAACATTTCAGACTAAAGGCTGCCCATCAGGATTCTCCTTGTACATTAGTAGGAATAATTTTAGCTATGTCCCAGACTGGGTACTCATTTCTCTCTTGCCTACCTCCAAGACCCCCATCTGAACTCACTACGACTCAGACTGTTTCATCACTATTTGATCTGTCCTTATGTGTTGTGCATAATAGCCAGTGGAACCAGATTAAAAACCTTTGTCCAAATATTATATGATACCATTTATATGAAATAACTAGAATTGCAAATGCATAAAGACCAAAGGGGTTGCAGGGGCAGGAGAGAGGGGAAAAGGAGGATTCAATGCTTAGGGCACACTGAGCTTCTGTTAACAGTGATAGTAAAATTTGGGAAGGGTGATGTTGAGGAATATAATGAGCATAATGTCACTGAATTATACATGTGAATACTATTGAAATAGCAAATGCTTTGTTACATGCACTATAATAAAGCAACATTTTTATGTCCTTGTCAAAGGTATGTTGATAGTTACAATACCAAATAAGCTTTTATTGTGCTCTGTAGGATAAGCACTGGGTTGCTAACCACAAGGTTGGCAGTTCAAATCCACCAAACACTTCCTGGAAGAAAGATGAGACTTTCTGTGCCTACAAAGACTTACAGCCTTGTATACCCTACACAGGTTTACTATGAGTCAGAACCCACTTGATGGCACCTAACAATAAGTGTAGCATGTCATTATGTGCCAAGCATTTAGCCTATGCTATCTCTAAGCTTCATAACAATCCCACAAAGTAGGTTGTGTTATCTTCAGTTCATACAGGAAGATCTGAAACTTAGCTTAACTCATAAACGTGAAGTCACCATGTGGGGATCGGTAGACCTGGATTTTAATGTATATGTATGTGATTCACAATATCTGTCCTTTGTTCATAATTGTGTTCTCAAGGTCAAGTGTGAAAGACAGAAATTCATAACTCCAGCACAAGGGAAAGAATAAAAGAAGGGGAATGTGAAAATATTTGATAAAGAAAAATAACCTAGCTCAGTGTTTCAAAGTGGAACACGGTTTTAAAATCTGAGATTCCTACTTTAAAACTTTGTCCTAATGGCATGGACAATGACAAAGGGTTCTCTTGGGTCCAGTGTGACTCAAGCTGTCTAGAGAGGAAGCTTTTTAATCTTGTTCCAGCTGAGCAAGCAATAGAACACTCCCAGGTCAGTTTCTTTGGAAAAATACATACGTTTGTTCCCTAATTTTAGTTGTCACTCTTATTCCACCATGGATTGGTGCCATCTACGAATCATCACAGCGATGTGCAAACCACCACAGTACAAAAAAAATGACAGATGAATGGTAGAAAAAAATGGTGAAGTAAAGACCTGATCAGAAGGTTTCAAAGGGTATCTTGAGAAGACAAAGTTATATAATGAAATGTGCAAAGACCTGCAGTTAAAAAGCAAAAAGGGAAATACATGCTCAGCATTTCTCAAGCTGAAAGAAATAATGAAAAAAAACTCAAGTTTTGAATTGAAATATTGAAGGATTCTGGGGAAAAATGCTGAACAACACAGGAAGCATAAAAAGAAGATGTAAGAATACAGTCACTATCTCAAAACAAATTGGTAGATGTTCAGTCATTGCAGGAGATACCATATAGTTAAGAACCAATGCTACCGAAGGAAGATGTCCAAGCTGCACTGAAGGCAGTGAGGTTAAAACGAGGCTCTAGGAATTGATGGAATATCAAATGAGACATTTCAACACATGGAGGCAACACTGGAGGCACTCACTTTTCTAAGCCAAGAAACTGAGAAGATAGTCACCTGGCCAATCAACTGGAAAAGATTGATATTTGTGTCTATTCCAAAGAAAGTTGAGCCAGCAGAATGTGGAAATTATTGAACAGCATCAGTAATATCACACACAAGTGTGATATTTTGCTGAAGATAATTTGTACAATTATCACAACAGTATATTGACGGAGTACTGTCAGAAATTCAAGCCCAATTCAGAAAAGGACTTGGAATGAGGAATACCATTGCTGCTGTCATATGGAGTTTAGCTGAAGGCAGAGAATACCAGAAAGAGATTTACCTCTCTTTTATTGACTATGCAAAGGAGTTCAACTGTGTGAATCATAGCAAATTATGAATAAAATAGTAAAGAATGAGAATTTCATGACGCTGAATTGTGCTCATGTGGAACCTGTGGCAGTCATTCACAGAAAATAAGGGATACTGGGTAGCTTAAAATCAGGAAAAATGCAAGTTAAGAGTTGGATGATTTCACCATACTAATTCAATCTATACGCTGAGCAAATACTTCAAGAAGCTGAACTATAAGAAGAAGAACACAGTATCAGAATTGGAGGAAGACTCATTAGCAACATGAAATATGCAAATAACACAACCTTGTTTGCTGAAAGCTAAGAATACTTGAAGTACATATTGATGAAAGTCAAAGACTACAGCCTTCAGTATAGATTACACTGCAAAATAAAGAAACAAAAGTCTTTACAACTGGACCAATAAGTAACACCAAGATAAATGAAGGACAGATTAAAGGTGTGAAGGATTTCATTTTAATTGGATTCACAATCAATACTCATGAAAGCAGCAGTCAAGAAATCAAACTTACATTAGGCAAATCTACTGCAAAAGACCTCTTCAAAGTATTCAATAGCAAAAATGTCATTTTAGGGAGGAAGGTACACATGACCCAAGCTATGATATTTTCAAGTACTACATATGTTAGACAATGAATAATGAATACAGAAGAAGAATTAATGCCTTTAAATAATGGTTAGTGTAGAATAGTACATATAACGTGGGCTGAGAGAACAACAAATAAATCTGTCTTGGAAGAACAGCTAGAACACTCCTTAGAAGCAAGGATGGAGAGACTTTATCTCATATACTTCGGACATGCTATCAGAAGGGACTAGTCCCTAGAGAAGGGCATCATGCTTGATAATGTAGAAGATCTGTGAAAAACAGGAAGGTGTTTAAGGAGATGGACTGACACAGTGGGCCCAAAGAGCAAAAATGGTGAGGATGGCACAGGGCCGACTCTACAGCACTTAACAACAACATGAAGATACATTTACTTCTGGGTGTTAAAATATCAGATTCCTTATAGCACAAACTTTCATCTTCAGAGGTAGATATCAAGGCTTTCCATCTATTCAAGACTTATTGCTTAGTCTAGTTCCTGATATTTTTATGTGAGAATGTTTCAGAACACACCTTTCTCTTCTTCTCTTTCGACTACAACCACAACTCCTGAGTTTCTCATTGTACCTTGTAGAAATTGTGCTCCCTCATTAGCAAAGTTCTCTGTACAGTTTCTATTCTCTGCCACTTCTCTGCACAGTTCCTTTACCTTCATTTTCTAACTGTGGTTCTCAACATGCCTATGCATTAGAATCATCTGGGGACCGTTAAGTAGCTCAATGCCAGATCCCAGTTTCAGAATGTTAAATCAGAACCTCTGGCTATAGGCATGGGGCTTCTGAATTTTTAAAAAGATCCTTCTGGCAACTCTAATGTGCATCCAGGAGAACCACTCACTGAGATAGCGTCAACTTTCCATGTACTTCAACACTGCATCACACAGACAGATACCTCTAGAGAAAAACATAGCTGCCAGCTCACTTGTGAGATTGGACTTCCTAAATTAAAGACCAACCTCAACCCACTGTGATTCTGACTCATAACGATCCTGTATAGAGTTTCCAAGGCTGTAAATCTTTACAGGAGCAGAAAGCCTCCTCTTTTTTCCCATGGAGCAGCTGGTGGGTTTGAATTGCTGACCTTGTGGTTAGCAGTCCAATGCTTATCCTACAGCACTGCTAGGGCTCCCTAAAGACCAACCTAAAGTGGATCCTTAATGCTGACCAGCAGCCCTACCATTTTTTCCTTGTCTGTTCATTATCTATCTCCTTCACCTTCTCCTAGAGGTCCAACCCTTACTCCTCCATCCTCACTCCCAGTCTGTGATCTTGCTTCCTACTTCAGTGAGAAATTAAAGCAATCAGTAAAGAGTTCACAAGCCCCACCGTAACATCTACCCACCTACCTGCATGCACTCATACACTCTATCTTCCTTTATAACTGTAGTTCAGACCTATCTACTAGAAATTTCTGTGATGATCAAAATAATGTTGGTGTGATCCAGTAATATTGTTACTAGTTGTATGTGCCTACTGAGCATTTCAAAATGTGACTAACATAACTGAGCATTTAATTAATTTAAATTTAAAGAACTAAATATGTCAATATGTCTAGTGGCTATTTGTGATGGTTATTATTATGTGTCAACATGGTTAGGCCATGTTTCCTAATACTGTGTGGTTACCCTCCATTTTATGATCTTATGCAAATATACTCCATTTTTTAATGATAATATGTAATTATCCTTCAGTTTATGTGTTGTAAAGCAACAAGCAATCTATGGCATGAAAAATGAACAGAGAAGAAGATATGATGGAGCCTGCAAGGCACTAAATATTAAGAGTATGTTGTTGTTTAGAGCTGTTGACTTGGTTCTGACTCATAGGGACCCTGTATAGGGTTTCCAAGGACTGGCTTGTGAATTTGAACTGCTGGCCTTGTGGTTCAAACTGAAGTTGCAATCTAGTGCTATAGCACCATAAAGGACATAGAGGGGTAACAATGGAGGCACACTATGATATCACCGTATTCAGGCTAAGGAGAATTTTCCTGTTGCTGTTGAGTAAATTCCAACTCATAATGACCATGTAGGACAGAGTAGAACCGTCCCACAAGGTTTCCTAGATTGCTCATTATGGAAGCAGATGGCCTCATCTTTGTTCCTTGGAGTGACTGATGGATTAGCTTTCATTTGCAGCAGAACACTTAAACAATGCACCACCAAGGCAAAAACCAAATCCAAACCACTGTCATCGAGTCAATTCCAACCCATAGAAAAGAAAACTTTCATGTGGACAAAGCTGCTGTTGACTGTACCTGGTATAGATGTTGCCTAAATTACTACTATTTGTAACATAGGAATTTCAGAGTTGCATGTTTTTGTTAGGTGTCGTCAAGTTGATTCTGACTCATAGTGACCCTGTGTCCAACAGAACAAAACACTGCCTGGTCCTGCACCATTCTCACAATTGCTGCTATGCTTGACCCCATTGCAGCTGCCACTGTGCCAATCCACCTCATTGGAGGTCTCCCTCTTTTTGCTGACTCTCCCCTTTACCACACATGATGCCCTTCTGCAAGAACTGTTCTTGCCTGTTAATATGTCCTAGTATGAGAGATGAAGTCTCGCCATCTTGGCTTCTAAGGAGAATTCTGGTTGTACTTCTTTCAACGCAGATTGGTGTGTTCTAGCAGACAGAAGTTTGAAACTACCAGCAATTCTGTGGGATATAAATGAGGCTTACTATTCTCATGAGATTTACAGCCTCAGAAAGCCTGTACAGGGTGACTGTGAATCAGAACCAACTCCACAAAATCTGACCAACCAACCAAGCAGTTCATGGTAACTTTAATATTCTTTTCCAACACCATAACTAAAATGCATCAATTCTTCTATGATTTTCCTTATACATTGTCCAACTTGAACATGCTTATGAGACTAATAAACATACCATGGCTCGGGTGAAGTGCACTATAGTTCTCAAACTAACCTCTTTGCATTTGAACAGGCCTTATGCAATACGTCATTTGATTTCTTGGCGGCTGCTTCCACGAGTTTTGATTGTGGACCAAAGCAAAATGAAGCCTTTGAAAACTTCAATCTTTTCTCCATTCGTCATATTATTTATTGTTCCAGTGGTGAGGAGTTTTGTTTCCTTTACGTTGAGGTGCTACCCATAACAAAGGTTGTGGTGTTTGATCTTCATCAGTGAGTGTTTTAAGTCCTGTCGACTTTCAGAAAACAACATTATATCTATCACCTGCCTATTGCACATTGTTAATGAGTCTTCCTTTACTCCTCAAACCACATTCTTATCCATATAATCCAGTTTCTCAGATTATTTCCTCAATATACAGATTGAATAAGTATGTTGAAAGAATACAACTCTGGTTTACACCTTTCCTGATTTTAAACCATTCAGCATCCTCTTATTCTGTTTGATGTACTGTCTCTTGGTCTATGCACAAGTTCCTCATGAGCACAATTGAGCGTTCCAATTTTCATTCTCTGCAATATTATCCATAGCTTGTCATTATCCACACAGTCAAAACCGTTTGCATAGTCAATAAAGCACAGGTAAATATCTTTCTGGTATTCTCTGCTTTCACCTAAAATCTGCAATGAAAGCCCTTGTTCCACATCTTCATCCTCATCTGACTTGAATCTCTGACCATTCACTCTTTATGTATTATTGCAGTCATTTTCAAATTATCTTCAGAAAAATTTTACTTGCATGTGATATTAACAGTATTGTTCGATGATTTCCACATTCTGTTGGGTCATCTCTTTTTGGAATGGGCACAAATATTGATCTGTTCCAAACAGCTGGCCAGGTAACTGTCTTTCAAATTTCTTTATATAGATGACGGCCAGGTAACTGTCTTTCAAATTTCTTTATAGTGCCTCCAGTGCTGCATAAATCTGTTGAAAGATTTCAATTTTTATTCCATCAATTGTTCTTTGTGCCTTGTTCTTTGCCAATGCCTTCATTGCAGCTCGGACTTCTTCCTTCAGTACCATTGGTCCTTGATCATATGCTACCTCTTAAAATGGTTGAACATCAACTATTTCTTTTTTGTACAGTAACTCTGTGTAATTATTCCATCTTCTTTTGATGCTTTCTGCATTCATTAAATATTTTCCCAAAGAATCATTCAGTATTTCAAGTTGAGGCTTGAAGTTTTTCTTCAGTTCCTTCACCTTGAGAAATGCTGAATGTGTTCTTCCCTTTTGGTTTTCTAACTCCAGAACTTTGTACTTTTGTTATAATATTTGACTTTGTCTTCTTGAGCTGCCCTTTGAAATTTTCTGTTCAGCTTTTCTACCTACCCACTTCTCCCATTTGCTTTAGCATCTCTATGCTAGAGACCAAGTTTCAGAGTCTCTTCTGACATCCATTTTGGTCTTTTTTCTTCCCTTCTTGACTTTTTAACCACCTTTGCTTTTTTCCTGTGTGATATTTTGATGTCATCCCATAATACTTCTGATTTTTGGTCCGGAGTATATAATGCTTCAAATCTGTTCTTTAAGTGATCTCTAAATTTAGGTGGGATATGTTCAAGGCCATATTTGGCTCTCAATGAACTTTAGCCTGAACTTGCATATGAACAATTAGTGATGTGTTCCACAGTCTGCCCCTGGCCTTATTTTAGCTGATACGGAACTTTCCACTGTCTCTTTCCACAAATGTAGTCAATTTGATTTCTGTGTATGCCATCTGGTGAGGTCCATATGTATAATTGTCTTTTATGTTGTTCAAAAACAGTATTTGCAATGCATGAATCATTGGTCTTACAAATTTCTATGATGCTATTTCCAGTATAATTTCTATCACTAAGGCCATATTCTCCAACTACTGATTCTTCCTCTTTGTTTCAAACTTTTGCATTCCAATCACCAGTAACTATCAATATATCCTGATGGCATGTTTGATCAATTTCACACTGAAGAATTTGGTAGAAGTTTTCAACTTTATCATCACTGGCTTTAGTGGTTGGTACATAAATATGAGTAATAGTGTTATTAACTCATCTTCCTTGTAGGCGTATGGATATTATCCGATCACAGACAGGAATATACTTCAAGATAGATGCTGAAATGTTCTTTTTGATGACGAATGTCATGACATTCCTCTTCAGTTTTCATTCCCAAGGTAGTAAACCTGTGGCTGTTAAATTCAAAATGGCCAATACCATTCCATTTTAGTTCACCACTACCTAGGAAATTGATGTGTATGCATTCCATTTCATTTTGAAAATTTCCAATTTTCCTAGCTTCATAATTCTCATATTCCATGTTACAATTATTTACAGATGTTTGCAGCTGTTTCTCCCCATTTGGAGTTGTACTCCATCAGCAAATGTAGGTCCCAAAAGCTTGACTCCTTTCGTGCCATAACGGTCAACACTAATTTGAGGAGGCAGCTCTTCTCCAGTTGTATTTTGAGTGCCTTCTAACCTGAGGGGCTCATCTTCTGGCACTACATCTGACAATATTCTGGTGCTCTTCATTATGTTTCGATATTCAGTATTCTGGTGCTGTTTGACAGTATTTTACTGGTATTCAGAAGGTTGTCAGTGGCTAACCATTCAGAAGTAGTCCACCTTTCCTTTTTCGGAGTCTGTCTTAGTCTGCAAGCTCAGTTGAAACCTGTCCACCATGGGTGACCCTGCTGACATTCAAATTACCTGTGGCATAGCTTCCAGGATCACAGCAACATGCCAGCTACCACAATGTGACAAATTGACAGACGAGTGGAGGTAAAGTTGCATAATATACTGACATTTTCACAGTGTCAATTGTTCATGGAATACAGTTTTCAGAATTTAATTAATAGGACAAGCTTTGTTTGCAATTTAAGGTCTTATTATGACCACTGAATATGCTTTCCACCCACCCCTTGTTTCATTATATCTTAGTTGCCTAGTGATGGATTATCAAGTTATTTTCTTTTTATTGTTTGAGATAAAATGTTTACATATTAAAAGATGATTAATACATGAGTATATTTCTAAAATGATTAAACTATACCATTAATCCAAAATCCATTTTCTTTTGATAAAATTAAACATTTGATTAAAATATTATTTTGATAAAATTGGAAAAGGAACCTCACTACAAGGTCTGCGTGCCCACCTCTCAGTTGCTGTGAGTGTTTACTATGAAAGGCCGCAGGTGCCTCATTCTATGGAGGATTGTTCTCAGTACTTGTTAGCAAGAGTTCTCCCTGAGAGATAGTTAACATGCTTAGCATACTCTCTGCTAACTGAAAGGTTAGAGGTTCCAGCCCACCCAGAAGAAAAGCCTGGTGATGAACTTCTGAAAAATTAGCCACTGAAAACTCTACTCGGACACACATGAGTCTCCGTTTGTTGGGGTGAACTTTGTGGCAATTGATAGATTGGCATGACCTAACTGAAAGTTGTCTAGGGGGATATGCACTCTACTGTTGTTGTTGTTATGTGCCGTAGAGTCAGTTGTGACTCATAGCGACCCTGTACAGGGTTTCCGAAGCTGTAAATCTTTACGGCAGCAGAAAGCCTCAGCTTTCTCTCGCAGAACAGCTGGTAGTTTTGAACTGCTGACTTTGAGGTTCACAGCCCAATTTGTAACCACTACGCTACCAGAGCTCCTTTGTGTAGCGGTTATGAATTGGGCTGCTAACCTCAAGGTAAGCAGTTTGAAACAACCAGCTGTTCCGTGGGAGAAAGATGAGGCTTTCTGCTCCCATAAAGATTTACAGCCTTGGAAACCCTGTACAGGGTCGCTATGAGTTGGAACCTACTCCATGGCACATCACCACCACCCCACCCAGTGGTGTGACACTGTAGGATAAGCACTAGATCTCACGGTTGGTTTGAACCATAAGGTTGGCTTTTCAAACTCATTAGCCACCCCTTGGAAATTCTATAGAGGATCTCTATGAGTCAGAACCAACTCGATGGCACTTAACAATAACAACCCAGCCAGTGGCAACACACTCCCAATTGATTTATAAGAGAGTACAAAAAGTCCAACTCCTTTGCATCAAGATGAAACAATTGTGTATGTCAGTCTTATTCAGAAATCACTGTGGAAATCAGGTTGAAGCTAGACTTCAGCTAAAACCCTATCTTTGTTTGACTTCTTATCCTGCCCCACCCTGCTTCCTTCCTTAGGGGAAACCACTTGCATAAAAATCCCTGGCTCAGGCTCAGCTTCAGCTTCTATGATATCCCAAATAAGACTGCATTCAAGAACATTGGACTCCTGGTCTCTGTAAAATAAGCACTGTACTGTGAACCACAGCAATCCAGACCCACCAGCTGCTCCTTGGAAACTCTATACAGGGTGGATATGAGTTGGAACCACCTCAAAGTCATTTAATAACAATAACAATGACATTAGATACCAACCAGGACAGATACTGAAAAATGTTAAAAATAAAACGATATGACCCATTTTCAGAAAAAGGGCATTTACAAAATAATAATTTACATTTAAGCATACAACAAAATTGAAAAAATAACCTCTCTAGTAGTTCTGTCTGTCCAGCTAGAGTCCTGGTGAGGCACTATAGGATGAGAACTGGATAGACCCACAAGGTTAGCAGTACAAACCCACCAGCAACTCCTTGATAAGTCTATATAGGGTTGTTATGAATCGCAACTAACCCCACAGCACTTAACAATAACACATTACAAAATACCTCCTGGATATACTGCCACAAATATTGACAGGATAATGTGAACATTATATGCAATTACTGATATCCAATAGAAGAACAGAAAGTTAAAGTTTAGCCCCAGTAAACTTCTGTCCAGACAAATGTGAGCATCCATGAACTTATATTTAATGGTGCTGACCTAGTTACGTGTGTGCTGTTGGACGTTTACAGAAAGATATGTGATAATGAGATTGATGAATTAATTAGCATTATGAATCATGTAGAAAACAACTCTTTAATGCATTTTAGTAAGTGTTGACTAAAATAATTTGGTTTGGAGAGGACAAAGATTACAAATGCCCCTTTTCTCGAATGGTCAGTATATTTAAGCAATCATAGTTTTACCCTAGATGGCCAAAGATGGATAGGTGCATCTTACCATCATGTTGTATTTCTGGTTGGTAAGGCCAGAGGAATTTATGTTAGTCTAGAGGAGTTCTGGTGTGGCGCTCTGAGTTAGTGTGCCAGACTGCAAAGTCGTTTGAACTGCAAGGTTTGTGGTTCAAGTTCACCAGCTGCTCCTCGGAAACTCTATACAAGTTCACTATGGGTTGGAACCTACTCGACAGCATTTAACAACAACAACAACAGAGAAGTACAAAGCTGGCAGATAATGCAGAAAGGGATGTGCAAAATGCTGAGTCAGACACTGGACAAAAATTTCTATTCTTACTTTTCAAAAGAAAAAGACTATAGATCTGGGTTAGGGATTCATTCATTCACTGATTCAGCCAATATTTAAAGAGGACCTCTTATGTGCTAAGTCTTGGGCTCGTTGCTGAGGTTTCAGGCATGAAAAGACAGAAATTGAGAAGTGGGCTGTCTTGTCAAATGTGCTACACTGTAATAATTCCTGGTTTTACTTTCATGTCTTGTTTTTTAAGCTGTTGTGTGTTTCTTTTTATTAGCATCATTAAATATAATTTAAATACCATAAAAGTCACTTATTTAAAGGGTACAAGTCAATGATTACTAGTGTATTTAACATAATCTAATTTTAGAATATTTTCATTATTATGCACAGACAAATTTTTAGTAAAGATAGGTGAAGAATGAGAATAGTACATTTAAATCAATCTTGCATCATTCCATGATGGTAACATGACAGAGAGAATAGTGATATGATGACAGACTTTGATGAGAAGGGAGAGTAGAGAAAGGTTGTAAGTGAAATTTGCAACAATGTTTTTATATTACTATATTGAACATTTACAGGCTTACCTCAGAGATATTGAGGGATCAGTTCCAGACCTCCACTAATAAAGCAAACATCTCAGTAAAGCAAGTCACATGAATTTTTTGGTTCCCCAGTGCATATAAAGTTATGTTTATACTATACTGTTATCTGTTAAGTGTGCAATTGCATTATTAAAAAAATGTTGAAAATTTGTGAGCATTACCAAAACATGACACAGAGGTACAAAAGATTAGATAGGAATCTTAGGGGCAGTGAGTTTATGTTAATGTGGTAGGAGAAACTCAGAGAAGGAGAGTGAGAATGGTGAGGCAACTTAAAAATCCTCGTCGTTGTCCCTAAATTGTACAAATAGAAACTTGAATTGGTCTATGGTTTGCTGTGCGTAGCCTCAACTACAAGAAAATAATAAAATTTAGAGAAAAAAAAGGTTACAGCCACATAAACCCTATAGATCGGTTCAACTCTGCGATACTTGAGTAACCATCACTCCGGAGTCTACTCAATGGCAGCTGATTCCAACAATATTTGTATTTTTTCATTACCTCTGATCAGTCACAATTTTGAAGATTTTGTTTTAATAGTAATTTTGCTGAGTACACCAATTAGAATTCTGGAAAAGTAGCTAGATTTTAACCTCCTAAGGAGTCCTGGAATCCTGGTATGGTGCTGTGGGTTAATGCGCCAGACTACAAAGCCGTTTGAACTGCAAGGTCGGTGGTTCAAGCTCACCAGGTGCTCCTCGGAAACCCTATACAGGGTTGCTATGAGTCGGAATTGACTCAATGGCACTTAACAACAACAACAACAAGGAGTCCTGGTGTGGCACTGTGGGATAATGCATCAGACTGCAAGATGATTTGAAGTGCAAGGTAGGTGGTTCAAGCTCACCGGCTGTTCCTTGGAAACCCTATACAGGGTGGCTCTGAGTCGAAATTGACTTGACGGCGCTTAACAACAACAACAAAAAGGGATCTTGTTTTAATACAGCCTGTTACATTTTGATAAATATTTACAGTTTTGTTTTTTTGTGCATTGAGTAAGTTCCAACGCATAGAAACCCTGTGTAGGATTCCCAGGGAGCAGCTGGCGAGTTTGAACCACCAACCTTAAGGTTCAAACTGATCTTCCAGTTCAGTGCTTATCCTACAGCACCACACCAGGACTCCTATTTGTACTGTATTCTGAGATAAATTAGTAGGGCTAAACCTTTCAAAGGAGCTCTGGTAGCATAGTGATTACGAATCGGTTGCTAACCTTAGGGTCAGCAGTTTGAAACTACCAGCTGTTCTGCAGGAGAAAGATGAGGCTTTCTGCTCCCAAAAAGATTTACAGCTTCGAAAACCCTGTACAGGGTCATATGGGTCGGAACCAACTCCACAGTACATAACTACCACCACCAAACCTTTCAAGGAATCAAAGTAAGGAAATTATTTACCATGGTTCTTTCCTCTGTTAATCAGAGTTATTTTTCTCTTAATGATAGTATCTTGTATTTTGCTTTTTAAAAAGAAAAATGTAATTGAAATCGGGCATTGCAAAACACAATTTCCATAACTGTCTTTTTATACAATCACTGTATCTGAGAAAAACTCTTGCACTATTGTGCCTTAATTTAGTGTGCAAATAATTTCTTTATACAATTTACCTTTTCCACTGATATCTTACCAGTGTGTTTGTGTCAGTCAACTTGATGTTAATAGATACTGGTGTTTCACTTGGGATTTATGATTGTTGGACTTAAAAAAAAAATTCATCTATATCAAGTGGATCTTTTATAATTAAAAAGAAAAGCAATATTTTATCTAATATTATCAAAGAGCTCTTCATTTTCAACATTCAATCCCTGAGAAACTTAATCTATGAAGAATTAATTACATTACGATGCAGTCTTCTAATCACTTTACCACATTGTGAAAAACTTATATTCTGAAGTAATTCCCATAATGAAACAATGGGCACAAATTATATACATTTCTGGTAGTATAGTTGTTACGAATC
>NW_006408717.1:4132911-4133843 GCF_000296735.1 Chrysochloris asiatica
CCATGCACACACTACTTTATTCCATACAAAATGTGTTTAAACATGTCTTCGTGATTCGTGGATGGCCGCAGACAAGTTTTTGCAACAATACACAGTCTGAATCTCATTGAGTGCCTTCAAAAAAAGGTTCTATTAAAAAAAAAAAAAAAAAAAAAGGCTTCTGAGGGGATTTGCTGGGCCAATTAGGTTCAAGATAGAGGGGTCAGCTCTAAGGTGATTGGGTTTTGGAACTCCAAAGGAATAATTTTGATAGATTTTCTTAAAGGACACTTATTATAAAGTTTTAAGAAAACAGAAAGCTCCAGTGGTGAGAAAAAGGTCATGAAAGTTCCACAAAGGATTTTTATTTTCTTTCCCATCATGACAATGCACTTGCCTGATCTTAAAGCGTAGCAAGGGCTGTCCTATGTACACTTCATTAGGACACCTTACCCCATCCACCTTTCAGCCCTAATCTTTCCCCTTCAGATTACTCTTCTGTTCCCCAAACTCAAAGAACATTTAAAATAAACACAAACTGAGTCTCTCAAAGATGCCAAAACTGTTGTTTTGACGTGGTATAAATCAAAGAGCAGAAAATTCTTCAGGGAAGATTAGATTGTGGCAGAGCTGACTCCTAACCTTTTGTTCATTGCATGACACAGCTTCCTAAGAACAGAAACACTCACCCCAAATTGACTACCTTTGAGTTCTTTCTAACACATAGCCTCTGTATATAGCAGGCGTGGGAACGTCCAGCCTGAAGGCCATATAAGGCCTGTGAAATCATTTGGTCTGACTGTCAAGGCAACTGCAGACAGGACTCAAAATTCAATAATTTAGGAGTTTTTTTCATAGCAACATAAATTTATGTTAAGTGAATCATATGTTGTTGTTGTTGTTAGGTGCCATTGAGTTGATACCAACTCATAGTGACCCAATGCACAACAGAA
>NW_006408717.1:4136759-4167404 GCF_000296735.1 Chrysochloris asiatica
CACACAGATAATAACTCCAATACCATCTTTATCTGCATACCCACAATCAACAATCCTCGCAAAACTGAATCTCAGATGAAGATTAAGAAAATTACAGCACACAAGAAAAGACCTCAAGAGTTAGTGATACAAATGTTGGATATGTTCCAAATCTAAGATTCAGGATTAGAAAAGTGATCAGAGCAAAATAATCATGTCCCTGGCAATACACACAATGGATAGTTATTAAAACTTAAGTTGTGTGACATCCTACAAATGGTGACTACAAAGAAAAGAAAAGTTGATGCAGAGTGTCAGTCTTTCCTAGAGAAATGGATAAATAATAATGTTTTTGGTTAAAGTCAAAGGCAAACCAAAACCAATCTGTGGTGTCATTATAGCTCAACTCAATGAATTGGGAGGCCAAATGCCTCAGGGTAAAATCAGTGCTCTTCATAGGAGTTTGGAATCACAAGCCACTTTCACAATGGCCTCATTGTGACAGAGAGAAAGTTACTCAGATGGGTTATATAGTGAGTGAGCTAATTGCAAAGAAGCAATTAGTTCATGCAGAAGGCAAACTTGTGAAAGAGTGTATGGTGGCTGCTGCGGAGTTGCTACTAACAGATAACGTAAATTTGTTTCAGAGTGTTAGCAGAGGGTTTAATAGCCACCAGTTTAAGGACTTACTGAATGATCTAAACTCTGAATATGGTGATCTTGTTTATCACTGTGAAGTGTTGTGGCTGTCGTGGGAACTTGCTCATGAGGTTTTATAAATTTCGGGATGAAGTCAAGCAGTTCATGGAGTTGAAGGGAAAACCTGTCAGGGAACTCAATGATAGCAAGTGGCTGTGTGATCTAGCATTCACGGTAGACATTATCCAATACCTCTCAGAGCTGAATGTCAGGCTTCAGAGCCCCAACCAACTTCTCAGCTCCCTGCTTTCAAATGAGAAATCATTTGAAGGTAAATTAAGGCTGTGGAAAGTGCAATTTGAAAGGAATAACAGCGCATTTCCCTAATCTGGAAGGACAAAAGCCTTGTAGACACTTGAATATCTGATGTTTGTGTAAAACTAATTGAGGCATTTAATGAAAGATTCAAGGATGTGAGAAGTAAACCAATGGAATTGAACATCTTTTTTACACCATTCAATATGGAACCAGCTGATGTGCCTGATAACCTACAACATGAAAGCATTCAGCTGCAAAGCAATAATGAGCTGAAAGTTAGGTACAATAACCTCCCACTGCTTCAGCTCTATAAACATTGTATAAGCAATGATGAATTTCCCACTTTGAGGAGACATGCATTGGAATATGCATGGGTGTTTGAAACAACTTACTGCCGTGAGCAGTTCTTTTCAAAATTAACCATCTCAAAGAGTCTACTGCACTCCAGATTGATTCACACAAACCTGGAAAAGTAGTTGTGAGTAGCAACGTCAATACCAGCTAACATCACACATCTCACCAAATAGGAGCAATTCCAGCCATCATGTTGTTGTTGTTAAATGCTGTCGAATTGATTCTGACCTGTAGCAACCCTGTATAGGGTTTCTAAGGAGCAGCTGGTGAGCTTGAACCACCGACCTTGCAGTTAGAGTTTAGTTAATTAAAGGTTTGACCAAATGTTGAAGGCTAATTTTTAAGTTGATAATTTTGTAGGGCCCTTACATGATGCTGTTATTAAGTGCTGTACAGTCGGGTCTGACCCATAGTGACCCTGCACAGGGTTTCCAAGGAGTGGCAGGTGGGTTTGAACAGCCAACCTTGAGGTCCAAACTGACCTTTCAGTCCAGTTCATTATCCTGAAATGATGTCATAAATATCCAAATGGCCCTTGGAAGAAAAAAGGTTCCCTTCCCTGCTCGATAGGGTTTTTGAGATTGTAAATTTTTATGAGCACAGACAGCTTCATCTTTCTTCCAAGGAGCAGCTGGTGGGTTTGAATCACCAACCCTGTGATTAGCAGCCCAACACTTAATCCAGGGCCACCAGCAAAAAAACCTAACTAGGCACTATGATAAAATGAAAAAGAAATTTGGATTATGCTAATGAGATTACAACATATCTGAATTTTAATCCCTACAAAAAAGGATGTATAACTTTCAATTATTCAATCCTCTAAACCTTATTTTAAACATTATCCCAAGTTCTGATTAGAAAAAAACAAAACAAAACATGGTATGAAAAAAAAAATCATGATATAGAGTCTTGGTGTGGTGTTGCAGGATAATGTGCTGGACCACAAGGTCAGTTTGAACTGCAGGGTCTGTGGTTCAAACTCACCAGTCGCTGCTTGGAAACCCTATACAGGGTCACTATGGGTTGGAACTGACTCAACAGCACTCAACAATATAATAACAACAACCTGATAAAGATGCCCAAAGTCCATGAGACGAAGTCTCGTCATGATTGCTTCTTTTTTTATATTTAACATATGCTTATTTTATTTAGTTTAGAATTTTTTTTTATTGTGAATTGAGTGAAGTTTTACAAGGCAGTTTTATATCCAACAAATCATACAATTTGTTTCATCCTAATGACTACAATTCCCTCCATGTAACAATAGCTGACGCTCTTCCTCTCTATATTTCTTGTTTCCATTCCATCTTTCTGCCCAGAGCCCTTCTAAATTTGTTCTTAGGTAAAAGTTGCCCTTTAATTTTGAATGGTTGACCATCTCATTGTAAGCATACGTTACTAGCATTGTTGTTCCTTCTATATACCTACCTACTGTTTAACTGAAAATTGGGCCACTAAGGTTAAGTTCTGTCCCAAGCATAAAGTATAGCCAAGAACCACAGGTCTTGGGTTCCCCAGGCTCTTTCTGGCCAGTAAGTCTGGCTTTTTAAAATTTAAGTTTTGTTCCACAGTTTCTCCCACTGTATCTGGGACTTTACAATGTGTTCCCTTTCAGAGCAATTGATAATTGTAGCTTGTTGTTGTTGAGTGCCGTGGAGTCGGTTCCGACTCGTAGCAACCCTGTACAGGGTTTCTGAGGCTGTAAATCTTTACGGGAGCAGAAAGCCTCATCTTTTTCCCGCGGAACGGCCTAGGAACCACCTAATTCTTCTAGTCTCAGAGACATGGAGACTGGTCATCACATGTTCCATTATTCCATTGGACTAATTGATTCCAAGCTTCTTCAATTTTATAGTTAAACCTTAGATAGCGGCTTATGATTTTCTTTTTAAGGAAAATAAAGTAAAGGGTACAACTCAATGGGTTTAAAAATGAAATGCCAAATTTCTAAAACACTTAAACAATTTAATTTAGTATTATATTAAAGGAAAGGGAATGGGGGGTGGATTTTTGGAAACTTGTGTTATGCATTAGTTTATATAAAGAATCCTGAATGAAGATGAAGTTTCATCTGGCAAAGTTAATCATGGCTACCTGGAAGAAAAAACCCTGATCAACAGGTTAAAGATGGTGGGGAGAACCACCGATATAATTTCCAACCAAAGACAATGATTTAGAAACCATCTCCCCTTCTTCAGTTGAGATTAATTTAGCCATCCATTTGCTTTTGTTCGTTTTGATATAGACCTTTATTTATTTGCCACTGAGAAATGATCCTTGATTTTGTGATTACAAAGGACTGGCCTGTTAATAGAATAAAAGTCAAGCCTCCTAAATAATTTTTTCTTGGAGATGTTGAGATGTTTAAGTCATATCATTAGTTTACTAGGTAACAGAGTACCAAATATATTTTATATAAATGATAGGGATACATTTTCTCAAAACAATGCTGCAAAGTGAGCATCATTACACAGAAGCAGATTGTAGGATATCCAGGTGGACCCACAGGGGGCCTTTGTTTAGAACTTCAGGATTATTAGCCTACAGCCTCATGTCATTTGATCAATGGTTACTACTTCCCTGAGAATCCTCATGTCTTTAAGATTTGCTGTAATCTATAAGGAGAATGCAGAGCCATTAATGTGATAAGCCTTAAAAGAGCTCTCACAGAATTGTTGCACTCTATCATGTCATTTTGCTTTTAAAAAAGGAATTTTTGTCTTTATGGATCATTGATTTGATAAATCAAAATGAGACCTTTAAAGCAGTCAGGTTTTATAAGGTTGCTGCAGTTGCTTGCATGCACAACGATACTATCTATTGTGGGAATCCAGATACCTGCAGGATAATGTACTGGACTGAAAAGTCAGTTTGAAACTTAAAGGTCAGTGGTTCAAACTCACCAGCTGCTCCTTAGAAACCCTATGCAGACTTGCTGGAATGACTACTCATTCCATGAAGGAGAGACCTCACTTTTTTACTTCAAATAGATACTATGATGCAAATGGTTAGTCCTCTGGCATACTGACAACAAGGTTGGAGGGTCAAATCCATGCACAGTTGCCTCAGAAGAAAGCCTTGGCAATCTATTTAAAAAAAAAAAAAGCCATTGAGAACTCTATGAAGCAGAGGTATACTATGACACCCACGGGGTCACCATGAGTTGGAACTGACTACACAACAACTGATATTGAGAAATGTGCTTCGATTCTCCTTTGTGGAATGCTTGGAGCATTCTTCATGGAAATGTTTATACTTATGGGACAAATGGTTTATTATTGACTTTGGAGCTGGGAGACCTGATTTTGAATGATGATACTGCCGCATACTGAGATATCACTGCTTTCAGATGGTCTTAGCGGAAAAAAACTAAGGATTATATGATTATAATCATGCATATACCCAGTTACACAAACACACATATATTTATTTCTTACTTGTCTAAAATATATTAAAATCTGAGACTTCTGGCAAGATGGCAGACTAGGAAGGCATTCTATACAGACCCTCGACAATAAAGATATGGGAGACCACATGAAACAAACACAGAGGATAATCTTAGTACTGTGAGCTTCAGAGGAAAGTTTAGAGAAGTAGATTGAATGCCTACTGGGAGAAGAGACAGAACAGGGACAGCAAAAGAAGGAGATTGACTGGTGAGCAGACTGCCAGCAAGATGCAGCATGGCTACCTTGAACTTTCATGAAATGCTTTGGAGCGAGAGAGACAGCTGGCAGCTTGATAGCACAGATTCACATGGGCAACAGAAAAGGTAGGATTCATTTTTGCTCCCCACGCTTCCCTGGATAATAGAGATGAGGCCGACCCCCACCCTCATCTACCACCAGTGTAGTCCCTGCTCTCTAGGAGTTCGAAGCCTCATGGTTTCAGCCAGTGTGAGGTGGGTGCCTCTGCACCACCCTGACGCCTGGATTTAGGTGGTCTCTGCTCCAGATCTATAGAATCCACGGAGCCTCCAGGCTAGAATTAGACTAGTAGGAACCTTCATAATCAGCCACCCTGCCCCTAACTGCCCCCTGGTTCTGATAGACACTGAAACTAGTAACCTGAAGGGCCTCCACAATCTACTTCTGGATTGGGTGCCCTGAACATAACACCTAGGCCTATAGGAACTCTAGGGCTGAGACTCAGCTGTTACAGTCCTCCTCCATCTATCTTGTGAGTTTCTTGGTCAGAAGAAGGCCCAGAATTTTCTCCTCTTTGGGTCCAACAACTGCAGTGTTTTTTTGTTTATTTATTTTTCCTTTCATTGTTTTTGTTTGTTTATTCTTTCTTCTTCCTTTCTTTCCCTTCCCTTGATTTTTATTCTATCTCTGCTTTTCTTTTCTCTTTTCTTCTGTTTCTCATTTCCACTTGTTTTTTATTCCTTGATTTTTCTTTAGTACTCTCTAGTCTCTTTCTCTTTTCATCTTCCCACTCCTACTTTTATTTAGTGTTCTTTTTTCTTCTTTTTATTTTTTCTTTGATTTTAGTCTTGTACAGTTCTTGTTCCTCTTTTATATTTTTAAGTTATTATATTTCATTTTTCTTGTTGCTCCCTGTTTTTGTTCATTTTTCTCCTTTATTATATTCTGTTTTCATTGTTCCTTGCTTGTTTGTTTTCCTGAGTGTGTATTTTCCTCTTGCCCTACCCAATGGGAGATAGCAACTCTGCCCACATAACTTAGTCACAACTGTACCCTCTGTGGCTTCATGCACTGGAAAATACTAGCCCCTATACCACTTGATCAACTGTAGACATCAGCCAACACCAGTCAAACCTACTCTAAACTGAAGTGCATGAATGGTGAATGAAAAATGGTGAATGAATGGTTGCTATGAGTCGGAACCGACTCCATGGCATATAACAACAACAACAATCATACCCACGAGGAGACGGTGAGAAGCTGACATACAATCACCAACATACAATCATCAATTAAATAGAAACATAATGATGTGACAATGTCTTAGGGACAACAGAAGATTTTAGATCAATAAAGAAACAAAAGAGAGTGGCTTTAAACAAATGGCTAAGATACAGAGCCATAAAATGTTTCTGTTCTGAGGGAGAAAAAGTAATGAGAAAGAATTCAAAAGAATGCTATTTAGGTATCTTCAGTGGACCGACAGAAAGATCGATGAAAGCAAGGAGAACGCAAAAATTTTTTTTAAAAGAATTTAGAAAAACATTAAAAGAACAAACAGATAAGATAAATGCAAATTTTGAAACAATAAAAAACCTGCAAATAGAAATCCAGAAAATTCATGAGATCTCAGAAATGGACAAGACGTTAAAAGGACAAAAGAGTAGATTTGAATCAATGGGAGCCCAAATTTGTGAACTTGAAGATAAATCTTTTAAACTAGAAAAACAACATGAAAAAAGAATTTAAAAATCAGAAAAATGCCTGAGATTTATGTGGGATACCATGAAGTAGAATAAATTATGGGTGATTGGAATTCCCAAATAGGAAGAGACAATAAAAAGCGCAGAGAAAATTGTCTAAGAGCTGCTGAAGGAAATTTCCCTAACATCACGAAAGATGAGAAGATAATTTAAGAAACTGAACTAATCCTAAACAGGACATATGATATTCAAACTTTTGAAAAACAAAGACAAGGAAAGAATCCTAAGAGCAGTTAAGGAAAAATGCAAAGTTACCTACAAAGGAGAACCAATAAGACTAAGCTCTGGTTTCTCAGCAGAAACCATGCAGGCAAGATGGGTTACATATATAAAACTCTGAAAAAAAAAAAAAATTGCCAACCAAGAATCATATGTCCAGTAAAACTGTCTCTCAAACATGATGGCAAAATTAGGACATTTTCAGATAAACAGAAATTAAAGGAATTTGTATAACCAGACCAACTTTACAAAAAATACTAAAGGGTGTTCTTTAGGCTGAGAATTAACAACAGCAGACAATAACTTGAGGTTAACATATATGACAACACCACCCAGAATTCAATCCAGATATAGAAGTATCCAGAGTAGAGCAAACCTATAAGATTGAATTAAGGAATCAGAGGCATCAATTTGTAATGAAGTCAACTACAAAGCAAAAAAAGGGAATTGTGTAGATACAGAACTTCCATTGGAAAGGAAGACAAATAGATTTCAAGATACAGCAGACTGTTTTAGACAGGGAAAAAAATTACAGTTTTAACAGCAAAGAAAATAAATACACCTTCACATCATAACAACAAAAAAAAGTGGAAAACCAGAAAGAGTTAGCAAACATTAAAAGAATACAGTGAAGAAAATGAAAAGAAAACCTACAAACAAAAGGAAATCAGAAATTTATGCGTAACAAAGAAACACCACACCAAAAGAAAAACAAACAAACAAAAAAAATGAAAAACAAAACTCACAGCAAAATGACAGCAATAAATTCATACCTATTGATAATTGCATGGAATGTAAATGGATTAAATGCACCAGTCAAAAGACAAAGAATAGAAGAATGGATACAAACAAGAATAATGATGAATCTGTGAAACACCTCATAATATGGATTTATCTGGAGGACATTGCTGTTAGATACCATCGAGTTGGTACAGACTCATAGTGACCCTATGCACAGCAGAACGGAACACTGCTGGATCCTGGGCCAACCTCATAATTGTTGCCATTATGCTGCCACTTTGACAGTCTATCTCGCTGGGGGTCTTCCTCTTTTTCTCTGACCCTCCACCTTACCAAACATGATATCCTTCTCCAGTGACTGGTCCCTCCTGACAATATGTCCAAAGTATGAGAGACGAAGTTTGGCCTCTAAGGAGCACTCTGGCTGCACTTCTTCCAACACAGATCTGTTTGTTCTTTTAGCAGCTCATGGTACTTTCAATATTCTCCTCCAACACCATAACTCAAAAGCATCAATTCTTCTGCTGTCTTTAGAGGACATTGTGCTGAGTGAAATGAGTTAATCACAAAGGAATAATATTGCATGAGAGTCGTGGTGTGGTGCTGCATAGGATGAGCACTGGACTACAAGGTAAGTTTGAACCTAAATTTCGGTGATTTAAACTCACCACCTGGTCCTTGCAAATCCTATACGTAGTTGCTATGGGTCAGAACTTACTTGATGGTGCTTAACAACACTGTTGAAAAAAATTAAGAAAAGGTTTTCTTGTTAAAAGAAATATTCAAAATCATTGGGTAGAGATAGACACATATTAACTTGGGTGATAGGGAAGGCAATATACAAGAGGGAGGTCGGAAAGATGAAGGCACTGGAAGACATAGGGAGGAGTACAAGAGTTAAAGTGAATAGAGGTAAAATTGTGAACTGATGGTACTTTGAGGGCATTACAATCATTGTAATGACATGAAGTATAGAATTTGAGAGACTGATGATCTGTTCTGTAAACTATTCAAGTCACAATGGAAACGTAAAAAAAAATTTTTTTAATCCATGTATTCATTCTAATACCTTTAATTTTTCTTTAGCATCATTTCATCTTGGTTTTCTTCATGTCCACACTTAGAGTTTCCTTTATTGAAGGAAATTATTTTTGTATTAAAGGAAATTGTTCAATTTCTTATTAAGGCAATTAATTATTTTTAAAGAAGTGACCATTTTGTGTGCAAATACAATTTTTAAAAGTGTTATTGCCTGTGAGTTAAAATTTCCTCATGTGTAAATCTGGATATTATCTTTCTATTTTAAGAGCCTTATTAAAAATAAAAAAGAGAAGTTAAAGTTCTTGGATACTTGCAAGCACCCGTTTAAAACAAAACAAAACAAAAGCACTGTGCACATATAAAAGCATTATTGTATTTTGTAAAAAGCTGTTTTTTAAAGGAAGAACAATTCATTAAAAAAAATTTAAATGCAAGCAAACTAATAAATAAAATTACCTTAACAACTATTGATATAAATTTGATTCTGCAAATACAAATTTATTTTTGGATTTAATGAATATAAATCTGTTTACTTTTTCAATGTTTAAGTCAGCATTGTAAATTCCAAAGAGTTTCAAAATTTTCATTCCAGAAAGACTTTGCCTTGATTTTAAAGTCCCTTGAGCTTCAAGGACAATATGCCTATTCATTCCCCAAATCATTTCAAAACAGTAACAGTCTTTCTTGTTGCTGTTAAGTGCTGTCAACTCAGTTCTGACCCATAGTGATCCTGTGTAGGGTTTTTGAGGGGTGCCTGGTGAGCTGGAACCACCACCCTTGCAGTTCAAATGGACCTTTCAGAACAGCACTACACCAGGACTCCAGTTAAGTCTTAAGAGTCTGTTAGTATAAAAGAAGTTGCTAAGGGAAGGTGTTCAAAATGAATTGAAGAGCTGATCCAAATTACTTGTCTTCTGTTCTAGTACAATGAAAATGATAAACAGTGATTTAGAAACTCTACAAGACTCAATCAGATAGTTTCATTAAGTGGGCCAATTATTGTACTTTTCCAGGCAATTTTGAGATAAAGAATGTATCAAAATTCTCCACTTTAGAATAAGATTAGAATAGGTACTTATCGCTCATAAAGAAGCCTGCTACACTAGACAAGAAGAGGAAGAACCTTGATTGGCATTGTTATGAATAATAAAACAATTAAATAACTTAATGTTTGAAAAAGATTTTTTTTTATATAATTGAGTGTGAATTAAATCAAGATAAAAAAAACTTGTTAAATTTTAACTAGGTTCTTTATCTCTTTTCAATTTTCCTTGGAACACTTGGATTATTATCATCTTTAAATATCTATATTTTACAAATGAAAATTAGAACTGAGCTGTCAATTAAAAAAATTCAATTGAGCCTGTTTGAAATCCTAGCAAAGCCCTTTTTTTATTACCCTATTATACATCATAATAGTCTGTTATATATAAAGCTTCTAAAGAATATATGTATAGAATTTTTACACTGACTTTGAAAATCTAGATCCAGACCTTCTGTAGGTCATGATACATGGAAGGTTGCCCTATATTCTGTTTTTGGGTTTGAACAATTTAACAACTGGACCTTTTGTTTGAATCACTCAGTGACATAGCTAGTCAGATAATACGGTGCTGCTGAAAATGGCCTGAAATACCTGCATAAAGGGAACACATCAGAATTGACTCCAATTTAGGGTGACCTCATGTATAACAGAAGATAAAATTACCAGAACCTTTCATCTTCATAATGATTGGTATGGTCTAGCCACTGTGTATTCTGAGTGTCTTCCAATCTAGGAAATTCATCTTCCAACACTGTATTGTGATCTATAGGCCTTTCATTGGCTAATTTTCGGAAGCAGACCAGTATGCTTTTCTTCCTAGTCTGTCTTCATCAGGAAGCTCTGCTGAAACCTGTCCACCATGGGTCAGTGACCCTGCTGGTACTTGAAATACCTATGGCAAAGCTTCCAGTGTCATAGCAACACACAAGCCACCACAATATGACAAACTGACAGATGGCGAGTGACTTAAGAGAAAGTCCTATCTCTGAGAGATACCATAGCACAACTTGAGGCCGGCTATGGTCAGTTGCATGGAATTGCCCTGTACAGATGTGCTATAATCTCATAGGCCAAGGGATGTGGCAGAGTCCCCAGAAATGTCTGCTACAAAGATGAGAAAGTAAATAGTTTAAGAGTAGATATGATCTAATGGTGCTGTAGGATAAGCAAGGTCGGCAGTTCAAACCCACTTCACAGGAGAAAGATGAGATTTTCTGCTCCTATAAAAGATTTACAGCCTTTGAGACTCTGTATAGGGCAACTAAGAGTCCGAATTGTCTCATGGCAGTGGGTTTAGGGTTGAAGTAATATCATAGCTGTGAGCCATGGTTTGTATGAAATGGAAAATGAGAATTAAAGGTATTTCTCCAGCATCAATCAGAAGATTGTTGTTAAGTGCTGTTGAGTCGGTTCTGACTTATAGTGATCCTGTATAGGGTTTTGGAGGCTGTAAATTTTCAGGAGCAGTAAGAAAAATTTTCATGTTTCTCCTGCAAAACTACTGGTAGGTTAGAACTTCCAACCTTGTGGTTAGCTGTCCAATGCTTATTGTATGGAGCCACTTCCATTCAATGAGTCCTGGTGTGGCACTGTGGGTTACTGCACTGGACTGTAAAAGCAGTTTGAACCACAAGGTTGGCAGTTCAAGCTCACCAGCTGTTCCTCAGAACCCTGTACAGGGTCACTTTGGGTTGGAACCGACTCGAAGGCATTTAACAACAACTGTCATTCTAAAGATAGAGTGCTGTAATTCTTATGATTATCTAAATTGATTTATTTCTATCATGGCTGAAGTCTAACAAGAAGTTTTTGGAAACACGATATTGTGAGTTCTGATTCTAAATTAATTAAACAACCTCTGATGTGTAATTTGGTGTTCCAGATGTACTTACCCCTCAGAAAGGAATGTCCTGTGCAAATGACCATTTTCCAGTTAAAGTTCCCAGTATAGATTAACATACTAGAGTTCTGGTTTGAGGAAGTTTTTTGGAGGTTTATTATTCTCTGTCAAATTCTTCTCATCCCAGAGAAAACCAAACAGTTCTAAGGTGCAAGGTTATTAGGGCAATAAGCATTTCAATGAATGTGAGATTCTAAATAGTGACCAGAAATCTTCTAATCTTAATTCCTTGTTTTACAGAAGCTAATGTTGTTGTTGGACTTCTGGTGTGGTGCTGTAGGATAAGCACTGAACTTCTAACCACAAGGTCAGTGGTTCAAATTCACCAGCTACTCCTCCAAAATCCTATGCAGGATCTCTATGAGTTGGAATATTGTTGTTAAGGACCATAGAGTTGGTTTTGACTCATAGAGTTTCTGAGGAGCAGTTTGTGGTTTTGATCTGCCAACCCTCTGGTTAGCAGTTCAATGTTTATCTTACAGCTCTACAGCAGAGGCTAACAGAAACTTAATAATTTATGTAACATCAAATAGTTGGGACTAAAACTTGTTCCTGAGGGAAGTCAGTTCAATATTCGGCAATGGCAATTTAGAAAACATGAATTTATCAATTTATATAATCAATAATGCACTAGGCAGGGTCATTGTTGAAGTATGTACTGATACACTTCCCGACCTCTAGAATCTTAAGTCAGTGGGCTTAGTGAAATCCCCCAGATACCTTTAAAAATTCACAAGAGGTATTTGAATGCAGGCATTAAGAATGTTTTGAGTACCAAAAGCCAAAACTGCGCTGATAAATGGTAAGGATTTAAAAGAATAAATCAAAGGAAGTTGAAACATTCATTTAACTTATCTGTGGAATTTTTCTTCTCTTCCAGGAAATGAAGGGGCCCTTAGGGAAAGGACGATAGCAGTTCACACATTTACCTCTTGCCAGCTCTAGAAACGAAATGCTGCTTATTTATTCATATATACTATATATAACCCAACACTAGGAGGCATGTGGTATGAGGTCCGGACTGCTGTGACCAACTGATGTCAGACCAGGTCTGGGCATTACTGTCAAAGAAATGTCTGCAACAAAATAATGTTATAGCTTCTGAAATTGGATTTCATGAAGGTGCTTTATGTCTTTGGTTTATATGTTTGTTCCTGTAAGAGTGGAATTGCCAGTTTCCATTTGCTACAAACCAGTCCTAGGTCAGTGTCTCCATATGCCTTTTGTTACTAAGTGCCATCAAATCATAGCAATATTGTATAAGATTTCAGAGGAGTGACTTGTGGGTTAGAACTGTCAACCTTGTGGTCAACAGTGCAGTGTACTACATCACGAGTAGTCAAAGATTTTTCTTACTTTGTTTCAGAAGCAGATAGAAAATGATTTTCCTGTATCTATCTCTTATTGGCCACTTCCTCCCCTTAACTGTCAGTTTGTCACAGCCCGATTCTAACCACTACGCTACCAGAGCTCCTTTTGTCATACTATAGTGACATACATAGTAAGCTATGATTAAAATATCAGCAGAGTCATCAATCTGTGGTAGACAGATTTCAGCAGAACATCCAGATTAGGAGCAAAGGCCTGGTGATATGCTTCTAAAAATCAGCCAGTAAAAACCTGTGGATAATGACAGTGTATTGTCTGATATAATGTTAGAAGATGAGCCCCCTCTATTGGAGGGCACTCAAAATACATAGTGGCTGCCACAATGAACTTGATGTGCCGTTGAATGTGAAGATAGTTCAGCACAGAGCAACGCTTCTTTCTGTTGTACATGGGGTCATCATGAGGCAGAATCCACCTAATGGCAACTAACAAAAATACATTAGTCACTTAGAAGACTTGGCATGAGTTTTCACTGGGTTTTGAAAATGAAGACCAATCTGAACTCAGAAGGAACAATACAGATTCTCTTCAGATCTTTTGTACTACCTAGGTCCTGGTGTGGCACTGTGGGTTAATGCACTGGATTGCAAGGTGGGTTTGAATTGCAAGTCAGCAGTTCAAATTCACCAGCTGCTCCTTAGAAACCCTATACAGGGTTGCTATGAGTCAGAATGACTTGACGGCACTTAACAATAACAAAGTCCAAGGGACTACTCGTGTGGCACTGTAGGATCAACACTGGACTGTGAAACACAAGTTCAAACCACTTGCTGTTCCTCAGAAACCCTATACAGGGTCGCTATGAGTCAGAACCTATTCAACGGTACTTAACAGCAACTTAACAGGGCCAAGAATGTGTGTTTAGGATCGTGAGTGATACCCAGAGAAAAGAGTAGATCTGTCATTGCTTTCAGAGCAGCAGCAAACAGTCTTGAAAGTTCTTTCTGATCTTGACTTGAGGAGAAAATATCAAGAAGTATAATAAAAACAATCGTACCCCTTGAACTAGTTCCTTCTGCTTGGGATGCCCTTTTCTGGTCATAGTCACTGGAAGGAATAAACAATGAGAGGTCCAGGACAGATGGCCTGGGCAACCAGCAGAAAGTGATGTGACTGGAAAAGTTAACAGAAAATACAGGGCATGATTTATTGAAACAAATAGAATCAAAATGCTTGTGTATGGTTCACATGTCTTAATTTTATTTGTTGATATTATTTTTATAACTGATATTCATGCCACATATTTTGTTTTTATTAAGTGCCATCAATTTGATTCTGACTCATAGTGACCCAGTCTTGGGTTTCTGGGTGCTGCTGTTGTGGCTGAACTTCTGACCATACAGTTCACAGTCCAGTTCTTATCCTACAGTGACACACCAATACTCCATCCCTTACTTACTGAGTGAAAATAATGTGCAAGTTTACATAAGTTCTCGAATCCATGCTGGATAATGAATTAAAACACACACACAGGTGAAACTTTTTTTAATGGAAAATTTCAAATGTATTCAAAGGAGAGAGAATAGTACAATGACCCTCATCCACATCCCAACAGCTCCAATAATCATAGAATTATCAGCTCATGAACCATCTTTTTTGACCTGTACTTACTCTCTAACGCTTCTCAAATTATTTTGAAGAATATCAGAAAATTGGTATTTTATTTCTACTAGATTTACAGTTGACAGTTCTTGGTAGTTCTTTTTAAAACCTAATTTTAATATGTTTTCACATACTCACAATTATCATGTTTGTGCCCATTGTTGCTGCTACTTTGTCAATCTGTCTTGATGAGTGTCTTCCTCTTTTTCATTGACCTGTCACTTTACCAAGTATGATGTCCTTCTTCAGGAACTGATCCCTCCTGACAACATGTCCAAAGAAATGAGATGCATTGAAGGAGCATCCTTGACAGTATTTTTTCTAAGACAGATTTGTTTTCTGTTCTGGCAGTCCATGGCATTTTCAATATTTTTTTTCCAATACCATAATTCAAATGCATAGATTATTCTCCTGTCTTCCGTATCATTGTCCAGTTTTCATGTGCATATGAGGTGACTGAAAATACTTGGATCAGGCATACCTTAGTTCTCAAAGAGATATCTTTGCTCTTTAACACTTTAAAGAGGTATTTTTCAACAAGTTTGCCTAAAGAAATGCATTGTTTGATTTCTTGACTGCTGCTTCATGAGTGTTGATTGTAGATCCAAGCAAAATGATGTCTTCAGCAACTCCAATCTTTTCTCCATTTATCACATATTATGTGTTGGTCCAGTTGTGAGGATTTTGTTTTCTTTACAAAAAGATTTAGGTGCAATTCATACCGAAGGTTGATCTTCATCAGTAATCATTTTAAGTCCTCTTTGTTTTTTGCAAACAAGGTTGTATCATCAGCATATCATAGATTGTTAATGAGTCTTCCTTCAATCCTGATGTGTGTGCTTCTTCATATAATTAAGATTCTCAAGTTATATGCTAAGCATACAGATTGAGAAGTATACAAACCTAGCACACACCTTTCCTGATTTTAAACCAGTCACTATCCCCTTGTTGCCTGTTGGTCTGTGTATAGGTTCCTCATGAACACACTGAAGTGTTCTGAAACACCCATTCTTTAGAATGTTATTCATAGTTTGCTATGATCCATACAGTCCAATGCCTTTGCGTAGTCAATAAAGCACAAGTTAACATCTTTCTGGAATTTTCTAAGCAAGATCCATTTAATGCCAACAATGCTATCCCTTGTTTGACATCCTTTTCTGAATCTTGCTTGAATTTCTGGAAGCTGCTTGTCAATATACTGCTGCAATTGTTTTTTAATTATCTTCAGCAAAATGTTACTTGCATGTGATACTAAAGATATTGTTCAATGACTTCTGCATTTTGATGGGTCACATTTATTTGGAATGGAGCTCTCCTAATTGGTTGGCTAGGTAGTTTTCTTCCAAAGTTCTGGACATAGATGAGTGAACACCTTCAGTGTTCCATTAGTTTGCTGAAGAATTTCAATTCGTATTCTGTCAGTTTCTGGAAACTTATTTTTCACCAATGTTTTAGTGCAGTTTGGACTTCTTTCAATGTCATCAGTTCTTGATCATATGACTTTTAAAATGACTGAACATTGACCAATTTTTTTTGGTACAGTGATTTTGTGCGTTCCTTTCATCTTATTTTGCTGCCTCCTGTATCATTTAATATTTTCCCCATAGAATCCTTCAATATTGCAACCCGAGGCTTAACTTTTTTTTTTCAGTTCTTTGAGCTTGAGAATACTGAGCATGTTCTTACCTTTTGGTTTTGTAACTCCAGGTGTTTGCAAATTTCATTATAATACTTTACATTTTGTGCACAGGCAGAAGCAATTACAAGTCAATTGAATCATTTTATACTGTGGTTAAATGTGTGGACTTTGAGGCTGCCTGGACCTGGATTTGAAGACTGGTCACACTGACTTGCTCTGTTAACTTTGATTTGGGCTTTTTTGTTCTTAATCTCAGTTTCTTGAACCTTCAAGTGTATGTGAAGCTATTTACTGCCTTAGTGTTCTTGGAATTGAATAAAGTGTTGATTGAGAATTCTTAGCTCTCTGCTCCCTGCATAGTGAGCACTCAGTAAACGTTAACCATAATGACTGCTACTGTGCTTCACTCCTTCTCTCATAGTCCGGTACTGTATGATAAGTACTAGGCTGCTAACTTCAAACCCAGGATGCATAGTAATCCCAATCCCTTCTGTGCATTCTTTTGCTGTTAGGTCCCTTGACCTCTGTTGTCATGTGACATCTGTCTTCCTCATTTTATGACTCTGCTTTCATGCCTGTTCTCCCCTTTAATAAAAAACACCACACAGAAGGGATAGGGATTAATATGCATCCTATTCTTGTATGACTACATTTGACATAACTGACAGCAACAGCTAAAATCTCTATTTCCAAACAAGGCCGCATTCTCAGTACAGGGGCTAAAACTTCAACACATGCATAAGGTCATGTGTGTCCACCATCAGAGTACCACACAGAATAGTTTCACTACTTTAAAATCCCTCATGTAGTATCTATATACCCTTCCCTTCCTTCCCCTGGAACCTCTGTCAACAACTAATATTTCTATTTTCTCTATAGTCTGCCCTTTCCAAAATGTCATATAGTTGGAATTATACAAAATATAACTTTTTGACTGGCTTCTTTCACTTAGCAATAAGTCTTTAGGTTTCTTCTTCATCTAATGTACATGGTTTTTAAATGCATATGATTTATTTTTCACAGTTATAGGATTTACTAGGAAAGTTGTTGTTAAGTGCCATCAAGTTGGGTTTCTAAGGAGGGGCTGGTGAAATTGCACCAATGACCTTGTGGTCCAGTGCTTATCTTACAGCGCCATGTCAGGACTCCATTAGGGAAGTGGTGGTTGGCTGCTGGTTGTGTGCCATGGATTCAGTTCCGACTCATAGCGACCCTCTCTCTATAGGGTTCTGAGGCTGTAAATCTTTATGGGAGCAGAAAGCCTCATCTTTCTCCCGTGGAACAGCTGGTAATTATTGAACTGTTGACCTTGAGGTTAGCAGCCCGACTCATAACCGCTATGCTGCCAGAGTTCCTTATTAGGGAAGTAGCATGCTACAATTTAGGATTAGGATCAACTTGGAAGTAACAGGAATAACTTGGAACAACTTTAGTCAGGGCAGGTCTTTTTCAGTTACTGCTACAGGGTCCTTGCTCTCAGCTTGGACTTCCACTCGGGCTGGGCTTCTGCCTTGCTCAGGCATATGACGTAATGCTCTTTGTTGTTGTTGTTGTTGAGTGCTGTCGAGTCGATTCTGACACATTGCGACCCTGTATATAGTTTCCAAGGAGTAGTTGGTGACTTTGAGCCGCCGACATTGCAGTCTGGTGCATTAACCCACAGCGCCACACTGTTGTTGTTGTGAAGTGCTGTCGAGTCAGATCCGACCCATAGAGACCCTATACAGGGTTTCCGAAGAGCAGCTGGTGAGCTTGAACTGCCTACCTTGCAGTTCAAACGGCTTTGCAGTCTGGCGCCATTAACCCACAGCGCCACAGTGCCACACTAGCATTCCCCAAAAAGTTCCTGGAAGTATGCTTCTCCACTAGTACCAGAATAAGTATGGTGCGCTGACTAAAGACACTGGTTTTCTTACTTCATGAGTCAGCATGTTCACTGTTGCTGCATTGCTATGTGGGCCAGGAAATCCACCACTGTCGGTGCCCGACTTCTGGTTGTGCTGCTACTATTTTTCTGTAGTCTTTACTGATGTTTCTAACTGTTTTTTGCTTTCTCTGCCATTACAGCTCTTTTTATCTCCTGTGTCTAGGAGGTTCTCAACACAAGGACTCTGGATCCAAAAGACAGATTCTTCTTTTGGCTTGTCTTCTTGTTGTCAATGTTGTTGTTAGGTGCCATTGAGTGGGTACCAACTCATAGTGACCCTATCCACAACAGAATGAAACACTGCCCGGTTCTGTGCCAACCTCACAAAAGTTGCTACGTTTGAGCCAACTGCTGCTGTCACCATCCTAATCCATCTCCCTTGGGGGTCGTCTTCTTTTTCTCTGAAACTTTATTTTACTAAACATGATATCCCTCTCCAGGGACTGGTACCTCTTGAGAATATATCTGTAGTACGAGAGATGAAGTCTGGCCATCCTGTCTTCCAAGGAGTACTCTGGCTGTACTTCTTCCAACACAAAACTATTTGTTCTTTTGGCAGTCCATGGTACTTTTAATATTCTCCTCCAATACTGTAACAGAAGTGCATCAATTCTTCTACAGTCTCCCTTACTCACTGTCCAACTTTTACATGTATATGAGGTTATTGAAAATGCCATAGCTTGGGTCAAACTGACATCTTTGCTCTTGAACACTCAAAAAGAGGTCTTGTTTAGCAGATTTATCCAATGCAATGCATTGTTTGATTTCTTTACTGCTGCTTCCATAAGTGTTGATGGTTGATTTGAGCAAAATGAAGTCTTTGACCACTTCAATCTTTTCTCCATTTATATGAATGTTTTTAACTGGTCCAGTGGTGAATATATTTGTTTTCTTTAAGTTGAGATGCAACCCATACTGAATGCTGTGGTCTTTGGTCTTCATCAGTAAGTATTTAAGTCCTCTTTGGTTTCTACAAGCAAGGTTGTATCATATGCATATTGCAGGTTGTTAATGAGTCTTCCTTCAATCCTGATGCCACATTTTTCTTCAGCTTCTGGGACTATGTGTTCAGCATACAGATTGAATATGTATGAAAGAATACAACTCTGTTGCACACCTTTCCTAATTTTAAACTATTAATGTTCCATTGTTCTGTTTGAACAATTGTCTCTGAGTGTATGTACAAGTTCTTCATGAGCACAATTAAGTGTTCTAGAACACTCATTCTCTGCAATGTTATTCATAGCTTGTCCTGATCCACATACTTGAAAGTCTTTGCATAGTAAATAAAGCACAAGTAAGCATCTTCTTGGTATTCTGTTTTTTCAGCCAAGATCCATATGATATCAGCAATGCTATCCTTCATTTTACATCTTCTACTGAATCTGACTTGAACCTGTGAAAATTCTCTATCAATATATGGTTGCAGCCATTTAAAAAATTATCCTTTGCAAAATTTTAGTTGCATGTGATATTAAGGATGTTTTCCAATGATTTCTGCTTTCTGTTGGGCTACCAACACTCTTTGGAATGGGTAAAAATATCTCTTCCACTGAATTGGCCAGGTAGTTGTCTTCCAAATTTTTTGGCATAGATAAGTGAGTGCCTCCAGTGCTATATCAGTTTGTTGAAAGATTTAAATTTATATTCCATCAATTCCTAGTGCCTTGTTCTTTGCCAATGCCTTTAATATACCTTGGCCTTCTTCCAGTATTATTGGCTCTTGATCATGTTCTACCTCTATAAGGATTGAACATGGAATTTTTTTTTGTATGTGACTCTGTATTTCCTCCATCTTCTTTTGATGCTTTCTGCATCATTTAATATTTTTCCTGTTTGTTGTTGTCATTGTTAGGTGCCATCGAGTTGGTTCCGACCTGTAGTGACCGTATGCACAACAGAACGAAACACTGCCCGATCCTGGGCCACTCTCACTACTGTTGCCACGCTTGAGTCCATCAATGCTGCCACTTGGTCAATCCATCTCATTGGAGGTCTTCCTCATTTCTTCTGACCCTCCACCTTATCAAGCATGATATCCTTCTCCAGTGACTCATCCCTCCTGACAATAGGTCTGAAGTATGAAAGACAAAGTTTGGCCATCTTGGCCTCCAAGGAGCACTCTGGCTGCACATCTTCCAAAATGGATCTATTGGTTCTTTTGGCAGCCCATGGCACTTTCAATATTCTCCTCCAACACCATAACTCAAATGCATCAATTCTTCTATGGTCTTCCTTATTCACTGTCCAGCTTTCACATGCATATGAGGTTATTGAAAATACCATGGCTTGGGTCAGGCGCACCTTAGTCCTCAAGTTGACATCTTTGTTCTTCAACACATTAAAAAGGTCTTGTGCAGCAGATTTGCCTAATGCAATACGTTGTTTGATTTCTTGACGGCTGCTTCTGTGAGTGTTGATAGTTGTTCCAAGAAGAATGAAGTCCTTGACAACTTCAATCTTTTCTCTGTTGATTAGAATGTTGTTTATTGGTCCAGTGGTGAGGATTTTTGTTTTCTTTACATTGAGATGTAATCCATACCGAAGACTGTGCTCTTTGATCTTCATCAGTAAATGTTTTAAGTCCTCTTCACTTTCAGCAAACAAGGTTGTATCATCGGCATATCGCAGGTTGTTAATGAGTCTTCCTCCAATCCTGATGCCATGGTTTTCTTCATATAACCTAGCTTCTCAGATTATTTGCTCAGCATACAGGTTGAATAAGTATGGTGAAAGAATACAACCTTGTGACACACCTTTTTAAATTTTAAGCCATTCAGTGTTCCCATGTTCTATTCAAACAGCTACTTCTTGGTCCATGTACAGATTCCACATGAGCACAATTAAATGTTCAAGAATACTCATACTTCACAATGTTGTCCATAGCTTATGATGATCCACACAATAAAAAACCTTTGCATAGTCAATAAAGCACATAGGATATTAAAGAGATTGCCTGATGATTTCTGCATTCCCTTGGGTCACCTCTCTTTGGAATGGCACAAACATGGTTCTCTTCCAATCAGTTGGCCAGAAAGTTGTCTTCCAAATTTCTTGGCAGAGATGAGTGAATGCCTCCTGTGTTGCCTCACTTTCTTGAAAGATTCCAATTTTTATTCCATCAGTTCCGGGTGCCTTGTTCTTTGCCAATTCCTTCAATGCACCTTGGACTTCTTCCTACAGTATCATTGGCTCTTGATCATATGCTACTTTTTGAAATGGTTGAACATTAGCCATTTCCTATTGGTATAGTGACTCTGTGTATTCCTTCCATCCTCTCTTGATGCTTTTTGCATCATTTGATAATTTGCCCAGAGAGTCTTTCAATAATGAAAGTCGAGGCTTGAATTTTTTCTTCAATTCTCCCAGCTTGAGAAATGCTAAGCGTGTTCTTCCTTTTTGGTTTTCTGATAACAGATCTTTGCACATTTTGTTGTAATATTTATCTTTATCTTCTCGAGCTGATCTTTGATATTTTCTGTTCAACTTTGGACCTCCTCACTTCTTCCATATGTTTTAGTATCTCTACGTTGGAGAACAAGTTTCAATGTCTCTTCTGACATCCATTTTCACCTTTGAATGCTTCCATATTGCAAGTTGAGGATTGAAGTGTTTTCCTTAGTTCCCTCAGCTTGAGAAATGCTGAAGATTTTCTTCTCTTTTGGTTTTCTAACTCCAGGTCTTTGCACATTTCTTTATAATATTTGAATTTGTCTCCTTGAGCTGACTTTTGAAACTTTATATTCAGCTCATTAACCTCCTCATTTCTTCCGTTTGTTTTAGCATCTCTACTCTGGATAGCAAGTTTCAGAGTCACTTCTGACATCCAATTAGGCCATTTCCTTCTCTCCCCCCCACCCCCTAATTACCTTTTGCTTTCTTCTTGATTGATGTTCTTAATGTCATCCCACAATTCTTCTGGCCTTCAGTCTTTGGCATCTGATGCACTGAGTCTATTCTTCAGATGATCTCTAAATTCAGGTGGGATATATTAAAGGTCATATTTTGGCTCTTGTGGACTTGTTTTAATTTTCTTCATCTTCAGTTTGTATTTGCATATGAGTAATTGATGGTCTGTTCCAAAGTCTGCCCCTTTTGGCTGATGATATGGAGATTTTTCCACCATCTTCTTCCACAGATGTGGTTAATTTGATTTCTGTGTATACCATCTGGTGAGGTCCATGTGTATATTTGTCTTTTATGTTGTTTAAAAAACGTATTTGTAGTGAACATGTCATTGGTCTTACAAAATTCTATCATGCAATCTTCAGCATTATTTCTATTACCAAGACCATATTTTCCAACTATTGATTTGTGTTCTTTATTTTGTACCTTTGCAATCCCATAGCCAGCAATTTTCAATACATCTTGATTGCATGCTTGATCATCAATTTCAAACTGAAGAACTTGGTAGAATTCTTCAGTTTCATCTTCACTGGCTTTAGTGGTTGGTGCATAAATTTAAATAATAATGGTACCCTATGGCTATTATCCTACTGCAGTTAGCGTTATACTTCAAGGCAGATCTTGATATGTTCTTTTTGATGATGAATGTGACACCATTCCTCCTCAATTTTTCATTCCCGGTATACTAAACTTTGTGGTTATTTGATTCCAAATGGCCAATACCTATTCATTTCTGGTCACTAATGCCTAGGGTATCGATGCATATGTGTTCCATTTCAGTTTTGACAATTTCCAATTTTCCTCGATTCATGCTTTGTAATTTCCATGTTCTGATTATTTATTCATGGATGTTTATAGCTGTTTCTCTTCATTGTGAGTTGTGCCCCATCAGCAAATGAAGATCCTGAAGGCTTAACTCCATTTGCATCATCATGATCAACTTTACTTTGAGGAGTCAGGTTTTCATGAGTATTATTTTGAGTGCCTTCAAACCTGACGGGCTTATCCTCTAGCACTATATCTGACAATATTCTGGTGCTCTTCATCATTTTTCAGTATTCAATATTCTGGTCCTGATAGTGTTCCACTGCTATTCGTGAGATTTTCAGTGACTAAGTATTCTGAAGTAGTCCATCTCTGCTTTTTCCTAGTTTGTATTGTCTGGAAGCTCAGCTGAAACCTGTCCACCATAGTTGACTCTGTTGGTATTTAAAACACCTATGGCATAGCTTTCAAAATCATAGTAACGTGCAAGCCACCTCAGTGTGGCACACTGAAAGGCAGTGAAGTCCCCCTAAATGTATATGATTTATAGTTATTGGAAGGATTACATGGGTAAGGGTTTAGGAGGAAAATTACTAGCAGATAAATTACTGAAACATTAACCCTGTAAATACCTAGAAGAGGCAGTGCAGCAAACAGAAAGGAACTATCTCCTTGTGTATCTGGAACCCAGCCGGCTTTGTTAAGCTTTCTTCCCTATTCAGCTACTCAGTTTGGTTTGTTGACCCTCTCTATTTAGGTATCTCAGCCAGAGTGCTCCTTGGAGGCCAGGATGGCCAGACTTTGTCTTTCATACTTCAGACATATTGTCAGGAGGGACCAGTCCCTGGAAAGAATGTCATGTTTGGTAAAGTGGAGGGTCAGTGAAAAAGAGGAAGATTCCCAATGAGATGGCTCAGAAGTAGCAACTATTGTGAGGTTGCTGTGGGACCGGGCAGTGTTTTGTTCTGTTGTGCATAAGGTTGCTATGAGTTGGTACCAACTTGATGGCCCATAGCAACAACAACAATTCACCTATCTCAGAGATCTGTTAGACTATATAACGTCCCACTTCTGCTCAGCCAGCCACAACCAATTTTTGGCTCAGGTGGAATACATTTCTGGATGACCCCCCAACATGGTGCCTCCAAAGTAGACCTGGTTTTCATTCCAGGATCCAATCAGAATGTTGCATGCACAGACAGTTATGTCAAGAATCCCAGACTGCTCTGCAATGGAATCCATCTTGAACTCTTAGACTCCATCTTCAACGCCAGAGGAATAAGGAAGCAGTCTCATTATAAAACCCCTTAGATTGTGAGCATGAGGAGGCACTGCTTTATATAGTATGTCTCCCTCGCTGGTATTTCCATGTCATAATAAAATACTTTAATGTTATATTTCTTTTTTTTTTAATCTTCTGTTGTTGTTAAATGCCACTGAGTTGGTTCTGACTCATAGCTACTCCTTATAGTGTGTGATTGGTGAGCTTGAACCACTGACCTTGTGGTTCAAACTGACCTTGTACTCCAGAGCATCAACCCACAGGGCCACAACAGGACTCCAGTCTTCTGTAACCCGACCTAATAACAAAGGTATGTGTTCTATGTAAAGACATACAATTGCTTTTGATATTTTCTGTTTCCTTGCCACAACCTATGGAACAGATTGGATGACCTCTCGTCTAGCACTACTGAGCCTAGGGTTTCCAAACCCAAACCAAACACATTGCCAGTAAGTTGTTTGCAACCCATGTCAACTATAGGACAGAGTAGAACTGCCCACAGAGTTTCCAAGGCTATAATATTTTTTCAAGTTTTATTTTTACAAAAGAGTTTTTTATTAAATCTTTAATAGTACCAAGATAAGACAAAGTCAAATCATCTGGATGAGGGAACCATAAGTATAAGGCCATAATGGTGTCCAAAGGATTCACAGCCACATTACCAATTGTAGAAGATAGGAAACAAAAGCAATTCATCAAAAAACCGTGACTGATAACAGATCAATCTACTACAGTTGCAGGCAGGACTACAGAAGAGGTAAAGGGACTGTGATTGGGCTATGTGCACTGTTGCAAATTAAAAAAGTTTACAGGAGTGGTTCTGGGGCCCTCCAACTACCTTGTTCAGGATAGGACTCATGACTTTGCAACCCAGGTACTCCAATTTCCCTTAAGGATATGCCCAGGCAAGTCTCTGAGAGGGAAAGTGCCCCTTCCTAGGCTCGCTAGAGAATGGTAGTAATCCACATTCAAATACACTCTGCCTGAGCTCAAAGCTTTTTTTTTTTTTTTTTTTTTTTTTTTTTTTTTTTTTTAAGTTTTTATTGTGAATTATGTGATTGTTTACATGGGAGAACATTAGCTTTACATTCATCCTATCTTATTTTGCTTCATTGCAATGATTACAATCCCCTGCATGCACCATCAAACAACCAAAAGGTACATCCTGCAAGCCATCTGCACATAGCCCCTCTCCCTCCCTGAGACCAGAGTCCCCAGCCACTCCATCTCTCCACATCATCATCTCTGCCTCCATCTCTGGCATCACTGCTTCTCTGTATAGAGTCCTGCACCCCACTTTTCTCCATTGATGGTCCCAGGGACCTCCACTCCTGGACTGCAAAGTCAACTACTCCCCTCCTTTTGTTACAAAATGTCTACCTTTACATTTCCAACACTCAGTCAGTCCTGATAGAAATCGTTCACAATTGTACCACAAGAGTCTCTTTTCATCAGCCCCACCCAGACAGGTTGGAAACCACTCAGTGGGGCTTCTATCTTTTCCCGCATCTTCTGGAACTAGGTTCCCTATTGAAAGCTTGTAAGTCTGTCTCTTCTTGCCTTTGTAGCCCACCCCCCCATTTGGGGTAGCCAATGTCTAAGTTGCCCATCCTTGTGGACCCTGTGTACCAAGGGGGTGAGAATGATCCTTGCTGTAAAGATTTGTTCCTTTCTTTGACCTACTGCATCCACATGCATAGGTTAAGTTCATCGAATTGTAGGATATTACTCTTTTTTTTCCCCTTCTTTCTTCCTCTAGTCGAGTTCTGATCATCCAGCCATTGAAGCCAGATCAAGTAGGGCAAAGATTTTTATCGTGGTCAGAAAACCACCCCCCAAAAAAACTCAATGGAGGCTGAATTTATGTCAAGACTCAAATGGATTTAGGGCTCCTACTATTGGCATTCTGCAAACCAATTGCTCAGAAATATCCCCTCCTCTGATCATGGATTTTATTAAAAATAATTTGATCACAATTCCATTGGTGTACTTTCTTTTGTGTGGACTGGTTGACAATTCCCCTAGATTTGTTTTAAGAGAAGTCTTTAAAACCCCAGACACTTTCCTTTCTGGTAGCAAGGATTCATCTTATTCCTTCACTATGCTTTTCTATAGTTCTCAAATCATCAGTGATCACCTGGACTATAATCTTTATGAAAGCAGATTACCACATCTTTCTCCCATGGAGTGGCTGGTGTGTTCATACTGCTGAACTCTTAGTTAGCAACTGAGTGCTTTAGCCACTGTACCATGAGGGCTCCTCATGCACACAATGCAGGATTCTGAACACTCTACTTATAAGCACATTGCTTGGATCTGTGTTATTGTTAGATGCTGTTGAATTGGTTCGGACTCATAGTGACCCTATGCACAATAGAATGAAACAGTGGCAATGTCAGTTATGTTGGAGTCCATTGTTGCTGCCATGTTGTCAGTCCATCTTGTTGGGGGTTGTCCTCATTGTTGCTGATCCTCTTCTTTACCAAGCATAATGTCCTCTTCCAGGGACTCACCCCTCCTGATAATATGTCCAAAGTGTTAGAAGTCTTCTAAGGGGCATTCTGATTGTACTTCTTCCAAGACATTTTGTTTGTTCTTCAGCCAGTGCATGATGTTTTCAATATTCTTTACCAACACTACAATTAAAATGAATCAATTCTTCTCCAGTCTTCGTCATTTATTGTGCAGCTTTCACATGCAAATGAGGTGATTGAAAGTACCATAGCTTGGATCAGGTGCACCTAAGTTATCTTTGCTCTTTGAACATTTTAAGGAGATCTTTTGCAGATTTGCCCACTGCTGATGTGGGTATACTACAGTGATTTCAATACCTGATCCATGAACTGCCTGCAATCTGAGAATATAAATTCCTTGGCCCTACCCTGGGAGTTTCTGATTCTATAGGGTTGGAGTAAGGCCTGGTAATCTCTGCTTTCTTGTGTGGCGAGGTGGGTTAATGTGATGGAATGCAAGGACAGTTTGAATTGCAAGGTCAGTGGTTCAAGCTCACCAGCCACCTTTCAGAAACCCTATACTGGGTCCATATGAGTCAGAACTGACTTGATGGCAAACACCAATAGCAAGGTAATACGTATGTAGGGTTATTCCATTGGTAATAAAGTGAAAAGTACCTTGTGAATGGTATTTGGCTTCAAATCTTCTCTTTTCATCAACACCTCAAATATGTACTATATGAAGTGTGGCAACCCAGACTCTGGGTTGAAACAGAGGTGAGCACAACAGGCATGCTTTCTACCCTTACAAAGCCTACCCGCTAATAGATGGTAGACATTAACCAAAGAATCATGGACGCAAATACTTACTTACTCATCAATCCTGTTAGGCACTAAGAAAGGCAATGCAAGATGCTGTGACTGACTGTGACAGAGGGGTCTGACCTATTCTGAAAAGGGGTCAGGTGTTCATTTTTCTCTGTGAAAATGGTCTTGAACTGAGATGTAATCTGAGGGTAGGATGTCTGTCACCAGGCCACATGAGGTCAATATGGCCTGGAATACAAAGAGACAGGGAGAACGCTGGGGAATTAGCCATTTATCTGGTTATCTGGAGAAAAAAAAAAAATAGCATACGGGGTGCTGGCTCTCCAACCATCTTCCTGTTCAATTGTACAAAAATTCCTTACAACTCTCCAAGATATGTTTGATAATTCTCCCAGTTATATTTACCAAAAGCTCAGCCAATCAGTTTGTTAATAGATCTCCTGAAAAAGTACTGAAATTTTCCTTGTTTGTGAGTGGTTTTTAAGAATCCTCTATATTTGAGTAGGGTAATTAATCCATTCACTGAAAGGCGTGCATAAACAAGGGCCTGACTCTGTATTGCCACTATTTAAGAATGGAAAACTACTTGAGTATTTGACAAGTGCTTTAATTTGCAGTCTCATTTCATCTTCATGATAAGAAAGACTAGTTGCTGTTTAGTTGATTCTTGCTCTTGGTGACTCCATGTGTGTCAAAGTAGAACTGTGCTCCTTATGTTTATTAATGACTGATTTTTCAGAACGAGACCACCAGGCTTTCTTCTATTCTTTTGGGTGGACTTGAATCCCTTGTGTGTCAGCAATCAAATGCACTCACTGTTTGAGGAATCGAGTGCAGTGGCTGGGAGAATAATGCTTGTTTAACTGCATCGTTGGTTTGAACCACAAGGTCAGCAGTTTAAACTCACTAGGTGCTCCTCAGAAACACTATACGATGTCGCTATGAGTTGAAACTGATACTATGGCACTTAACAACAACAACAACAACATACAGGAATAGTTAATGGCAGCTAGAACCATTTTATTGCTACCATTGTCTCAAATTTTGAGTATTAGACTCAGATTGCATGTAGAGTTTAAGTTAGAGTTGGGCTTTATCTCCACATTGAACTCTATCCTAATACAAACCATAGTTTTGCTCTCTACCTTATTGTTAAGTGCTGCAGAGTTGGTTATGACTCATAGCAACCATGTATAAGGTTCCCAAGGAGCAACTGGTGTATTTGAATTGTCAACCTTGTGGTTAGCGGTCAAGTGCTGATCCTACATTGCCACACCAAGAGACTATTAAATCAATTGATGCTGAAATCAGAACATGTGGTAAACTATTAAAGGAAAGGTAGGATCCTACTTGTGGGAGTCAGTAGATGACAATGTAGATTCATGTATTTTGGGGATTATAAAACCATTTGCCTTCTTTCCCAATGTATTTCCCACTATCTTGTTATGTTGTTGTTGTTAAATGCTGTTGAGTTGGTTTGACTGATGTTGTTGTTGTTGTTAGGTGCCATCAAGTTGGTAAGGACCCATAGTGACCTTATGCACAACAGAACGAAACACTGCCCGATCCTGAGCCAACCTCACAATTGTTGCCACGCTTGAGCCCATCGATGCTGCCACTTTGCAAATCCATATCATTGGGGGTCTTCCTCTTTTTCTCTGACCCTCCACCTTACCAAACATGGTATCCTTCTCTAGCAACTAGTCCCTCCTGACATTATGTCCGAAGTATAAGATATGAAGTTTGGGTTTGACTGATAGTGATCCTATATAGGGTTTATGAGGAGGGACTGCTGCGTTTGAACCACTAACTTATAGAAAGCCCCTGTTAAAATAACATATGTAACCTAAGAAAAGTATTTACCCATTTGTCTAGATCCTATGTCGGGTTCTAGCCTCGACAAGGAAGTGTGGGTGTCACGAAGAAGGGAGATCTGGCTGCGAAAGGGATAGAGAAAGAGAGAGATGAAATATATATAAAAAAGACAGACACATAGATATGATGCAAGCTAGCAGGTAGACAGATCTGCAAACATATTGCCTAGCATTGCACAGCATTGCACGCAGAACTCACTCTACCTCAGTCGTTGATTCTCTTTTTTAGGGAGGGATTTGTTACAAAGGAAGGATGTAATTCACAAAGGGAGGATGTAATTTCACAAAGGGAGGATGTGATTAATCATTCAAAACAGGACATAATGATTCACAGGAACAACTTTTAAGATAGTTTCATAGTTTTTCTTAACAATCTGACATTTTTATTTTTACAGAAAAAAGGTTCAATCAAGCTGTTATATATTAACTTTTAGGCTTAAATGATCTAGAGCAGTGATGTGCGGTTTCTTAAGGATACTTAACATAAAGCAAGGTTCCTGAAAGGAGCCAAGCTGTCTCTGTACACTTTGCAAACTTTTGTTTGTGAGCAAGATCTCAGGCACCAGGCTTCATTTATCTATGTCTAAAATGCTACATTGTTCTTAATTATCACATTTCTATATACCTTCAGGAGGAAGGAGAGCATCTGGGTTAAACTGATTATATCAGAGGAGGTTTAATGGGGCTGCCACTGATCAAACCAGGGTCTGCGTATGCTGTCCCCAGCACCCATTAGCACCCATTAAGGTATAATTATTAAATATAATCATGGAACTTGAAAGTGTATGGCTAAGGGATTTATTACTAAGATGCCAAAAGCTTTTAGATGTGTTTGAATACCAAGGACACAGCCAAACATTCTGGTAATTCTAATGATGCAAAAAAAATCAGTAAATTATGGAATTTTCCCTTTTCTTCCTTTATCCAACCCAAAGTACTATTATATCACTATAAGTTTGAGGTTTAATCATGTTGGCTACTGCAACATTTAAAGGAAATCTTAGAGTATTGTCTCTCTTCTTTTTTATAAAAATGTTTATTTTAGAACTTTATGTGAGAGCTGCTTTTCTTTTCTTCCTTACCCAGTGCATTTTGCTTGACTTTTGTGTTTGTGCTGGATGCTACGGTAGTTGATTTCATACTGGAACTGTGTCTTTGTCCACTGCCATGGAACTCTATGTTTAACTTAGCAATTATAAAAGTGATCCTTATTATTCATTGTAATTGTATTTCTTTTTTGAGTTGTCCTAAATTTTTCTTTAAAAATTATTTTCATGGTTTCACCACATTGAATTTCAAATTCTAACTGTTGGCTAAGTCTTTCTATTCTTGTT
>NW_006408717.1:4168229-4169782 GCF_000296735.1 Chrysochloris asiatica
GTCTTCCTTATTCCTTGTCTAACTTTCACATGCATATGAGGTTATTGAAAATACCATGGCCTGAACTCAGGTGCTCCTTAGTTCTCAAATCTTTGCTCTTGAACACTTGAAAGAGGTCTTGTGCAGCAGATATGCTGGATGCAATATGTTGTTTGATTTCTTGACTGCTGCTTCCATGCGTGTTGGTGGTTGATCTTAGTAAAATGAAGTCTTTGACAACTTCAATTTTTTTTCTCCATTTATATGGAAATTGTTTATTGGACCAGTGGTGAGGATTATTGTTTTCTTTACACTGAGGTGCAGCTTATGCTGAATGCTGTTCTCTTTGATCTTCATGAGCCAATACATCAGTCCTTTTTACTTTTAGCAAGCAAGGTTGTATCATATGCATATCGCAGGCTATTAACCAATCTTCCTCTAATCCCTCAGCTTGAGAAAGGCAGAAAACATGTTCTTTCTTTTTATTTTTTTTATTCCCAGTCTTCGCAAATTTTGTTATAATATTTGACTTTGTTTTCTCTAGTTGCTCTTTGAAATTTTCTATTCAGCACTTTTACCTCGTCATTTCTTCCCCTTGCTTAAGTATATCTATGCTGGAGAGGAAGTTTCAGAGCCTCTTTTGACATGCATTTTGGTCTTTTCCTTCTTCCTTGTCTTCTTAATGAACTTTTGCTTTCTTCCTGTATGATATTCTTGAGGTCATCCTACACATCTTCTGGTCTTCAGTCTTTAGCGTACAATACATCAAATCTGTTCTTCATATGTTCTCTAAATTCAGGTGGGATATGTTCAAGATCATATTTTGGCTGTTGTGGACATGGTTTAATTTTCTTTACCTTCAGCCTGAACTTGCACATGAGCAATACGGTCTGTTTCACAGTTTGTACCTGGCCTTATTTTGGCACTTATTTGGAACTTTTCCATCATCTCTTTCCACAGATGTAGTCAATTTGATTTCTGTGTATTCCATCTGTTGAGGTCCATATGTATAGTCATCTTTCATGTTGTTTAAAAAATGTATTTTCAATGAAGAAGTCATGGATCTTTCAAAATTCTAACATATGATCTCCAGCATTGTTTCTATCACTAGGGTCATATTTTCCAACTACTGATCTTTGTTCTTTATTTTCAGCCTTTGCATTCCAATTGACAGTAATTATCAATAAATCTTGATTGCATGTTTAATCAGTTTCAGACTGAACAAGTTAGTAGAATTTTTCAGTTTCATCATCACCAGCTTTAGTGGTTGGTGCATAAATTTGAATAATACAGTATTTACTGGTTTCCCTGTTGTTGTTGTTGTTAAGTGCTGTTGAGTCGGTTCCGACTCATAGTGACCCTGTATAGGGTTTCTGAAGAGCAGATGGTGAGCTTGAACCACCAACCTTGCAGTTCAAACAGCTTTGCAGTGTGGCGCATTAACCCACAGCACCACACCAGGACTCCAATCTTCCCTGTAGGTGTATGGATATTATCTTATCAAAGACAGTGTTGTATTTCAAGACAGATCTTGATATGTTCATTTTGATGATGAATGCAACTCCATTTCTCTT
>NW_006408717.1:4170122-4179164 GCF_000296735.1 Chrysochloris asiatica
AACCTGCGGGCTCATCTTCTGGCACTATATCTGACAATATTCTGGTGCTCTTCATCATGTTTCTAGATTCCATGTTCTGGTCCTGATAGTGTTCCACTGCTACTCATAAGGTTTTCAGTGACTAAATATTCTGAAGTAGTCCGTCTCTCCTTCTTAGTCTGTCTTGCCAGAAGTTCAGCTGCAAACTATCCACTGTGGGTGACCCTGCTGGTATTTAAAACATCTGTGGCATAGCTTCCAAAATCGCAACAATACACAAGCCACCACAGGATGACAAACTGACAGCTCCATAGCAATAGGAAAACCATCAGTGACAGGCAGGTGGTGGCTGAACATGAGGTACATTGGCTGGGAATCAAACCTGGGTCTCTCATTGCCTCCTAAGTCTTCCCACTATCTTTTTGAAATTGTCAACAAAGGTTGTGAATTAAGTTTGTATTTTCTCTGCTAGAAAAGTAGTGGAAGAAATGTCTACATTTCCGCACTACCTGACACCATCATTCTAACTTATCTATTACTAGTTTGCAAGTAATTATTTTATGCTAAAACAAGATTTGACTGTCTTAGCACTAGTTTGCTTACTAAATAAAATCTTATCTGCAAAGTTCTTTTAAAATAAATATATTATATCAAAGTACTCACACTATGTTGATGCTAAGATCTGGATAAGATGGGAAATGGATGATGTGCAATTTGATGGGGGAAATAGAGAAACATTTAAAGAATAATTGTTGTTGTTGTTAAGTGCCGTCTAGTCAATGCCGACCCATAGTGACCCTGTATAGAGTTTCCAAGGAGCAGCTGGTGAGCTTGAACCACCATCCTTGCAGTTCAAATGGCTTTGCAGTCTGGCACATTAATCCACAGTGCCACACCAAGACTCCAAAGAATAACTGGGATGGCCCAATTACTTTAGTTGAGCATCTCAGTCTGGCACAATAACCCACAGTGCTACACCAGGACACCCAAGAATATTTGGGACAGCCCAATTGCCTTAGTTGAGTGTCTCAGTTGAAGATCCTGGCCAAGAGGTTTCGGTTATCTACATGTAATTTGGATGTTGTTGTGACAAGTAATGAAGGAAGTAAGATTCAAAGAGAGTGTTTTAGTTATCTGTTATTGTTAGGTGCCATTGAGTTGCACTGAATCATAGCCACCCTATGCACAACGGAACGAAACACTGCCTGGTCTTGCGCCAACCTCACCGTCATTGTTATATAGTTAACTTGTGCTGTTACAAAGTATGAGTAAATATCACAAGTGGGTGGCTTTAAAGAACAGAAACTCAATTTTTCAAAGTTCAGGAGGCTTGAAGTTTAAATTTAGCATGTGGCTCTAGGGGGAGGTTCTTCCTAGTGTATTTCAATCTCTAGTTAGTGTTGTTGTTGTTAGGTAGGTGCTGTCGAGTCCTGCCCGACTCATAGAGACCTTATACACAATGGAACAAAACACAGCCTGGTCCTGTGCCATTCTCACAATTGTTAAACTCCATCTCTCGGGGGGGCGGGGGGTCCTACCTTTTTTCAGTGATCCTCCACTTTACCAAGCATGATGTCCTTTTCCAGGGACTGGTCCCTCCTGATAATATGTTTGAAGTATGAGAGACAAAGTCTTGCTATCCAGGCTTCTAAGGACCATTTTGATTGTACTTCTTCCAACATAGATTTGTTTGTTCTTCTAGCAGTCCATGGTATTTTTAATATTCTTCTCTAGTAGGTCTCAGCAATCCTTGGTATTTCTGGGTTTGTAGATGCCTGTTTCCACTGTCTGATTTCTTCTGTGTCTAAATCATGGTGTCTATTCTGTTCTTTTTAATATTCAAAAGTGATTATGTAGAGGTACCCTAAACCTAATTAATATATTACCTAATTGACATATGACCTCATTAACATAATAAAGCCCCTATTTTCAAGGAGTCATATTTACAGATACAGGAGTTAGAGTTTCAACCCATACTCTGGAGTGTGAGGTGTGGGGCGTGGGGTGTGGGAAGGAGACAATTCAATTTATAACAGACAGCAATCTGCTAGTTCACAGTCTTATTTTTGAGACCAACTCTGAGCAGATAAATGGAATCACATTTATCTGAGCTAAACATCAACAATCCTGCTTTTGAAGGCTACTGTCATGCTGTTATATCTTTTGGATTTATCAGGTGTGCATTTGGTTCAGTTTAGATGATGTTCTAGCCGTTTCAGAATAGAGGAACACCTCACATATTTTAGCCTTAGCTGAAAAGTCATGGGATGATTCCTGCTATGTATGACTCAGCAAGAACCTGAAGGCACCATTCCAAAGGAAGTAAAGGATCTTCTAATCTTAGTGATTCTCAGGAATCCTGGTGTAGTGCTGTAGGATAAGCACTGGATTCCAAGGTCTGTTTGAACTGCAAAGTTGGCGGTTTAAACCCACCAGCTACTCCTTGGAAACCCTATGGAAACTATGAATTGAAAAGGACTCAACGGCACTTAACAGCAACAATAAAATCAGAAATTGATACAGTAAAATCTGTGAAATCAGGAATCTGCATAAGGGAGAAACTTGTCAGAGAAGGAAAACTCAAAAAAATTTCCATTAATAAACAGCAGTAGAAAAACAGTGGACTGTACCTTGTCAAAGACAAAAAACTTGCAAGATGTAAAAATACAAGACAGTTCCATCAAGTTCTGGCTCTCACAAATTTCACTGTATATGTTAAGTTTTTCTGCAGGATAAAGACTAGACTGCGAACCACAAGGATGACAGTTCAAGCCCACCAGCCACTCCTCAGGAGAACTATTAGGCTTTCTACTCCCATGAATACTTACAGTCTAAGAAACCCTATACAGAGTCGCTATGGGTCAGAACCTATTCGACTGCACTTGACAACAACAACAACATGTTAAGTTTCAGATTTTTGCCCTACTTCAGGTTACCTAGAGCAAAATTTCTAAAAAATCTAAGAATCTGCTGGTTCATAAACATAACAAGAAATTCTACTCACATTAAAGTTGAAACTTCTATGCACTTAACCCTAGGGATGTATCAAATGAGCCAATTGGGAATAAAAGCAGAATTTTCAGTTAGAAGCTCAAAGGGGTTGAATATTTTTTTACCCTAGAGCTTTCTTTTATAGACAAAAAAATAACATCAGTAGCAAAAGACTTCATAAAATATTCTGACCTCCCAGGTGATATAATTTCCTGTTGTTCTCAAATCTTGATATGTTCTAGAGAATATCTTTTTTTTTTTTTTTTCATCAAGTTCTCTCACATAAATAAATGTGCTGAGGCTCTGCGTGTACCTTTAGTCCTTGCATTGGAATGCAATTTAATAAAATCAAATTTCACATAGGAGGTGACTTCAAAAATGGAATTGAATGATAATGGAATTTTTCCACAATCTTTTTGAAACCCTCACTTATCTGCTTGGATAACATAGTAGGACAAACAGATTCATGTCTCTGTACTTATATTACAAATTCAAGCTTTGTATAGTTAAGAAAACAAAAATCAAACCATGCACCAGACACTGTTCTAGTGCTTTAGTTATGTTGTTAGGTACCAATTAGTTAGTTGCGACTTGCAGTGACCATATGTACAACAGAATGAAATACTGCCTGGTTCTGTACTATCCTCACAATCATTGCTATGTTTAAGATCACTGTTGCAGCAACAATGAGGGTCAATCCATCTTGTTAAGGGTCTTCCTTTCTTTTGCTGGCCCTCTATTTTACCAAAAATGATGTCCTTTTCCAGGGACTGGTCCCACCTAATAATATGTCTAAAGTATGTGAGATGAAGCATTGCCATCCTCACTTCTAATAAGCATTCTCGTTGTACTTCTTCCAAGACAGATTTGTCTCTTTTTCTGACAGTCCATAGTATATACAATATTTAATGCATTATAATTAAAATGTATCAATTCTTATTGGGTGTTCTTTATTTGTGGTCCAGCTTTCACATGCACGTGAGACAATTGAAAATACTATCATATCATGTGTTTAATTGTTCTCATTCCCAAAATACGTGTTAACTTGATTGTGCCCTGATTCTCAGTGGTTTGATACTTATGTGATGATATCCCATGGTGTGATCTGATGTGACAAACTAATACAAGGATTATGGGTAGATAAAATCCTGTACAGGGTAACTATGAGTCGGAACTGACTCCACAGTACATAACAACAACAACAACAACAACAAGAGCTCTACCACACAGGTCAGTTTAAAATCACAAGGTCAGGGGTTCAAACTCACCAGCTGCTCCTTGGAAACCCTATGCAGGGTTGATATGAGTCAGAACAAATTTGATGGCACTCAACAGCCACAACACACCACCCTTACTCCCATTAAGACCCTGATCCTATGTAAGGGAGATTCCCAAGGATATGGCATCCAGCACCGTTTATCTTACAAGAAATAGAGAGAGAGAGGGGAGCAGAGAAACGGGTCACCTACTATTATCAAGAAAGAAGAGTAAGGAGTACAGTAAGTCCTTTGGATGCAGGGAAAGATGGATGCCAAGACACCTGGATATCTCCAAAGAATGCTGGGCCTGCCTACAGATGTTGAGAGGGGACAAGGACATTTTCTTCAGAGCCAAAAAAGAGAGGGAGTCTTCCTCTAGAGCTAGCACTATGACTTTGGACTTCTAGCCTCCTAAACTGTGAGAAAATAACTTTCTGTGATAGCAGTGCTACATAACCAAACACATGGCTTTGGTCAGGCACACCTTAGTCCTCAAAGTAATATCTTTGCTCTTTAACACTTTAAAGACATCTTTTTCAGCAGGTTTGCCAAATGCAGTATGTCGTTTGAGTTCTTGATGACTGCTTCCATGGGCATTGATTGTAGGTACAAGTAAAACGAAATCTTTGAGAACTTCAATCATTTCTCTGTTTTTCATATGAATGTTGTTTATTAGTCCAGTTGTGAGGATTTTTGTTTTCTTTACATTGAAGTGCAATCCATACTGAGGGTTGTGGTTTTCAAGTCTTCTTAGCTTTCTGTAAGCAAGGTAGTATCATCTATCTATCACAAAGTGTTAATTAACCTTCCTCCATTCCTGAGGCCATGTTCTTCTTCATATTGCCCAGCTTCTTTGTTTATTTGATCAGCATAGAGATTGAATAAGTATGGTGAAAATATACAACTCTAATGCACACCTTTTCTAATTTTAAACCACTCAGTATCCTTTTGTTCTATTTGAATGACTACCTCCTGTTCTATGTACACGTTCCTCATAAGTACAATTAAGTGTTCTGGAATTTCCATTCTTCACAGTGTTATCCTTAGTTTGTTATGATCCACACAATCAAATGTTTTGGCATGATCAATAAAACACATGTAAACATCTTACTGGTTTTCTCTGGTTTTAGCCAAGATCCATCTGATGTCATCTCTCATTCTATGTCCTCTTTGGAATCTGGCTTGAATTTCTGGCAGCTCCATGTCAATGTACTGCTGCAACTGTTTTTGAATTATATTGAGCAATATTTTATTTGCATGTGTTATTAATGATATTGTTTGATGATTTCTGCATTGTGATGGTTCACCTCTCTTTGGAATGGGCACAGATATGGATCTCTTCCAGGCAGTTGGCCAGTAACTGTTTTCCAAATTTCTTTGCACAGACAAGTGAACATCTCCAGAGTTGCATTAATTTTATGAAATCTATCAGTTGGTATTCAGTCAATTCCTGGAGCCTTGTGTTTTGTCAGTCCCTTCAGTGCAGCTTTCTTGATCATCTACTACCTCCTGAAATGGTTGAAATGCTGACCAATGATTTTTGGTATAGTGACTTTGTGTATTCCTCTCATCTTCTTTTGGAACTTCCTGCATCATTCAATATTTTGCCCATTGCTGTTGTTGTTAAGTGCCATTGAGTAGGCTCAGACTCATAGCGACCCTGTATGGAGTTTCCAAGGAGTGGCTGGTATGTTTGAACCACGGACCTTGTGGTTCAAACTAATGTTGCTGTGTTTTATCCTACAGTGCCACACCAGGGCTCCATGTTGCCCATAGACTCCTTCAATATTTCAACTCAAGACTTGCATTTCCCCTGCCCCTTCAGTTATTTCTGCTTAAGAAATGCCAAGCATGTTCTTCCCTTTTGGTTTTCTAATGCCTGGTCTAACATTTAATCATAATGCTTTGTCTTCTCAATTTACTCTTTAAATTTTTCTGTTTAACTTTTTTACTTCATCATTTATTCCAGTCACTTTAAATTCTCTACAATAAAGAGGTTGAAACATTTTAGACACCCATTTTAGCTCTTAAGGAAACCCTCAGTGAATAAGCTTTAGTTATAATCTACTGTAGTGTTGTTATTATGTACCATGGAGTTGATTCAGACTTATAGCAACACTATAGGTCAAAGTAGACCTGCCCCAAAGAAATTCCAAGGCTGTAATATTTATGGATGCATCTTGCCACATCGTTCTCTTGTGGACTGGCTAGTGGGTTTGAACCACTGATGTTTCAGTTAGCAGCTGATTGCGTGACCATTGGGACTCTTCAATATTAATATTAACTAGCATTATTATTTAGTTTTGATAAAAAAAGTGGAATGGAAGTAAAAATGGTATAGTTAGTTATACTTATCTTACATCAAAGATAATTACCTGAATACTTTGGGCATGCAATTGGTATATAGAGAATGGATTTTGAATTCAGACAAACATTGGTTTGAGTTCCAGCTTTTCCACTCCCTGATGTGGTAAGCTTGAACATATTCACATTCTTTGAACCTCTGCTTTCTCAATTAAAAAGGAAGACAATAGTATATTCTTTCCAGAATAATAATAAAAAAAAAAATCGCCTAACATCGTTGGCGGTTCAAACCTACAAGCCCCTCCTTGGAAACCCTATTGCTATGACTCAGAACTGACTCAATGGCACTTAACAACAACAATAACAACATTGTGACTGAAATATAGCACATGTTTAAGAATATGGCACCATTCATTATATTAGAGGAAGGAGTTATGTAGCATTTTGCCATTTTTGTATGTTCAATGAATTCTGTCTTTTAGCTGAGAATATTTTGTACGTCATCCTTCCTTTTTCAGTCTAATAGTTTCCCTTTACTCATAATGCAGCTATCCCCTTTATGGGCACTATGAAGCATGGTATCAACTACTCTACATTATCAATTTTGCACAAAACTGGCTGATGGTAAGCTCTGCAGCAATAGTATTCATTCTTTTGCTTTAAGTTTTTTTTCTCACAAATGTTCTCCACTAGGCATGAGCATTATTCTTAGTCCACCCACTGCTTCAGTGTGGCAGAGTCATCAGTAATAAGTACATTTTTAGTTTGGCTCAGGACTATTTCTCAGTTTTGCTCAAAAGGTATCACTGACCTTTCTAATTAGTTGGGTTGCAGTTGACTGGGCTTATATGTGAATCAGTCAGAAAATAAATCTTCCTTGTTTCTGTCTAGTCACCAAGAGTCAGGAAAAATTTCACTGAAAGTCCATAAATCTTCTAATTCCTTTGGATGCAAAAGAACAACTCTCCTGACCTTATTATGACAGTGCTCCTGAATATATGGTTAGGGTTTTCTGTGTCAAATTTTCATGCTAAAATTGTAGATGACAAGAGTTAGCATTCTGCAGTTATGAATGAAATTAATGATGTGAGCTAGTAAAGGACAGTAGTATTCATAAGTGTGTTGTTGTTGTTAATTGCCGTTGAGTTGGCTCTAACTCATGTATACCTGTGTATAACAAAACAAATCCTGCTCAATCCCCTACCATCCTCAAAATTGCTGAAATTCTTAAGCTGATTGTTGTGGCTTCTGTGTCAATCTACAGTATTAAGGGTTTCCCTAATTTTCACGGACCCTCTAGTTTGCCAAATATGTTGTCATTTTCTAATGACTGGTATTTCCTGATAGCATGTTTAAAGTAAGCAAGCCAGCTTTGTTATCGTCACTGCTCAGGAACATTTTGTTTATATTTCTTATAAGACTGATTTGTTTGTTCTTTAGGCAGTACATGGTTTATTAAATTCAAAATTGATACGTCTGGGGATATGTAAATAACCTAAGTTTTGTAAATGAGCTGTGAATAAGTGGCATTGCCCAAACTGAAAACCCACAATGAGCAGGTGGGTCAAAGTGACCCCTGGGTTATGAAAATAACAAGCTTTGGAATTCATCTAAAGCAAAAGGGAGCTAGCTTATGGGGTGAGATGAATGAGTAGGCAGATGCACTGAGCAGATCATCTACAACAAAGACATGGGAAACCAAATGAAACAGATACAGATGGTGTTCCTAGAACTGTGAGCTTCAGAGGATAGGAAAGAGAGGTGGATTGAGTGCCGACAGGCAGAGGAAGTGGTGCAGGAATAACAAGAGAGAAGGAAAATTGTGGACTGTCGGCTGGCATGAAGTGGCAGTACCATCTTGAGCTTTTGTGAGCAAGTGTTGATACAGTGGCATGCAGGCACAGGACATGACTGGAGGTTGGTGGCAAAAGGTGGGGAGGCAGTTTTCCATTGTTTTGTGCTCTCTTGGTAACCAGGGTGTGTCCAGTTCCCAACCTCACCAACCTAGCAGTCAGTGGTAACCCCATCCTGCTTTGCTTCTATTCTATCTTGGTTTGGGAACTGGAAGTACCACTCCTCCTTCTGGAGGTACGCGAATGCTGGCGTCAGCATACGCAGACCCTGGGTTGATCAGTGGCCCTGTGACATGGACGAAAATCCAATTCGGAGGCCTTCCTCAGGACAGCGAGCCATGGACCCTGAGGGCCAAAGGAAGTGACCTCCTGACGTCCTGGGTTCATTGGTTTTTGCGAACTAACTGGTTGGCTACCTCTGTATAATTTTCTTTGGTCCTAATATTGTTCATTCTATGCTTCTAACTCCAGTAATTGTAGCTGCTGAGAAAATGGTTTCTTTTACAATGCCTCTCTTAATGCCTCCACTGTATTGGCAGTGAGTGGAGTCCTGGGAACAAATCTTTCTGAGGAACAAGCGATAGCCACCTGGGATGAATGTCAGAACTGCTCCTTATTTGATTATTCAGTTATGTTTGATATCCATGAACAATAAT
>NW_006408717.1:4181144-4182043 GCF_000296735.1 Chrysochloris asiatica
GAGATGGACTGGCCAGGTGGCATCATTGATGGCATCATGTGTGGCAGAGGTAGTGAGGTTGGCCCAGGATCGGACATTGTTTCATTCTGCTGTGCATGGGGTCGCTATGAGTCTGTTCCGACTCGATGGCACCTGACAACAACAACAACATAATGACAACACAAAAAAACAGAATACAATATGATAACAAAACAAAATCATGGAAAACAGACAATTTCAGCTTACATGAAGAAACAAGATAGAGTGCCTCAAACAAGTGGGCAAAATTCAGTAACAAAATATATTACCAGAACTACTGGATAAGGAATTTAATATAACGATATTTAGGTAACTTCAATGGATTGAGAGAATCATCCAAGAAAGCAAGGAGAACACAGAGAAAACTTTAGAAGAATTCAGGAACACGCTACAGGAACTAACTGACAAAATAAATGAAAACTTGGTAACCATACAAAAAGCGCAATTAGAAAGACAGAAGATTAATACTAACAATTCAGAAAAAGAGAATTCATTGAAAGGCTAAAGAAACAGAATTGAATCACTGATCTGGAAGACAAATCTCTCAATATTCATCTGCTCAAATAACAGTTAGGAAAAATAATGAAAAACTCTGAAGAAATTCTAAGATTTATGTGGGACAATATCAAGAGGAATAACATACATGTGCGTGGACTTCCACAACAAGAAGAGACAATATTTGCATTGGTGTTGTTGTTGTCAGGTGCCATCAAGTCGGAACCGACTCATAGTGACCCCATGCACAGCAAAATGAAACAATGTCTGATCCTGGGCCAACCTCACCACTGCTGCCACACTTGAGTCCATCAATGATGCCACCTGGCCAATCCATCTTGTTGGGGGTCTTCCTCTTTTTCTCTGACCCTCCACCTTACCCAGCA
>NW_006408717.1:4182143-4183404 GCF_000296735.1 Chrysochloris asiatica
GGGTGTCCACTCACTCAGGCCCCTCCTCTAGTCACACCATAGAGGTGCACAGATAGATATTGAGAAGTTAATGGGAGAAAGATTATCTACTATTTTTGTCTCTGAAGGTCAGTTAGGTATATGCATGTGCACAGCATAATTCTTGAAATAGTTGTGTACTTTTTATGTTGGGGTTTTACAGATTGTTCATATGGTTTGTCTGTCAGGCCAAACCTGCTGTTTTTTCTTGCTGGATAGGCAGGAGTAAAGGGTCCCAGACAAGTTAACTTTAGAGTTGGGACCCACAGGCAAAAGTCAAAAGCAGTAGCCAAAGAATTGCCCTTGGACTGATGGGGCCCTTTTTCTCTGTGTCGTGGGAAAGTTGTGGTCTCAATGCTGGAATTCTGTCAGGCTGGGCAAAAAGGCACGACAGGGAAGAGGAGAAAAAAATGTGTAGAATCCCCTCACACCTCCTTTTGCAAATGTCACTGCATCACTTTTAGCACCGATTCACTGTGCAGGCCATTCCGCCTGGGTGGGATGGCCACAGAAGGAGTCCTGTGTCTTGACCAATTCCTAAATTACAATATTTTCCTTTATACCATGATTTTTTCACTGGCAGTTGTGGGAAACTGACACCCTGAACCTTATGCTAGTTCCAGAGCTCTGGTGCTGTTCCATGAAAGCAACTTCTCTGGGTTTTCAGCCTTTCCCCCACGGAGCCTGTCCTACCTGACTCTGCTCTGCCGCCGCCAAAACCATAAGTCTCCCTAACATCATGAAGGATGAGAAGATAGCTATTGAAGAATTTGAAAGAACTCCAGACAGGATAGATCTTAAAGGAAAATCACCATGACATATTATAATCAAACTTTTCATAACTGAAGATAAGGAAAGAATCCTGAGAGCAGCTAAGGGCAAGTGAAAACTTACCTAAAAAGGAGAATTAATATGACTAAACTCTGATTTCTCAGCAGAAATCATGTAGGCAAGAAGACAATGGGATGCCATATATAAAACTCTGAAAGAAAGAAAGAAAAAAAAAGTCAACCAAGAATCATATACCCAGCAAAATTGTCCATTAAATATGATGGTGAAATTAAGATATTTCCAAATAAGTAGAAATGACAAGAATTGGTAAAAATCAGACCAACTTAACAAAAAACAATGAAAAGAAGTTCTTTGAACAGAGAACCAACAGCATCGGACAGTAGCATGAGACTAACATATAGGACACTCTCACCTAGACTTCAGTATGGGTTGTACCTCAATGTAAAGAAAA
>NW_006408717.1:4183734-4191218 GCF_000296735.1 Chrysochloris asiatica
CAGTCAGAATGCTCCTTGGAGGCCAGGATGGATAGACTTTGTCTCTCATACTTTGGACATATTGTCAGGAGGGACCTGTCTTTGGAGAAGGATATCATGCTTGGTAAAGTGTAGGCTCAGAGAAAAAGAAGACCCCCAATGAGACAATTGGCACAGTGGCAGCAGCAAGGGGCTCAAACATCGCATTGATTGTAAGGTTGGTGCAGGACTGGGCAGTGTTTCGTTCTGTTGTGCATAGGGTTGTTATGATAGCACACTTTGCATTTCTAATATTTCTTGAATAAATTCTTATCAGTTTACATGAAAAAAAAAACACCCCAAAACATAAGGGATAAAAGAAGAATTCGATCATAAAATTAATCATATTCCATATGAACATGTTCAAAAGCATAGATAAAGAATTTGAGCTTCTCCCAGGGGTTAACCAACTGTTAACAGTTAGAAGTTAACAGTTAGCATTAGTTAAGATGTAACAACAAGCTTAAAGACCTAGGACCATAATATCTCTAGATGAGTAAAAGGATGGCAAAATTTCGGCAGGATCCTCAGACTAAGATTGGTAAAGTCTTTTCTCATTTAGGATCAAGAGTTTCATTATTTTCCAGTGGATCAGACAGTTGTAAAGCTGGCATGCAACAACTCAGAGCAGAGAAGTTGCTTTCTTGGGGTCATAGACAATAAAAAAGAAAGAAATCTCAGTTTTTAAGATTCTACCCATCTTAAGGTATCCTCTGATTAATGGGAACGGACAGCAGGTTGAAGTGAGGCAGTCAGTCTTGCTTGTTACTATTCTAGATGAGTCATCGAGAGTGAGCACTGAGAGATCTTGATAGCAATTGGACATAGCTACAACATCCAGGTGTGGAACTGGTGGGCTTATATTGTGTGTGCCTTTGGCTTTTCAGAATTTTATTTCTTGTACACAGCCTGGTTGCGATACAAATTATATACTATGCAACTCACTCATTTCTAAGTATTCAAGTTAGTGGTTTCTAATGACTCGCAGAAATGGACAATCATCATCACAATAAATTTTAGAACATTTTCATCATCTCATAAAGAAACCTTATCTCTCACCCTTCTCTTCCTTATAGATTTTATTTTTGTTGTAATTAAAATAAATCAGTTTATGAAAAATTAGAAAAAGAATTAGTCCTTCATCACAGATTGCTTTTATGCTTCTGTTTTCTATTTCCCATGCCCCCAATGCCTTCCCCCCTCCATTTATATTTTGTCCTTTCCATCATTCCTCATATTCCCAGGCAACTTTTTAAAAATCTCATATTCTTTTCCTCTCAAGGCATATCATTTACATGGATGCTAAGTATTGATTTAGCAGTAATAATATTTCTTTTAGAATTTTCAATAATATGGGTCTTAATAAAGCAATAAGGAATCCTGGTGGCATAGTTGTTAAGCACTAAACTGTTAACCAAAGGGTAGGTGGTTCAAACCTACTAGTCATTCTGTGGGAGAAAGTCTGCTTCCATAAAGATTCCTCCTTTGGAAACCCCGTGAAGCAGATCTATTCTCTCTATAGGGTCATTGGGGAGGTAAGTGAGACACTCATTAATAAAGAAAATATTTTTGTAGATAGTTCATTGATTATATTTCAGCATTCAAGATGGTGTGCTTGAGTTAATTTAAGATCTGTAAGATAGATGTAAGAAAGTTTTAAGTTTAACAGTTTATAAATGCAATGCAGAGTTTTAAAAATGATTGGAATAATTATTTCTGAAGGCAGATATAATTAGTGTAAATTGCTTTATGGACTGAATTGTGTCCCCCTGAAATAGGTGCTGGAGTCCTGGTGTGGCACTGTGGATTAATATGCTGGACTACAAAGTCGGTTTGAACCACAAGGTTGATGGTTCAAACTCACCAACTGCTCCTCAGAAACCCTATACAGGATCACTATGGGTCAGAACCAACTGGACAGCACTTAACAACAACAGCAACAATACCTGTATATGTAATCTCATTTGGGAATACAGTTTCTTTGGTATGTTAGATCATACCAATGCAGGGTATGTCTTAAACCTAATCATTTCTGAGTGATATGAAGAGCAGTATAGACTTTGAGACATGCACAAATGGGACAGGTAGGGATTGGGGGAGATAGATGCCACATGGATATTATCAAAGAACTGAGGAATGCTGGGACTAGAAAAGCAAAGAAAATATTTTCTCCAGAGCTGAGGTGAGAGATGCTCCCCCAGAACTTGTGCCTTGAATTAGAATTTCTGGCCTCTTAACTTATGAGAGTGGAGTCCTGATGAAGCACTGTAGGATAAGCACTGGACTGCTCACTATAAGGTTGGTGGTTCAAACCCACTAGCTGCTCCTCAGAAAATCTATACTGGATCATTATGAGTGGAACCAACTTGATAACACACAAGAACACAACAAACTATGAGAAGAGCAATGGATTACTTGTTGTTGTTAAGTGCCGTTGAGTCAGTTACCACCCAAAGCGACCCTGTGTAGGGTTCCTAGGAGCTACTGGGGAGCGCGAACCGCCAAACTTACAATTCATACCAATTTTGTAGTCCAGCGCATTAACCCACAGCGCCACACCAGGACTCCAATGTGCTACTACATGATGTAAAATCAGGGAAGGTGTGCATCAGGGCTATATCCTTCCCCCATACTTATTAAGGATGTATGTTGAGCAAATAATCCCAGAAACTGGATTACATGAAGATGAATGTGGCATCAGGATTGAAGGAAGACTCATTAGCTATTTACTATATGCAGATGACACAATCTTACTTGCTAGAAGTAAAGAGGACTTCAAATACATATTGATAATGAAATACCACAGCTTTTAGTATAGATTGCCCCTCAATGTAAATAAAATGAAAATCCTCACAACCAAAACAATAAATGACAGGATGATAAACAGCGAAAAAATTGACATCATCAAGGATTTTATTATACAGTTACAACAGAAGTTTCTTCATCCTTGTATTTCTTCATCCTTGTATTTAAAAATATTTGAGAGGAAAAATAAAAAAAGCATTTATGTACTCAAAGCAGATGCTCAAAGGATTCTTTGTATTAGGTATTATAAGTTGTATTAGGTATTATAAATAATTGACAAGATGATTTAAAGCATACAGTTGTTGTTGTTGTTAAATGTAATAAAGTCAGTTTGGATTCATAGTGATCCTGTATAGGTTTCCAAAGAGTAGCTAGTGGGTTTGAGCCACTGATCTGGTGGTTCGTAGTCCAGTGTGATGTGCAAATACTATGGCATTTTATATAAGGAACTAGAGCATTTTGGTATCTGGGGGGATTCTGTAATCAATCCTCCATGGATACTGTGGCATGACTGTAGTTGGATCCACAATTGATGCTCATAAAAGCAACAGTCAAGAAATCAAAGGATGCATTGCATTGAGAAAATCTGCTGCAATAGATCTCTTTAAAATGTTAGAGAGTTAAAAAAAAAAAAAAAAAATGTTAGCGAGTAAAGATGTCATTCTGAGGACTAAGTTTCACCTGACCCAAGCCATGCTATTTTCAGACACTTCATATGCACTTGAAAGCTGGACAATAAGTAAGGAAGACCACACAAGAATCATGGTATTGGCAAAGAATATTGAAAGTACCATGGACTTTCATTTGAATTGTGGTATTGGCAAAGAATATTGAAAGTACCAAAGACTGCCAGAAGAACAAACAAATCTGTTTTGAAAGAAGTACAGACAAAATTCATCCTTAGAATTGAGGATGGTGAGACGTTGTCTCATGTACTTTGACATGTTTTCAGGAGGAACCATTCCCTTGTGAAGGAGTCATCCTTGGTAAATGGAGTCAGGGAAAATGAGAGAGGTTTGCACTTTGGCTGCAGCAATAAACTCAAATATAGCAAATGATTTTGAGGATGGCTTGGGGTCTGGTAGTATTTCATTCTGTTGTACATAGGGTTACTATGAATTGGAATCAACTTGTTGGTTGTGTGAGAGAATAAATTTCTGTTCTTTAAAGTAACCTACTTGTGATAATTCTGTTATAGCAGCACTAGGAAACTAAGACAATTTCCTTAGTCACTTTATGAAAAATGATCCAAATGTACATTTTCCAGTCAGAATTGTAAATTCTGCTCCAATGTCACTGAAGTGAACTGACTTCTGTACAGCTATAGATTTCTTTATGGCAATAAGCTTTGCATTATTGATCATGTTTCCACCCTTTGATTGGGCCATTTGAAGTTCCAGGAAATGGTATTGAAAGGAATGAGTCGCTTAACTCACCTAGAGGTTTTTGTTGTAAGTGCTGTTGAGTCAATTCTAACTCATAGTGACCCTGTATAGGATTTCTGAGGAACTGCTGGTGAGTTTGAACCACCAGTCTTGGGGTTCAAATGAACCTTGAGGTCGAGTGCTTATCCTTCAGCACCATACCAAGTAGACATATTTAATGAGTTAACGATGGGTTGGCACATGCAAGGATCTTTTCCTCTTTAATAGAATAATTGCCCATCACACTTTTCTTCATCCCAGAGTGAGGAGGAATGCCACCCTCCTCTGGGGTAGTAGAGGACAATAAGGTCACTGACAAATGATAGCTTTTCACACTCTTGCCTTCCTCGAGAGAGTACAACACTAATTGGAGTGCAGCAAAAGAGAGCAACATTTGGCAGAATTGATAGGTGTGAACATTTTTTCTCCAGATTGCACAGTCATTCACTGGAAAATGATGGAGATGTCTTCTGTTGCACAGCACTGGCCACTGCCCGACACTTATACCAACAGTAGAAGTTGAGTGTTACTGTAAAAAGAACTGATGGATTTGATTCTGGGAAATAGGTCTCGTGATACCATGCTGGAAATGAATTCTTAGGCTATGATTTTGTGGAAATTATATATTTCTGAGTTAAAGCGGTTTGATTGATCACCACTATATCACATAAAAAGGTCTTGGAGTAGCCTTAAAAGTCACATTATGTCAATAGGAAAATGAAATATATCAGTTTAATGAAAAATTTACTGGGGGAGATGATATTCAGATATTAAGAAAGTGTGTTTGTCTACATGTGCATGCATTTATGTGTGTGAATGTGTGGTGGAGAGAAAGGGAAAAAACAACTTGCTTACAAAGGAAAGCTTGTTTAATCCCAAATCAATCAAACTGCAGTAGAATTGATTCCAATTCATATTATATTGTTGTTGTTAAGTGCTATCGAGTTGGTTCCTACTCACAGTGACTCTGTATAGGGTTTCTGAGGAGTGGCTGGCAGGTTTGAACTACAGTCCAGTGCTTATCCTACAATGCCATACCGGGACTCCATAGCAGTCATGTTGTTGGTAAGTGCCGGCAGGTTGGTTCCGACTCATAGAAACCCTGCATGGGGTTTCTGAGGAGCGACTGGTAGATTTGAACCACTGACCTTGTGGTTCAAACTGACTTTGCAGTCCAGTGCTTATCCTACAGTGCCATACCGGCACTCCATAGCAGTTATAGGACAGGGTAAAACTACCCTACAGGGTTTCCAGTATTTATGGAAGTACAGTGCCACATCTTTCTCCCACAGAACAGCTGGTGGGTTCAAACCACCCAACTTTCAGTTAGCAGCCAAGTGCTTCAGCCACTGTGCCACCATGACTGCTGAGGGTATGTATGTTGTTGCTGTTGTGAAGTGTTGTCAGGTAAGTTCTGACTCATAGTGACCCTGAATAGGGCTTCTGAATAGTGGCTAGTAGATCTTAACCGGGGTTAGCAGTCCAGCTTCACACCAAGACTCTGAGGACTTGTATGTGGTGGTGATTGTGTGCTGTCAAGTCAGTTTTGATTCATAGTGAGCCTGTATACGTTTCTGAGGCTATAAATCTTTATGGGAGCAGAAAGTGTCATCTGTCTCCCATAGATCAGTTGGTAGATTCGAACTACTGACCTTGTGGTTAGCAGCCCAGCTCATAATCCACTATGCTACCAGGTTCCTTGAGGACTTGTATAGAACCTATAAAAAATCACATAGCCTAGGCCTGTCCATATATTTTGGAACTACTGGATGCTAAAAATCAAAAGATGTGAGCATTAGTGTAAGTGAAAATAAGAGCCAGAAAAATATCAATGTGAGTTATGCTATCAATAGACCAATGAATTGGCAATGACACACAGGAACGTTATGAGTCTTGGCAGGCAATTAGGTAAGAGTAGTTTCTCCTGGCAGCAATTTAAAGTGGTTATTACCCACATCTACTGAAATTTAAAGAACTGAAAAAAAACTTAGTTTTTATAAAATAATATACACATTGAATTTCTCTCTTTGCTAGTTTAAAACAAGCAAACCAACAAAAAAATACCTGCCCCTCCAAAACATGGTAAGCTGAAGAGATTTCTATACAAAACAAAGACAACTAAAGAGAGAGTCTGAAACACTCTATTTTCAGTGGATCCTGACATTCTTTACTGCTTGCATTCCCAGTTTACAGATAATACGTTCTTCAGTTGGCAGGTTATTATGCTGTAAATCACATTTCACTATGTCAGCAAGCAATGCCATGAACTTAAAGAGTATTACAAAATAAACTTGGAAAAAACTGGTATGAGAACTGAAACAAAACCTAAAAAAACTTTGAAGTCCAGTAGTCATATGACTCATAAAATCAGGGACAATAAAAGAATAGGGACAAGAAAAGACAACATTGCAAGTGGTATTCTGGCTATGTAAACGCATACACTTGTTTGTATCTATATGACTGAAAATAAATGACCCTTCCAGTGGGTAAACAGAAAAAAAGTCAGGTATATTACATATATAAAATTGTATCTATATAGTTATATATAGCGTAATATTTTAAGTTGTTGTTGTTGTTAAGTGCCATCAAGTCAGTTCTGACTCATAATGACCCTGTATAGTGTTTCCAAGGAGCAACTGGTGGATTTGAACTGCCAACCTTGCGATTAGCTGTCCAGTCTAATTGTATTATATTTTAAAATATTTGTTTTTAAATCTTACCATTATGCTCATTAACCAAAGAGTGAAGGAAAATTTTATATTACTATGTAAATGTGCCATGTTGCTATTGTTATAAAGAGCCATCAAGTCGATTCTGATGCACAGCTACCCTATATACCCTGTATAGGGTTTCTGAGGAACAGCTGGTGAGTCTGAATTGATGACTTTATGGTTCAAACCAACCTTGCAGTCCAGTGCTTATCCTACAATGTCACGCCAGGACTCCAAATGTGCCATAGACCTTGGCATTTTTATTTATTGCTTTCCTTTTGTTTTAACTGTGCTTACCTAGAATTGATTCTTTAGGGTTTGTTGACACCAAATATATATGAAACAGTTTCTCTTTTTTTGTACTTTCTATGAAAACCTTCAGTTTGAATTTGCATGTCAGTAATTGATGGTCTGTTCCACAGTCTGCCCCTGGCCTTGTCTTCACTGATGATATGGAGCTTTTCCATCTTCTCTTTCCACAGATGTAGTCAATTTTATTTCTATGTATTCCATCTGGTGAGGTCCA
>NW_006408717.1:4194263-4198206 GCF_000296735.1 Chrysochloris asiatica
GACATTGTTTCATTCTGCTGTGCATGGGATCGCTATGAGTTGGTTCCGACTGGATGGCACCTGACAACAACTACAATGAAAACCTATTTTTTCAAGCATTCATTGTATTGTTCTAGTTTATACATTAGGAAATAAAAAGATGCTTATAATTATTGAACTGTTTTGTCCTCTGCAATATTTTATTTGTCTTCTTGAAAAAAATAATATAAGTTTTCTGAGCATCCCCACTTATAGCATTTTTTCAAAGATTAAATTATATAAAAGCAATTAAATTCCAAATCAAGCAACCAAAACCCAGTGTCACCGAGTTGACTCCACCTCAAACTGACCCTATAGGACAGAATAGAATGAACCTGTTGTGTTTCCAAGATTGTAATCTTTACAGACGCAGACAGCCACATTTTTCAACTGCAGAGTGCCTGATGCCCTCAAATCACTGATGTTTAAAAAGAAAGTTTTTCCAGAACTCTCTTTGCTGTTATTTTCTTTGCAGAATTATGCTCACGATACAATTACATTTACAATTCATTTTAGAATAAAATTAAATGTCTAATTTTGGAACATTAGAAAATGGAGACTAAAGACACACTGTCACTAAATCAATAGGAAAATGGAATCTTTGTTAATGCTCTGTGCTACCATTTATATCGCATCCTAGCAGTTTTCACTATTGGCCTGAGAATTTTCGAATGGATATATATCTGCTTTCTTGCTTTCAATGTCATTCAAAAATAGCGTCCTGGCACTTCCTTTCGTGTTTCACAGACTAGAAATTTTTAGCAACCTGAGGACATGTGACTTGAAAATATGAGCAGTGTTTAGAATTATATTCTTCCCCAGTTTTCATAGCTAAGGTGAATTAGAAAGTCAAGTAGTTCCCAGTGCGGCAGAAAGCTAGCAAATATTAAATTCACAGGTGTTAAAAGTGGCATGAATAGTCAAATCTGACCTCCTCTAACTTCATGAGAGGAGAGAGAACCACCATCAGGATTAACCTAAAGCTAATTCCTTTAAGGCAGACGGATGTCAAGCATAACTTCACCCTCCAACATTTTTACCAGTGTTGACATCAGTCATCCCCTATGATACTCTTTGAATATTCTTATGCAGTTTGTGGTATGGCTTTGACTTTTCCTGGTCTGTACAATATCTGACCTATTACTCCTGCCCATCATCTATCTGCCATTTTGTTGTGCTGTAGTGTCTAAATTATTGTTAGGATGCTGGAATTATACCATGATATTTCAAAGGAGTTCTGGTAGCATACTGGTTATGAATCAGGCTGCAAACCTTAAGACCAGCAGTTTGAAACTACCAGCCGCTTTGTGGAAGAAAGATGAGGCACTCTGCTCCTGTAAAGATTTACAGCCTCGGAAACCCTGTACAGGGTCGCTATGGGTCAGAACTGACTCGATGGCACGTAACAACAACAACATTTCAAATACATGTAGAGTGGACAGGTTTCACTGGAGTTTCCAGACTTAGACAGAACATTGCTTGATCTAGTGCTGGAAGTTGAGACCCCCTAGGTTGGAAGGCGTTTAAACATGGCAGTGTCATGTTATGAAGATGGCAAAAGACTAGGCAATGTGTTACTCTGTTATACATAAAGCCACTCTAAGTCTGAGTCTACTTGGTGGCAACAAACAACATTTGTCTCCTGAATTAAAGATTTGATTGAGCAGGGTTGTTCAAGGGCATTTCTGATCCTTCAGTGAGGCTCATGATTCCCAGTAGGGATATTTGAGGGGTATGGAATAACTTGTTTGTGTTGGTAAATTTCTCCACATGGCCTGCCTGGAAGCAATGAAAGAATCATTTATATTCTGCTGACAGTTCCAACTTTATAATGTCAGGGGCTGCTCAGCATTATTCCAGTCCTGGTGTCTGGAACTAAGTGCAAAGGGAGCCATCATTATTCTCTATTATAAGTCATGTAGATGTGATCAATATCTTTCAGAGTGAGGCTACAATGGACCAGATCTTTGGGTAAGAGAAATTTTGGTTCACATACCAGTTGCAATAGCAAGCTGTGTAACACTAGGAAGTTGACTAAACTCTTTTGTAAATGGGTGACATGGATTGAATGAGATCATATTTGTAAAACATCTAACATGCTGCTGAAATTGGAAGAATGCTTTCTTTTTGCTGCCTTTGCATGCTGTGTTTCACTGTCTTACAAATAAAATTAATTCAACCTGTTAGACTGTCAGCATCTTCAGAACTGGCCTTTTCGTTTTTGGCTTGAGGCATGCCATCTGCAGTATTTTGCATCAGTTTCCAGAACATGATGTACTTTTAAAAAACTGTGAATATGGGTTCAGAATGAATCTTTATGCTATTAAAGACAACAAAAACAAAGAGACAACAAGGGCAATGCACATGAAAAAGCCACTTACAACACAATAAAAACAAATGATCAATAAAACCAACAAATACAAAAATAGACAACAAAAAGCAAAAAACCTGATATTCACTGCTGTCAAGTTGATTCTGTTTCATAGAGACCCTGTAGGAAAAGTAGTCCAGAGAGACTCCCAGACTGTTAAGCTTTAAGGAAGCCAATAATCTCGTGTTTCTTCAATGGAGCAGCTGGTGGGTTTGAACTGCTAACCTTTTATTTATCAGCCAAATGCTTAACTTACTGCACACCAGAGCTCTTCCAATGGCCAAAAATATGTGAAAAAGTTGTTTTTCGGCATCACCCATTATCAGAGAAATCACATGAAAAAATTGGCTTTATTGAGAGAAAATTGACAAACTGTAGAACACACCCATTTAAGTGTATAATTCAAATTCTTAAGCATATTTAGAGTTGTGTACAACTATTGTTGTTGTTGTTGTTAGGTGCCATTGAGTCAGTTCTGACTCATAACAATCCTATGCGCAGCAGAATGAAATTCTGCTCTGTACCATCCTCACAATTGGTACACTTGAGCCAATTGTTATTGTCACTGTACCAATCCATCTCATTAGGGTCTTCCTCGTTTTTGCTGACCTTCCACTTTACCACGTATGATGTCCTTCTCCAGGGACTAGTCCCTTCTATGCACAACTATGTCTACAATAAATTTTTAAACCCCTATAAGAACTGAATACTCATAAGCAGTTATCCCCTTTCCCCACTACTTCATCACGTCCCTGCAGCTCTAAGCAACCACTAAATTATTTTCTGTGTCTACAGTGTGGCTTATTCTGAAAATTTTATAAATGGTATGAAACATATTTTATGTACTGTATTTTCTTTAGCGATAGGCTTAATATGCTTAGCATAATGTTTTAAAAGTTTATCCACATTGTAGTCTTCATTAGTACTACATTCTTTTTACTGCTGAATAATATTCCATTGTATGAATATTTTACTTTTTGTTTATCTACTCGTTAGCGGATTGACCTTTAGGGTGTTTCTACTTTTCAGCTGTTTTGAATAATGCTTCCATGCACATCTGTGTATAGGAGTTTTTATATGACAATACACATGGATTTTGGGGGGGTATATCCTTCAGACTGGAATTGCAGAGTCATAATGATAATTCTGAGGAACTGCCAAGCTACTCTCCACAGTGACTGAAGCAATTTACATTCCTATCTGCAGGGTATGAAAGTTCTAATTTATCCATAGCCTCAACAACATTAGTTGTCTTTTTGATTATAGACATCTTAGGTTTGAAATGGTATCTCAGTGTGATTTTGATTTGCATTTCCTTGATAACTAATCATGTTACATCTTTTCAAGTGCTTCTTGACTATCTGTATATTCTAACACTGTTCGTGGGAGTGTAATATGATTAAGAAAATACTCTGAAGTGCACATTGGAAGTGTGGATTAAAAGGTAAATGAATGTTATTCCAGCAAAGAATCCCCCATCCTCATCCCTTAGTGTGGGTTCTTTTTCTTAGTCTTTTACAGTAGTGGTCCTATGCAGTATTTCTGCTTTTGTGA
>NW_006408717.1:4199526-4204859 GCF_000296735.1 Chrysochloris asiatica
AAATGTTTTATTGTGAATTATGTGATAGTTTACATGGGAGAACATTAGTTTTACATTCATTCTATCTTATATCATCTCATTGCCATGGTTACAATCCCCTCCATGCAATCCTTCCCCAGTAACCCCCAGCATTATACTTCAAAATAAATCTTGAAATCATCTTTTTGACAATGAATATGATACCATTCATGTTCAATTATTCACTCTTGGCATAACAAGTCAAATAATTGATTCAAAATGGTTAATACCAATCCATTTCAGGTCACTAATGCCTAGGATATAGTTCTCTATGTGTTCCATTTAGTTTTTGATGTTTCTAAATTTTCCTGAATTCATACTTTGTACATTTTAGGTTCTGATTATTAATGTATGCTTATAGCTGCTTCTTCTCCTCTTGAATCATGCCCCATCAGCAAAGAAAGGGCCCTATACTCTATTGGTGCCATTAAAGGTCAATTCTACTTTGAGAACTTGAAACACTAATTGATGAAGATCAAAGACTACAGTCTTCAGTGTGAATTACACGCCAATATAAATAAAATTAAAATACCTGAAAATGGACCAATAAATAACATCATGAAAAATGGAGAAAGGATTGAAGTTGTCATTTTTCTTGGATACCCAATCACCACTCATGAAAGCAGCAGCCAAGAAATTGAATAATGTTTTGCATTAGGCAATCATTCTGCAAAAGACCTCTTTAAAATGTTCAAGAGCAAAGCTATCAGCCTGAGGACTGAAGTGTGCCTGACTCAAGCCATGGCATTTTTAATCACCCCATACCCATGTGAATGTTGGACAATGAATAAGGAAGATAGAATTGATGCATTTGAATTATGTTGTTGGAGATGAAAAGCGAAAGTACCATGGGATACCAGAAGAACAAATAAATCTGTGTTGGAAGAAGTACAGCCAGAATTTCTTGTTAGAAGCAAGCTTTGAGGGACCTTGTCTCTTGTACTTTGGACATATTGTCAGTAAGTGTCAGTACCTGGAGAAGGTCATCATGCTTTGAAAAGTGGAGGGTAAATGAAAAAGTAGAAGTTCCCCAATGAGATAGATTGATACAGTGACAGCAGTAAAGGCCTGAAACAAACAATTGTGAGGTTAGTACAGGACTTCACAGTGTTTCATTGTGTTGTATGTAGGGTCACTATGAGTGGGAACAGACTTGATGATACCAAACAACCACTTTGAGGGGCATCTTTTCTGCAGTCATATTTTGAGTGCCTTGCAATCTGAGAGACTCATCTTCCAGCACTATATCAGACAATGCTCAACTGCTATTGATATGGTTTTCAGTAGGTTACCATTCGGTATGGTATTCCTCTCCCTGTTCCTACTCTGTCTTAGTCTGAAAACTGTCCAACCTAGGTGTCCGTACTGGTATTTAAAATATTTAAAATACCAGTGTTTTTTAAAATAGTTTCCAGAATTACAGTCACACACAAGCCACCACAGTACAACAAACTAACAGAGGATTGATGAACTCTATGGATTTAAAAAATAAAATTTTGGCCTTCATAAATATGATGCACTATGTAGCCATTGAAGGAGCTCTGGTAGCATAGTGGTTACGAGTTGGGCTGCTAACCTCAAGGTCAGCAGTTCGAAAGAACCAGCTGTTCCATGGGAGAAAAATGAGGCTTTCTGCTTCTGTAGGATTTACATCTTCAGAAACCCTATGCAGGGGCACCACAAGTCAGAACCGACTCCATGGCACATCACCACTATCACCACCATGTAGATATTTTGGAAGCCCTGGTTGGTACTGCATTGGGTTACACATTGGACTGCTAACCTTGAGGTCAGCAGTTTGAACCCACCAACTGCTCTATGAGAAAAAGATGAGGCTTTCTGTTCCTGTAAAGATTTATAGCTATGAGTTTGAACTGACTCAATGGCACACAGTAGCAGCAGCAGCAGCAGCAGCATGTAGCCATTAAAGATGATGATTTTCTTGTTGTTGTTGTTAAGTGCTGTTAAGTCATTTCTAACCCACAGCAACCCTGTATAGGGTTTCCAAGGAGCGACTGATGAGTTTGAGTCCTGTTGTTCAAACCCATCTCGTAGTCAAGTGCTTAGCCTACAGCGCCACATCAGGACTCCAAAAATGATGATACAGAAAGAAATATTTTGAAATTGTCAATATCTACAATATGATGTTGAATGACTAAAACCATTGAGTAGAATGTAGGATCTTTGAATATTTGTGTGAAATTGCTCTGGTCTTCCTTTTGTCTTTTTATACATAGAGTTGTCCAGAGAAGTAAGAAATGTGAACACTGCTTACTTCTAGGTACTGGAATTTGAAACCACTATTTTGTGTCTTTGGATTTTTCATTATTATTATTATTATTTTAAATCAGTGTATATCATCTGAAGAATAATAAAACTACTTTCAAAGGGAAAATTATTCTGCTTCAAACTCATGACTGTTACTCTCTCCTCAATATTGAAGAACATTCATTTTTGAACTTGAATTCTGACCTTTGAGCCACAAAAGAATCCCAATAAACTACAGCAATGTTGTGAACTAATATAACAGAAGTACACAAATCTGTTTTCATTGGATTTCCCTGCAATAATTACACAAGTTTAATTACATCAAATAAACTAAAATCAATACAGTGAAATCAATATGCACAAAACAAAATGTGCCTGTTTTACAAGTTCTAATATGTTTCCAAATAGGAATTGTTCACCAGCAGATATTTTTAGCACATCTTTCTTTGAATGGAAATTTGTGGGTGATGATGTGACAGAAATCTAGAATACCACCTTATCCTGGTACTCATCATACCCAAGAGGGTACAGTTTCCAGGCTTGTCAGATTATCTCTGTGCTCTGTCATGCAAAAGCAAAAATATGCAAAAGTATATGCTGTTACATATTTATATAGAAGGTCTCTTTCCACCTTGAATTTCTAGAGAGCTCCTGTTTCCCAAAAACTTTTGTTGTAGTTTTTAAGTGCTGTTGAGTTGATTCAGACTCATAATGACCCTGTATGGGGTTTCCAAGGAGCAGCTGGTAGGTTTGAACTGCTGATCTTGAAGTTAGCAGTCCAGTGCTTACCCTAAAGTGCCACCCAGGATTCCTTCCCAAGACTAACTTTGATTAATAGCTATAGAATCAGCCCTAGACTTTGAACCACAAGTTTGGCAGTTCAAATCCACCAGCTGCAACTTGGACACCATATCCAGGGCTGAAATGAGTTGGAATTGACGCAATAGCACTTAACAACAACAACAACAATCCTACTTATGTATGACTACTTGGAGATCTGTCCATTGCATGTCTCTCTTCGTATCCCAGAACACTGGGCCTGGTATACTGTTGGTATTCTATAAATAGTTGTTGAATAAAAGGGTTAGTGCATGCAGGCAGGCAGTGATCTGTCATTAAGGGCCTCTTAAGCCTGCTGCCATTGAGTCAATTTCAACTTGCAGTGACCCTATAGACAAGTAGAGCTATCCCATTGGATTCTGGAGGCTGTGATCTTGACAGAACCAGTCTGTTCTTTCTTTCTCATGGAAAGGACAGATGGGTTTGAACAATTGGCCTTTTAGTTATCATCTAACAACTTAACCACTGTGGCTCCAAGGCTCCTAAATAGCCTTATAAGGAATGCTGAGGAGACTGGTGGTGAGGTGGGTTAAGCATTGAACTATTAACGGAAACATTGAAGATTTGAGCTGTTGTGTGGTGAAAAATGAAGCAGTCTGCTTCCATAAAGATTTGTTGTTGCTGTTAAGTGCCGTCGAGTAGATGTCAAGTCATAGTCACCCTTGTGGTTCAAATTGACTTTGCAGTCCAGTGTTTATGCTACAGCACTATGCCAGGACTCCCACAAAATTTACAGTCTATGATCCATATGGAAGGAGCCCTGGTAGCATAGTGGAATACGAACTGGGATGCTAACCACAAAGTCAGGAACCGACTCAAGGTCACACCACCACCACCACCACCACCACTAAATCATATGGAGCAGTTCTACTCTATCATAAGGGTTGCCGTGAGTGAGAATTGAGTTGATGGCAGTGGGTTTGGGTTTGGGTAGTGAGAAGGAAAACTGAGTCAACCATAGGAACAGGGTAGTGTGGTGTTTGTAGTGTGGCACACTCTAGACACATCACATATCTGAGTTTTACACATTTGATTTTTATATTCAACACACACACAACTCTGCAAAAGGGGGTGCCACCACATGCCTAAAATGATCTTAGTTCTATATTTTAAATGAAAAATAATCCTGTAATTTTTCCTCATTGAACAATTAATATATATTCATTGGAAGCCATTTAGACTACAGAGAAAAGTATAAAGAAAGAAAGTTATGATATTCCACTACCTTTAGAGAAATATTTAATGTATGTAAAGATGTCAGGAAAGAATAATCAATGGCAAAGCATTTCATATTTGGTAATGCAGAGTCAATGAAACCAAGATAAGCCCTCAGTGAGGTGGATTGACCCAATAGCCACAACCGTGGACTCAAACATACCAATAATCATCGATTTCATTCTGTTGTGAGACGGTCACTATGAGTCAGAGCTGATTTAACAACTACTAACAGCAACAATGATATCTCCATATTTCTAAATAAAATGCTCCCAATACTATGTCAATATTGTGTGGTAATGCTCTGGGCTGCAAAGTTGGTTTGAACCGCAAGGTCGGTGGCTCAAGCTCACCAGCCACTCCTCAGAAACCCTATACAGGGTCCCTATGGGTCAAAACCAACTCGACAGCATTTAAAACAACAACTATCTTCTTATTTTAGTGATTATATTTACTTAAAGGAGTCCTGGTAGCACTATAGGTTAAGCATTGGATTGTTAACCACAAGGTCGGCAGTTCAAACCTACCAGCTGCTCCTTGGGAGAAAGAAGAGGTTTCTGCTCCCATAAAGATTTATAATTTCAGAAACCAAATACAGGGTCACTATGAGTTGGTTGGATCAGTTCTATGACAGTGTGTTTTCTTTCTTAAAATTGACTCATGACCCCCAACAAGATGGATTAGCCAAGTGGCAGCATCAATGTACTCCACCGTGGCAAAAGTAGTGAGGTTGGCCCAGGATCGGGCAGTGCTTCATTCTGCTGTGCATAAGGTCATTATGAGTCGGTAGGGACTCGATGGCACCTAATAACAACAACAACAACAAAGGCAAATCTGATGCACAGGAACTTTTTAAAGTATTGAAGAGTAGAGATGCCAGCTTGAGGACTAAGGTGCGCCTGATCCAAGCCATGGTATTTTCAATAACCTCATATGGATGTGAAAGCTGGACAGTGAATAAGGAAGATCGTAGAAGAATTGATGCCTTTGAA
>NW_006408717.1:4205619-4206500 GCF_000296735.1 Chrysochloris asiatica
AGAAAGCCTCATCTTTCTCCCGTGGAGTGGCTGGTAGTTTCGAACCGCTGACCTTAAGGTTTGCAGCCCGATTCGTAACCACTACGCTACCAGAGGTTTGTTTATTAAGGTATTGAAAATAAAAATTGTCCAAATCTGATTTGGAATAGAATATTTCTGCAAATTATCTAGAATTGCTAATAAATCACTTGAATGACTGATAGATTTTTAGTAGACTAAGAGCCCATTCTGGAAGTTGTATTTATCTGACCTTTCCCGGTGTAGCATTTCAGTATCAGCATTGGACAAGTTCAAACCCACAAGTTGCTCCTCAGAAATCCTATACAGGGTCCTTAGGAGTTGGAACTAACTTGATGGCACTTAACAACAACAAATTGTCTTATCATGAACTTTATGAACTTTAATCAGACTATATTGTACCCAGTCTAATGAAATTATGTAGTAAGCTGTCATTCTATTTAAATGTATCTACACAAAGAAAGAAGGAGCTTCAGGTAGGTAGTGATTACGAGTTGGACGGCAAACCTCAAGGTCTGAAATTTCCAGAAGCTGCACTTCTTCCCAAATGGATCTATTGGTTCTATTGGCAGCCCATGGCACTTTCAATATTCTTCTCCAACACCATAACTCAAAGGCATTAATTCTTCTATGGTCTTCCTTATTCACTGTCCAGCTTTCACATCCATATGAGGCTATTGAAAATACCATGGCTTGGTTCATGTGCTCCTTGGTCCTCAAGCTGACATCTCTGCTCTTCAACACTTTACAAAGGTCTTGTGCAGCAGATTTGCCTAATGCAATACGTCGTTTGATTTTTTGACTGCTACTTCCATGAGTGTTCATAGTTATCCAAGAAGAATGAAGTCCTTGACAACTTCAAT
>NW_006408717.1:4208813-4209818 GCF_000296735.1 Chrysochloris asiatica
TTCATTGCTATGGTTACAATCCCCTCCATGCATCATCAACCAACCAAAGGGTATACCCTGCAAGCCTCCAAGCCCCCCCCCCCATCATCAGGACACAGCCCCCCTCTCTCTCTGGGTCTAAAGTCCCCAGCCTCTCAATCTCTCCATGTCATCATCTCTGCCTCCATCTCTGGCATGACTGCTACTCTGGGTAGGGTCCTGCTCTCTGCTATTCTCCCTTGATGGTCCCAGGGACATCTGCTCCTAGACTGAAAAGTCAATTACTCCCCTCCTTTTGCTACAAAAGTCTACCTTTACATTTTCAACCCTCACAATCAGTCCTGATAACAGTTATTCCTATTTTATCACAAGAGACCTATCCACATCTCCTTTCATCAGCTCTGCCCAGACAGATTAGATACTACTCAGTGGAGAATCTACATTCCTCCATGCCCTCTGGATCTAGGTTCCCTCTTGAAAGCTTGTACACCTGTCACTTCTTGCCTTTGTAGTCCCCTCCCCCCATTTTGGGTAGCCAATGTCCAAGTTGCCCATCCCTGTCTACTCTGTGTTTCCTTGCTGGAAAGATTTGTTCCCTCTTTTGAGCTACTGCATCCATAGGTGTAGGTCAAGTTCATCAAATTGTATCAGATTACTCTTTTTGTTGTTGTTTTCCTCTTCTTTCTTCTTCTAGTTGAACTCTGATCATCCAGTCATTGAAACCAGGTCGACTGGGTATTATCTGCAAGTGTGGGTGTTCTTATGCATATGCCCTCTCTTCTTATCAGCTGGATGCTTTGGTCTCCACTCTAGTCCTCTATGGCTATGTCACTGACTCTGGGCCCAAGAGTCACCAGGTCTTGTCACCCTGCTGGCCAACCAGGTCTCCACCCAAGTTCACAGGAGTCTATTGAACATTATAGGGCTTAGCTCGCAGCTTCATTGCTGTTTTTCCCTCACTTCCCTTTATCAGTGACGAGTGTGGTCACCAATCAGAGCGTGTATTCCCATTGAGTCTTAGTCTTG
>NW_006408717.1:4216648-4226010 GCF_000296735.1 Chrysochloris asiatica
AGATGGATCAGCCAGGTGGCATCATTGATGGACTCAAGTGTGGCAGCGGTGGTGAGGTTGGCCCTGGATCGGACATTGTTTCGTTCTGCTGTGCATGGGGTTGCTATGAGTTGGTTCCGACTCGATGGCACCTGACAACAACAACAACAACAATGCCTAAGATATTTATGTTTATGTGTTCTATTTCATTTAGAACAATTTCTAATTTCCTAGATTCATACTTCATGTATTCCATGTTCTGATTATTAATGGATGTTTACAGTTGTGTCTCTTCATTTTGAGTTATGCCTCATCAGCAAATGAAGGTCCTGAGGACTTTTCTCCCACGGGCTTTACTCCATTTGAATCATCATTGTCAACTCTACTTTGAGGAGGCAGCTCTTACCCAGTTGCATTTTGAGTGCCCTCCAACCCGAGGGGCTCATTTTCTGGCACTATATCTGACAGTGTTTCTCTGCTATTCATCACGTTTTCAGTGACTAAATATTTGGAAGTAGTTCATCTCTCCTTCTTCCTAGTTTGTCTTCATATGGAAGCTTATCTGAAATCTGTCCATCATGGGTGACCCTTCTGGTATTTAAATGCCTGTAGCACAGGTCCCATAATCACAGCAACTCACAAACCACCACAGTACGACAAACTGACAGATGAGTGGTTCTAAAATATTGATACTTGCCAATAAGCTATTTGTTTAGAAAATTGCTTTCACCGTACCCGTCATTAAATCTTTTGCGTACTTTACCCAAGAAATGGAAATGCCTTTTTAATACAATGAGTCACATCAGAGAGTTTCTACACTTCATTCTTTCCCTTGAAGGCACTCTTTTCCTTGGGACACTCATTCTCTGGCTCCACTGTAGACTAATGATGCTCTGCACTTGCCCTGACTCTCCTGTTACCATCATTGCAGGAATTCTCTCTTTTTTCTCCTGGATTGGACTCAGATCTGCTTTCATGGATCAGAGACTTGTGTAAGTAACTACATTTAGAATAACTCTGCATTTGGTTAATGCTCTGTCACTATCTTGAAATTCTTGATACTTTTTGAGCCCAGGGCCCTGCATTTTCCTTTTGTATCAGACCACAGAAATTGTATAATCATTCCTCATTGGTCCCCCCTAGGTTTCTGGATTTCATGTCTTTTGCTTTCTTTGCAAACTCCTTCTTTTTGGTGAAGCACCTCCTCTGCCACCCTTCTGAGTAAAGTTCTGCAATTAATTTGCCAGTTCTCGGGCGTTGACTCTGACTCATTGTGAGCCTACGTATGTTAGAGTAGAACTGTGCTTCAAAGCACTTTTAGTGACTGATTTTTTTGGAAGTAGATAACCAGACCATTATCCTGAGTTGCTTTTTGGTGGATTTGAACCTCTAACTTTTTTCAGTTAGCAGTGGAGCATGTCAACTGTTTGCATTATCCAGTGGCTGCTGTGTAGGGGGTAAATTTTGTTTGAAATTTGGTATGCCTGAAAATACCTTTATTTTATCTTCATATTTATTTTATCATATAAGAATGTGACTCAATATAGATTTACAGTTATAAATCATTTCTCCTCAGGACTTTGAAGGGGATGCTTCTTTGTCTATCCTTGTCCACTGGAAGACAGATGCTGATTACTGACCTGTGGGGAAGATCTGCTTTTTCTCTCTCAGACAATTATAGCCTTGCCAGCGACTTTCTGGTATCTAAATTTGATTGTTGTCTGCTCTCCTTGTTTTTGCAGCTGAATTTTTTTCAAGTCATCACCATAGCAGGATTTTTAGAGAGAACAGAAAACGTAAACACATGTTTTCAAACAGAACCAATTTTAAATGGCTGTGTCTCCTTTGAAATTTGCCCTTTCTCTGCTCTGAGAATGAGGTGATGGAATAATTTGCATAAGAAGTCTCAGTGCCTTCTGGAAGAGACATTAGTATTTCTTTTCAAAATTCAAAGTTAAGGAGACTTTTGCAGTGATCAAGAGCTGTGAATGATAAGGGACAACAAGAGCTCACCTTGAGAAAAGAGTTGATTGCATTGGAGACACAATGTTATATCTATGCTGCTGGATTAACGGTTGGCTACTGGAGACGGAACAACATAGCTATCACCTTGGTTACCATTCTCTATTGTTGAACCTTACTTAATGAGTGTAGTTTTTAGCCACTATGATTAATGCCATCAACTACCTGTACATATTTTTGCACATTATTTTTGCCCCATGTAAATTTCAGGTCCTGGTGTGATGCTATAGGATAAGCATTGAATTTTAACTACAAGGTTGACAGTTCAAACCCACCAGCCACTACTTGGAAACCCTATACGAGGACACTATGATTTAGAATGGACTCAATGGCAATTAGTAACAACAATCACATATATATGTTGTACTTTACTAGAATACCATCAGAAAAGTCGTTGCCTCCATGAAATTAGTCTGACTTTACTTGAAGAAAAGAATTTCCTTATAAAGTCTTAATAGATTCTATCACATGATCTCTTTCACGTTCACACAGGTCTATATCCATATGTTGTTGTTCGCTGTTGAGTCATTTCCAACTTATGCCGATCTCATTTGAGCAGTGTAGAATATTAGATAGGATTTTCAAGAATGTGGTCTTTTGGAAATAAATCACCATACCTTTCTTCTGATATACATCTAGGTAGATTTGAACTTCCAACTTTTCGGTTAGTAGTTGATTGCTCAATTGTTTGCACCACATAGCATTTAGCTAGGAATTTCGACCATCTTGAAGTAGTATGATGATGACATTGTAGAAACCTTTGCTTGTAGTTTGTGTTTTTAAAGGTAGAGGGAAGTGGAAGCAGCATCCTTGAGTGAAAGCAACAAAGTTATCACCATTCAGATGAATGTCAGAGAGTGGCGTGTTCTCATCATTTTTGACATTGAGATTACCCCAATATATGTAGACTAAAAAGTTATGTCACTGTGCAAACTAACAAAAGATATTGACTTCAATGTATGTGAAAAGATGGGACTCCAAAGGCATTGTGATCTTCTAAGCAATCCTAGATAGCTCTGTTTGTTGAACACATGTGCAAAAGTATGAAGGGTCTATTAGGAAAGGATGCTGGAGCACAGGTTTGTTTTATGATGCCCATATTTACTGTGCAAGCCTTCTTGAAGGTAACTATTGATTTCCTGACATATGTAAGGACAGGAGAGTTAATAAACAGATAGCAGTATTTATGTCAAATTATCTTTGATTAAAACACGGATCACAAGTAGCGCTCCATAGTTTTTATTTAGTTTCAAAAGAACTGTATCATTTTCTAATAACTTGGAAGTTATCTTCAGCATCCCTTATCTTTCTTTACTTTCCTCAATGTCCAGTTGGTCATATAGCCTATAAATTCAACTTTCAAGAATGTCTTGTGAATCGGTTCTATTTTTTCCATTCTGAACTGAAATTGCATTAATTCATGTTTTAGCCCATTCAGAAGGTTCATTGATTCTCGGCTGTATCTTACCTAATGCCTCTCCATTCTAAACACTTCATGTTATTCACCTGGTTAAAATCATTAGTAAATCCTTAGCATTGCATACCAAGTCCTTCACTTTTGAGCTCCTGTTTATCTCTCTGACTCCAAGATCAGACACAATTCCCAGAGGACATACAGTATGTTTTGCTGTTTCTAGACACAGTTTCACTTTCACTTTTACTTGAATGAAAATCCATCTCCACTGAAACCTAGAAAGTTTTTTTCTCTTCCTCTCTGTAATTATATAAGAGACATGGCAGTGGTAATTGAAGACACTTAATTGAAGAATTATTTCCAAATGACTAAGGAGCCCTAGTGGTGTAGTGGTTTATGCATTGCAGTGTTAACCACATAGTCAGCAGTTTGAATCCACCAGCCATACCATGGGAGAAAGAAGAAACTTTCCTCTCCATTAGAGATTTATAGCCTCACAAATCCTACAGGGTCAATATGAGGCAGAACCAACTTGATGGTATAGAACAAAAACAACAAAATAATTTACCATCACCCGTTTGTCAGTTTGTTGTATTTTTGTGGCTTGCATGTTTCTGTGATGCTGGAAGGTATCCCACTGGTATTTGAGTGGAACTTCTAGACTAAGACAGACTAAGAAAAAATACCTACTAATCTATTTTTTAAAATTAGCTGCTGAAAACTGGATTACAGCAGAACATTACCTGACTTATTTGCGGACTTACTTGCTGAAGGAGGACATCATCTTTGGTGAAGTAAAGGGTCAATGAGGGAGAGGAAGATGCTCAGTGAGATGGATTGACACTTAGCTGCAATGTTGGACTCACACATGCCAGCAATTGTGAGGATAATTTAGGACCTAGCAGTGTTGCAAGGTTGCCAGAAGACAGATTTGATTGGACAGTGAATAAGGAAGATTCTACAAGAATTGATACATTTGAATTATGGTATTGGTGAATAATATTGAAAGTATCATGGATAGCTAAAAGAACAAACAAATCTGTGTTGGAAGAAATACAGTCAGAAGGCTTCTTAGAAGCAAGGATGGTGAGACTTTATCTCTCATACTTTAGACATGTTATCAGGAGGTCCCTGGAGGATATAATGCCTAGAAAAGTGGAGGGTCAGTGTAAAAGAGAAAGATCTTCCAATGAGATGGATTAACACCAGTGACAGAAATTATTGGCTAAGTTTTAACAAGTGTAAAGATGGCATAGAACTAGGTAGTGTTTTGTTTGTTGTGCATAAGGAGCCTTGGTGGCATAGTAAGCTATACGTTGGGCTGCTAAGTGAATGGTCAGCAGTTCGAATCCACCAGCCACTCCACGGGAGAAATTTGAGACTTTCTATACCTGTAAAGAATTACAGCCTCCAAAGTCATGCTGGGTCACACTGAATAGGAACCGACTTGATGGCACACAATAACAACAACAATCTATCAATTTATTTATTTACCTATCATAATATAAAAGATGATGGAGCTCTCTGGAGCTAGTAAGGATGGAATTATCTGGATCTGAGGAAACATGTAAGGAAGCAAGGGACCCAGAGTGACTTTTGACTTTAGGACAGGAATACTCATCTTTAATAGAGGGATATAGTCCTGGAGTCCTGTTGTGGTGTAGTAGGATAAGCTCTGGACTGCCAACTGTAAGGTTGGCAGTTCAAACCTACTAATTGCTCCTCAGCAACCGTACACTTTACTGTTCCAACTCATAGTGATCCTGTATATGGCTTCCAAGGAGCGACTGGTGGGTTTGAACCACCAACCTTGAAGTTCAAACTGACTTTGAGGTCCAGTGCTAATCCTATGATACTATACCAGCACTCTAAAACTACCAGATAGTCACTACCAAATTTTGCTTGGGCAGGCAGGGATATGGGAAAATCAGTCAAAAACCACTTTGACTTCTATAGAGAAAGCTAGGACCTCAAGGTTTAACTGAAATAATTAGTTAGAAAGTCTTTCTTTCTTTTTTATTTTTGTAGTTGGCAGTGTCTCTAATTCCCATTTGTGACTCAATTTTTCTTTGGCTCCCCCAATTCTACCCCAGTTCCCTGTGCACAGTTATAAGAGTACAGTAATATTTTGTTGTTGCTGTTGTTAAGTATTGTGGAATCAGTTCTGTATAGGGGTTCTGAGGAACGACTGGTATAGGGTTCTGTATAAGGTTCTGAGGAACTGCTGACCTTCTGGTTCAAACTGACACTACAGTCCAGAACATTAACCTGCAGTGCTACACGGGACTCCAATAACTGGTTATATTTCCTGTATAATAGGGCTATAATAAAATTAACGAAATGGATAGATATAGAAAACTTAGAGAATTGTGAGGCTGATTTGAAGTGACTAAAAAACACACTTGAGTGTTTTGTGTGGAGAAGAATGATCAGTGAGTAACTGAAATCAACCAGGAATGTAATGTAAAGACTGCTATGTCCATTAGCACTTGACACATGACAGCTACATATGACATTTTTGGTTTGTTGAAGAAAAAGGTCCACTATTTTCAGGTTGTAAAGAAACTTCTAAGTTTGCATTGTTTGATACATGAAATTTTGAGTCTGTTTTGATGTCCGTGACCAAGTTTCCTATTAATGATGAAAACTTTATAGAGAAGAATTTTAGTGCCTTTTTGTGAGGTATTTCTTTGAAAGATTGCATCAGACTCTCTTTAGAAAGATTTCTGGGGAAATGAGATGCTTCCTATTCATTATAATTTAAATTCCTACAGTATTCTTTTGGAGCCCTGGTGTGGAGCTGTAGGATAAGCACTGCACTGTAAGGTCGGTTTGAGCTGCAAGGTTGGCAGTTCAAACTCAGCAGCTGCTCCTTGGAAACGCTGTAGAAGGTTGCTATGAGTCAGAACTGACTGGACAGCACTTAACAACAACAATGGTATTCTTTTAGATTAAAGAGTAATTCAACATATTGTTCCATTATTGCTTTTTGGAATACCCTGTATAGGTTTCCAAAGGAATGGTTGGTGGGTTTGAACTGCTGACCTTGCGGTTCAAACTGACCTTGCGGTTAAATACATTATCCTCCATAGTCACATATCAGGATTCAAAAAAAGGGAAAAATAATACATAGCATATAAATACTTATCTCATGACTTAAGTTTTAATGACTCTAAAAAGAAGTTTTAAGATTGGATTGTACTGCTAGCCTTGCTCTCTCTCCCCTGAGAACTGGCCTTATACTTTAGAGAAGTTGGTTTGCATTTTGAAATACCAGGGCGACCTAGTTGCCTGAAAGTCCTGAGTGTCATGCCCAAGACAGAATTCATTAATTGTACTTTATAATTTCCCCTTGTTCTCCTAAATTATGCTAATTTCCATAACACACTTGCCATAAAGGGAATTCTGTTGTTGGTTGCTATCTAGTTGGCTCTGACTCATAGTGACCTCATATACAGCAGGAAATATTGCCCATCTGGATTCTCTGCACAATTGCTGGCAAGTTCAAGTCTACTGTTGTAGCCATGCCTTCCAACCTAGAGAGCTCATCTTCCAGCACAATATGGACCAATCTTTTGTTGTGGTTTGTTGGGTTTTTATTGACTTAATTTTCAGAATAAGATTGCCAGTTTTTTCTTTCCAGTCTGTCTGTGTCTGGAAGGTCTGCTGATATCAGTCTATCTGTCACCATGCTGGTGTTTGAAGTGCTGATGGCATAGCTTCCAGCATAAAAATAACACAATCTGCAGAGTATGATAAACAGGCAGGTGGTGGAAGGGATTCTTGGTCCCCAGATTTATGATAAAAGGAGCATAGGTGGCTCAGTGATTAACTGCTTCACTTCTAACCCAAAGACTGGCTGTTTGAACCCGCCCAGAAGTTCTGTGATAGACTTGATAGTCTACCTTTGTAACTCTTACAGCCTAGGGAACACTAATGGGCAGTTCTATGCTGTCATATTGGGACACTATGAGTCAGAATCAACTCAACAGCACCTAGCAACAGCAGGTGTTTGCTGTTGTTGCTGACATGCCCCTTTCCCAGAATTCATAGGAAAGGTGGCAGCATGAAGCACATGACTCACACCAACTCAGTTCATAGTTACTGAACAACAATTGAGTTAGAGATACATGAGACAGACATTTAAATTGTAGATTATAAAATGATACTAAATTTTCCTCAAGGTATTGGAAAGAAAATTAGATCAGAGATGAAGGACAGGACAGGGTTGTAAGAAAGGACTACTCAGCCTGTCTCCATTTATAATAGATACTTTAGTTTTGTATCTTGTTTTTAACTTTATCATTAATATTGTTAATTTCTAAAAATGAGTTCAGTTATACACAGCAATTAAAAACCAGGCCAAAAGAATTGTACATCATTAAAGGTTCTGGAAAATCATTTATAAACAGTAGATAGGAGCTAGAATCGGCACATTGGCAGTGGATTTTGTGGATTAGATACAAATAATTTAATGTTGGGGCATTTGAAGTGTTGGCTGTTTGTTTTGTCTTTAAAAATAGCCTCGTTAAACATAAACAGGTATATGTACTTGAGTGATATATCAAACAGAATAATTTTAAATAGTGTCTGCCAATGCTGTATCTTTTATTCCCATAAACTCTGTAATTTTGCTGCAGGCTTCTATTCTCTTTCCCTAGACCAACTATGATATCAAATTTTCTCTGTGAACACACACCTGTATGCATATTACATATATATGTGTTTATGTGCATATATATCAACCAGATCTTTGTGTATGTCACATTATACATATAGTAAGTATCATATCCACCACTTGTTGGTCAGTTTGTCACACTGTGGTGACTTGTGTGCTGCTGTAATTCTGGATGCTTTGCCACGGGTATTTTAAATATCAGTAGGGTCACCTATGGTGGACAGATTTCAGCTGAGCTTCAAGATGTAGGCAGACTAGAAAGAAGCAGAGAAGGACTACTTATGATTATTCATTCACTGAAAACCTTATAAGAACAGTGGGACACTGTCAGCATTAGGTTATTGAATATTGAAACATGATGAAGAGCACCAGAAAATTGTCAGATATGGTGCCAGAAGATGAGCCCCTAAGGTTGGAAGACACTCAAAATACCACTAGGGAAAAGCTGCCTCCTCAAAGCAGAGTTGACCGTGATGATACAAATAGAGTAAAGCCTTCAGAACCTTCATTTGTTGATGGGCCACAACTCAAAATGAAGAGAAACAGCTGTAAACATCTATTAATAGTTGGAATTTGGAATATATAAAGTATGAATCTAGGAAAATTGGAAATTGTCAAAAATGAAATGGAATGCATGAACATTGATATCCTAGGCATTAGTGAGCTGAAATGGTCTGTTTTGGCCATTTTGAACCCGACAACCACATGGTTTACTATACTGGAGTGACCAATTGAAGAGGAATGGCATCACAGTCATCATCAAAAAGAATATATCAAGATCTGTCTTGATGTACAACACTGTCTGTGATAGGATAATATCCATATGCCTAAAAGAAAGACCAGTATTACTACTAATATTATCCAAATTTATGCACCAACACTAAAGCCAGTGATGATGAAATTGAAGAATTCAACCAACTTCTTCAGTCTGAAGTTGATCAAGCATGCAATCAAGATGTTTTGATAATTACTGATGATTGGAATGCAAATATTGGAAACAACGAGGAAAAGTCAATGATGTTGGAGAACACATGATAGAAGTTTGCAAGACCAATGACTTCATCGCAAATACCTTATTTAAACAACATAAAAGATAGCTATATACATGGACCGCACCAGACAGAATGCACAGAAATCAAATTGGCTATATCTGTGGAAAGAGACAGTGGAAAACTCCATATCATCAACCAAAACAAGGCCAAGGAAAGACTGTGGAATAGACCATAAATTACTCGTATGCACGTTCAGGCTAAAGCTAAAGAAAATGAA
>NW_006408717.1:4227205-4230496 GCF_000296735.1 Chrysochloris asiatica
AAAAAAAAAAAAAAAAAAAAAAGTCGGTATGCAAACATTTTAAGATGTAGCATATGATCAATGGCCAATGATATTAAAGGAAGAAGTCCAAGGTGCATAAAGGCATTGGCAATGAACAGCCACTGGGAAATGATGGAATACAAATGGAAATCTTTCAACAAACTGATGCAGCAGTGGAGTCACTCATTTATCTATGCTAATAAATTTGGAAGACAGCTACCTGACCAAGTGACTGGAAGAGATCCATATTTGTGCCCATTCCAAAGAGAGGTGACCCATCAGAATGAGGAAATCATTGGACAATATCATTAATATCTCATGCAAGTAAATTTTGCTAAAGATAATATAAAAACAGCTATAACTGTGCATTGACAGTGAACTTTCAGAGGCTCAAGCCAGATTCAGAAGAGCATATGGAACAAGAGATACCATTGCTGACATCAGATAAATCTTGACTGAAAGATCTTTATTAAACATGCAAAGGCTTTTATGATTGTGTGAATCATGACAAGCTACGGACAACTTTGCATAGAATGAATATTCCAGAACATTTCATTGTACTCATGAGGAACCTGTACACAAACCAAGCTGCACTTGTTTGAACAGAGCAAGGGACCACCAAATGTTTTGATATTAGGAAAGGTGTGTGCGCCAGGGTTGTATTCTTTCACAATACTTATTAAATCTGTATGCTGAGCAAATAATCTGAGAAGTTGTATTATATGAAGAAAAACATGGCATCAGGATTGGAGGAAGACTTATTAATAACCTGTGATATGCAACCAGCGATACAACCTTGCTTGCTGAAAACAAAAACGAAGAGGACTTACAATGCTTACAGATGAAAATCCTCACCACTGGACCAATAAACAACATCCATATAAATGGATAAAAGATTGAATCTGTCAAAGACTTCATTTTGCTCCATCAGCCATCAACACTTGTGGAAGCATCAGTCAAGAAATCAAAGGACATATTGCATTAGGCAGATCTGCTGCACAAAATCTCTTTAAAGTGTTCAAGAGCAAAGTTGTCAGTTTCAGGACTAAGGTATGCCTGACCCAAGCCATCATATTTCAATAAGCTCATATGCATGTGGAAATTGGACAATGAATAAGGATGATCGTATAAGAATGGATGGATTTGAGTTACAGTGCTGGAGCAGAATATTAAAAGTAGCATAGATTGCAAAAAAAAAAAAAACCCAAAAAACAAACCACTCTGTGTTAGAAGTATAGCAAGAATGCTCGGAAGTGAGGATGGCCAGATTTTGTCTCTCATACTTCGGACATATTATCAGGAGGGGCCACTCCTTGAAGAAGAATATCATGTTTGTGTAAATGGAGGATCAGACAAAAGAGGAAGACCTCCAGTGAGATGGATTGGCACAATTACAGCAGCAATGAGCTCAAATGTAGCTTATTGTGACCTACAAAACACTGTGAGGTTGGTGCAGGATCAGGCAATGTTTCATTCTGTTGTGCATGGGGTCACTATGAGTCAGTACTGGTTCAATGACACCTAGCAACAGCTTAACAAGTATCATATATATAATGCATTATAAACTATATATTATGAATTTCAACAAAAATTGGATGATCTCCATATATCTTTCTGTAATTTATCTTTTCCACTTAATTATATTTAGTATATTTCCATTTAAGATAAACCTACTGCATTTATCCTAATGATTGTAAAATATTACCATCAGTTGTGCCCTGATTTAACAATTTAAACAATTTTCAATTGACATTCAAATTGTTTCCTATTTTTATTTATAATTGCTATGCTAACATAACCATCTTTGTACACAGTCTGTGCATTTCTGGGTGTATTTTTTATAGGATAATACAGGATAATGGGTTCTCTTTATAGGATTGTGGATGTTTTGCTATCACTGAGAGCATTGCAGTTCAGAATAGATCTTGAAATGTTCTTTTTGAAAATGAATGACATGTTGTTCCTCTTCAATTTGTCATTTCCAGAGTACTAGACCATATGATTATCTGATTATAGTCCTCGTGTTGCATGGTGGAATAAAGCACTGGAAGGGAAGGTTGATTTGAACATAAGGTCAGCAGTTCAAATTCACCAGCCATCCCTTGGACACCCAATATAGGGTTGCTATGAGTCAGAACCACCACTCGTCTGTCAGTTTGTTGTACTGTGGTGGCTTGTGAGTTGCTGTGATTCTGAAAGCTATGCCACCAGTATTTTAAATACCAGCAGGGTCACCCATGGTGGAGAGGTTTCAGATGAGCTTTCAGATGAAGACAGACTAGGAAGAAAGAGTGATGAACTACTTCTGACTATTTAGCCACTGAAAACCTGATGAATAGCAGAGAAACACTGTCACATATAGTGCTGGAAAATGAGGCCCTCAGGTTAGAAGGCACTCAAAATGTGATTGGGGAAGACCTGGGGAAGACCTGCCTCCTTAAAGTAGAGTTAACCGTGATGATGTGAATGCAGTAAATCCCATGGGAGAAAAGACCTTGGGACCTTCATTTGCTGATGTGGTACAACTCAAAATGAAGAGAAACAGCTGTAAACATCCATTGAAAATCGGAACATGGAATGTACGAAGTATGAATCTGGGAAAATTAGAAGTTGTCAAAAATGAAATAGAATGCATAAACATCGATATCTTAAGCATTAGTGAGCTGAAATGGACTGGTATTGGCCATTTTGAATCTGATGACCACATGGTTTACTATGCCTGAAATGAGAAATTGAAGAGGAATGATGCTGCATTCATTGTCAAAAAGAACATGAGGTACAATGCCGCCTGTGATAGGATAATATCCATGTACCTACAGGGAAGCCCAGTTAATACCACTAATATTCAAATTTATGCACCAAACACTAAAGCCAGTGAGGATGAAAGAGAAGAATTCTACCAGCTTCTTCAATCTGAAATTTATCAAACATGCAATTAAGATGTATTGATTGATTAGCAGTTCAAAACTATGGCCTTGGTAATAGAAAAGATACTAGAGAACGCATGATAGAATTCTGCAAAATCAATGATTTTTTCATTTCAAATACCTTCTTTACACAGCATAAGAGATGACTATACACATGGACCTCACCAGATGAAATATATAGACATCAAATTGACTACTTCTGTGGAAGGAGACGATGGAAAAGCTCCATATCATCAGTCAAAACAAGGCCAGGGGCAGACTGTGCAACAGACCATCAATTATTCGTATGCAAATACAAACTGAAGCTGAAGAAAATGAAAACAAGTCCATGAGAGCCAAAATATGACCTTGAATATATTCCATT
>NW_006408717.1:4230866-4236886 GCF_000296735.1 Chrysochloris asiatica
GATGAAGATCAAAGAGCACAGCCTTCGGTATGGATTACATCTCAATGTAAAGAAAACAAAAATCCTCACCACTGGACCAATAAACAACATTCTTATTAACAGAGAAAAGGTTGAAGTTGTCAAGGACTTCATACTTCTTGGATCAACTATCATCACTCATGGAAGCAGCAGTCAAGAAATCAAATGATGCATTGCATTAGGCAAATCTGCTGCACAAGACCTTTTTAAAGTGCTGAAGAGCAAGCATGTCAGCTTGAGGAGTAAGGTGGGCCTGATCCAAGCCATGGTATTTTCAACAACCTCATATGCATGTGAAAGCTGGACAGTGAATAAGGAAGACCATAGAAGAATTGATGCTTTTGAGTTATGGTGTTGGAGGAGAATATTGAAAGAAGGATATCATGTTTGGTAAGGTGGAGGGTCAGAGAAAAAGAGCCAGAGACCCCCAACGAGATGGATTGGCCAAGTGGCAACATAGATGGACTCAAGCGTGGCAACTGTATTTAGGTTGGCTCAGGATCGGGAAGTGTTTCATTCTGCTGTTCATAGGGTCGCTATGAGTTGGTACAGACTCGATGGCACCTAACAACAACAACAACAACAATGAATCAGAACCCTCAGCAGCACTTTACAACAACAGCAACAAATGTCTAGGATATTGATCTTCAAGCAGTCCATTATATTTTTGATAACTTCTTATTTTCATAGAGTAATACTTTTTACATTCCATATTCTGATTATTAATAAATGTTTGCAGCTGTTTCATCTCATTTTGAGTTGTGCCACATCAGCAAGTGAGGTCCCCAAAGCTTTACTCCATCCACATTATAGAGATTGACTCTACTTTGGAGTCCTGGTGTGGCACTATAGGATAAGCACTGGACCTCAAGGTCAGTTTGAACCATAAGGTTGGAGGTTCAAACTCTCCAGCTGTTCCTTGGAAGCCCTACACAAGGATCACTATCAGTTGGCACTGACCTGATGGCACTTAACAACTACTACTTTGAGGATGCTCCTCTTCCCCAGTCATGTTTTGAGTGCCTTCCAACCTGAGGAACTCATTTTCCAGCACTATATCAGACAAAGTTCCACTTTTATTCATAAGATTTTTCACTGGAAATATATTATTAGACCCTTCCTCCTTGTCTGTCATAGTCTGGAGGCTCTGCCAAATCCTGTCCACTATGGATGACTCTGCTTGTATTTGAAATACCAGTGGTATAGCTTCCAGTATCACTGCGACACCCAGTCACCACGATGTAACCTGAAAGACCTGGTGGTTAAGATGACATCATTATATAAATTTATGCTCCAACCAATCATGACAAAAATGGGGAAGATTTTTATTAACTTCTGCAATCTGAAATAGATCAAACATGCAATCAATATGCATTAATAATTACTGGTGATTGGAATGTGAATGTTGGAAGCAAAGAAAAAGGATCAGTAGTGGGAAAATATGGTGTTGGTGATAGAAATGACACTGGAGATTGCATGCCAGAATTTTGCAAGACCAGGGACTTTTTCATTGGTCTTTCAAAAACAATGACTTTCTTTCAGCACCATAAATGATGACTATATAAGTGTATCTCATTGAATGAAATACACAAGAATCATATATTGACTACATCTGTGGGAAGATGATAGAGAAACTCAGTATCATCAGTCAGAACAAGGCCAGGGATCAGCTGTGAAATAATCCATCAATTGCTCATATACAAGCTCAAGTGGATGCTGAAGAAAATTAAAACAAGTTCAAGAGATCCAAAGTACAATGTGAGTGTGCTGTTGTTGTTACGTGCCATTGAGATGATTCCACCTCATGGTGACACAGTATAGGGTTTTTGAGGAGCGAATGGCAAATTTGAACCACTGATATTGCTGTCCAAACTGACCTTACTGTCTAGTGCATAGCCTAGAGTGCCACATCAAGTCTACAAGTATATCCCACCTAAATCTATAGACTACCTTAAGAATAGATTTGACATATTGGACATTAATGACTGACAACAAGAAAAGTTGTGGGATAAGATCAAGGGCATTATATATAAATACAGCAAAAAGTCATTGAAAAGATAGGAAAGAAAAAAAAGACAAAATGAATGTCTGAACAGACTTTGAAACTTTTTCTTGAAAGTAGAATAGCTAAAGCAAACATAAGAAATGATGAAGTAAAAGAGCCGAACAGAAGATTTCAAAAGGAAACTTGAGAGGGCAAAGCAAACTATTATAATGATATATGCAAAGACCTGGAGTTAGAAAACCAAAAGGGAAGTACATGCTCAGCCTGTTTCAAGCTGAAAGAAATGAAGAAAAAAAATTCAAGTTTCAAGCTGCAATATTGAAGAATTCTATGGGCAAAATATTGAATGATATGTGAAGCATTACAAGAAGATGAAAGGAATGCTTAGAGTCATTATACCAAAAATAAGTTGTCAATGTTTAACCATTTCAAAATGTAGCTTGTGATCAACCAATGGTGTTGAAGGAGGAAATCAAAGCTGCACTGAAGGCTCCAGGAATTGATAGAATATCAATGGAGATATTTCAACAAACAAATGCAACACTGGAAGTACTCATTTATTTAAGAAATTTGGAAGACAGCTATCTGGTCAACTGACATAGAGATGCATATTTGTGCCTATTTCAAAGGATAGCGACCCAACAGAATAAATACTTTATCTTGTAATATCAATATCACACACAAGTAAAGATTTTCTGAAGTTACTTAAAAAATGTTTACAGTAGAACAATGGAGAGAGTTGCCAGAAATGCAAGCTGGATTCAGAAGAGAACGTGGAACATGAGCTATTTCTGATGTCAGATGCATTTTGGCTGAAAACAGAAAATACTAAGAAAGATGTTTACCTCTGTTTTTTTTTTTTTTTTGCCTATATGAAGATATTTGACTTTGTGGATCATGTTAAATTATGGATAGTATTGCAAAGAATGGGAGTCCCAGGACACTTAATTGTGCTCATGGGAATATAAATCAAGAGGCACTCATTTGAACAGAACAAGGTGTATCCTTTCATCATATTTATTCAACCTGTATGTTAAGTACATGAAGTTAGACTAAATGAAGCAGACCATGGCATCAGGAATGGAGGAAGAAATAACATTAACAACCTGCTATATGCAGATGACACAACCTTATTGTTAAAAGATAATAGGACTTGAAAATCAAAGTCTTTGATATGGGTTACACCTCAATGTAAAGAAGCAAAAATGCTCACAATGGGAGCAATAAAGAACATCATGCTAAACAGAGAAACCATTGAAGTTGTCAAATATTTCATTTCCCTTGGATCCACAATAAATAAGAATTGAAATTCTGTAGTGCATTGGACAAATCTGCTGCAAAAAATGTCTTTAAAGTGTTAAAGAGCAAATATATCATTATGATATATTTGGCGAATATATATATATATATATATATCTCCACCAAAACAACAAAGAAAACCCCAAACCCACCTCCATTGAATCGATTCAGATTCATAGTGTTTAATGAGGTTGTAAATCTTTACAGGAGCAGAAAGTCTCACCATTTTCTCACAGAATGACTGGTGGGTTTGAACCCCTAACCTTGCAGTTAGCAATGCAATGCCTGACTCAAGTGACAGTATTTTTAATTGCCTCAGATCAATGAGAAAGCTGAGCAATTAATAGGAAGACTGAGGAGGAATTGATGTCTTTTAATTATAGTGTTGGAAAATAACAATTGAACATACTTTGGACTGCTAGAAGAAGGAACAAATCTGTCTTGGATGAAGTACAGCTGGAATGCTCTTCAGAAGGTAAGATGATGAGACTTGATCTTGTGTATTTTGGACATGTTATCAGGCAGTACCATTCTCTGGAGAAGGACTTCGTGCTTGGTAAAGCAGAGGGTCAGTGAAAAACAGGCAGAGCCTCAATGAGATGGATTGACACGGTGGCTTTAGCAACGAGCTGAAACGTAGGAATGATTATGAAAATGGTGCAGGAGTAGTCCACAGTTCATTCTTTAGTACATAGGATCCCTCTGATGCAGAACTGATTTGATGGCACCTAGTAACAACAGCAGCAAAATTCAAGTTCAATACCTAGAAATGGGATTTTGAGGTCAAAGATACATGCATATGCATCTTGGGAAATATTGTCAAATTTAGAAGAGTTGCATTCAGGACATGAACAGACACTTCACTAAGGAAGACACAGAGGTAGTCAACAAATATGCAAAGAAATGTTCACAATCATTAGCCACTGTTGTTGTTATTAGTAAGTGACATAAAGTCAGTTCCGACTCATAGCGACCCTGTAGAGTGTATCAGAGGAGCAGCTGGTGATCTTGAATCACTGATCTTGTGGCTCAAACCTACCTCGCAGCTCAGTAACCCACAGTGCCACACTAGGACTTCCATTAGCCATTGTTATTGTTACGTGCCGTTGAGTTGATTCAGACCCATAGTGACCCTGTATAGGGTTTCCAAGGAGCAGCTGGTGAACTTGAACCACTGACTTTGCAGTTCAAATGGCTTTGCAGTCTGATGCATTAGCCCACAGCACCACACCAGGACTCCCCATTATTCGTTTGCCATCAGAGAGATACAAATCAAAACAACAATGAGATATCTTTCACACCAGCATTAATGGTGAAGTTCAAAATGACAGAAAACAACAAATGCTGGTGAGAGTGTAGAGAGATTGGGGTCTTCCTACATAAGGAGCTCTGGCAGCGTAGTGGTTATGAATCAGGCTGTGAATCTCAAGATCAGCAGTTCGAAACTACCAGCTGTTCTGCAAGAGAAAGATGAGGCTTTCTACTCCTGTAAAGATTCACAGCCTCAGAAACCCTGTACAGAGTCGCTATGAGTCGGAACTGACTCCACGGCACTTAACAACAACAACATTGCTGGTGGGACTGAAAAATAGTTCAATCACTATGGCAAACAGTATAGTGTTTCCCCAGGAAGTTGGAAATAGAAATATCTTATGACCCAGCAATCCCTCTACTTGGCATATATCCACAAGAAATACAAGCCATATATATGCACATCAGTGTTCATCGCAACAGTATTCACATTAGCAAAAAGATAGAGATAGCTTAAGGGCCCATCAAGGAAAGAATGGATAAACAAACATTGGTACACATACACAATGGAATACTATGCAACACTGAAGAATATTGGTCTATCTGTGAAACACCTCATAACATGGATGGACCTGGAGGACATGATGCTGAGTGAAATTACTCAACCACAAAAGACAATTATTGTAAAACCTTAAGAAACGATTTTCATAGTAATAGAAATATTCTTTGATGATTAGCAGGGGTAGAAGGGAGGGGAGAGTAATTTATTGGCTAGAGGGAAGACACATGTTTGTTCATGTGATGGGGAAGGAAATATGCAAGAAGGGTGAAGGCAATATACAAGTAAAGGGAGCATGAAAGAAGAATGATGAAGATAGGTGAAGACACAGGGAACTATGCATACGCTAAAGGAGATGTTGTTGTTATTAAGTGTCACTGATTGGTTCCAATATGTAGCAACCCTATATAGAGTTTTCAAGGAGCAGCTAATATGTTTGAACTTCCAACCTTATGGTTGGCTCAAAGTCCAGTGCTGATCCTATAGTGCCACACCAGGAGTCCAGCTAAAGGGGATAGAGGTAATTATATGTATAAAACCTTGGAATAACAGTGTTCTGTGTATAGATATGTGGACTGAGGAATAGGCTACATGGGCAAGGGATGAAGAGTGAGGCATAGGCTGAATGGGTGTCGAGGTCCTATGTTGGGGTCCAGCCTCAACAAGGAAGTGTGGGTGCCACGAAGAAGGGAGATCTGGTGGCGAAAGGGATAGAGAAAGAGAGAGACGAAATATATACAAAAAAGACAGACACACAGATATGATACAAGGCAGGTAGGCAGATCTGCACACATATTGCCTAGCATTGCATGCAGAACTCACTCTACCTCAGTCTTTTATTCTCTTTTTTAGGGAGGGATTTGTTACAAAGGAAGGATGTCATTCACA
>NW_006408717.1:4238196-4256937 GCF_000296735.1 Chrysochloris asiatica
ACTTCATATGTGTGTGTATGTACATATATATATGTAAATATATTTCATATATATCACACAAATATATAAGAATTTGAAAGAGGAGATTTGTACAAACACAACAATGTTCATACAAACACAACTATGAATGTGGTTGAGCATACAGTGGGCAAAATGATGACAACTTACTAGTTATCATCAAACATCTTAAGGCAATAAGTTAATGGTACAGAGGGCTCAGGACTATAGTCTCAGGGGGACACCATGGCTAATTGGCACAACATAGGTCACAAAAACAGTAGTCTCCATTCTACTTTAGTGAGTAGGATCTGGCATCTTGAAAGCTCCTGAGAGGCTGTTTTAGGTGCAGCTATTGGTTTCTCCATGTTTGGAAGAAAGAAGAGTGATAAGGATTGAAGAGGCTTGAAATCGATTAGCCTAAGGGACTAATGGAATATGTGAACATCAGTCTTCATGACTCTGAGATCAGAAGAAATATACAGTGCCTGGTTACCACTACCAACTACTCTGAAAGGGGTCACATTACAGGGTTCCAGATAGAATGGGAGAAAATGTGGGAGAAAACTAAAAATTATTTAATAATAATTTAAAAAGGCTTGGCTTACCGGTCAGAAAGAGACTGGAGGAACCTAAGACTGTGCCCTTGATCACCCTTCAGACCTGGAAAGGAACTCACTTTCCAGGGGGGACAATAGTAGACAGGATTATAGGGGGATGAGTTGATAGGATGATGGGGGACAACAACATTAACAAGATATGCTCAATCATTCAGAATCAAAGGGCAACATTTTCCTAAGGACAAAGTTAAGAAGGCATGGGAAGGTCAGTGGAAAGCAAATAGGAACCATAGAGAGGAAGCACTAGAACTGTTGTTGCATGGAGGGGATTGCAATCGTTAAGATGAAACCGTGTATGATTTGTTGAAAGTAACACTGTTATCTTGTCTGTAAACATTCACTCAATTCATAATAAAAAGTTTAAAAAAAGAGTTACATTTATTATCCATGCATTTATTAACATTGGTAAACACAGGGAGCTGGTCTGGGTTTAAAGATTTTCAAGGATAGATGGGACCCAATTTAATGATGCTTTTATTTTAATTTACCACTGAAGCAGCAAGCAAGGACAAAGAATATTTACTAAACTTAGAGTTCTTAATGTATGATTCCCTAGACCAATAGCAGCAAGATGACCTAGGAAATTGTTAGAAATGAAACTTCTTAGGTTCCATTCTGTTTTTGCTGTTAGTTGCTGTCTTGTCATATCTGACTCATGATGATACAGTGTACAACAGAACAAAATACTTCTATGCCATCCTTGTGATCACTGGCATGCTGGAGTTTGTTGTTGCCTTCTAACCTAGTGGGCTCACCATCCAGCACTATGTCAATATTCTGTTGTGATATGTCAGGTTTTCATTGCCTAATTTTTGGAAGTAGATTGTCAGGCCATTATTCCTAGTCTGTCTTAACCTGGAATCTCCACTGAAACCTGTCCACCATAGATGTCAGCTGGTATTTTTAATGTCTGTGACATAACTTCCAGCATCACAGCAATATATAAGCCATCAAAGTACAACAAACTCACGGACAGATGGTGGCCCACCTCTGACCTCTCAAATCAGAACCTCAGGTTGGAAGTAGGGGGAAGCAATCTGTATTAAAAACATATGTTTCTGATGCTTGACAAAGTTTGAGAATCACTGTAGTGGTTGTTGTCGTTAAGTGCCGTTGAGTCAGAATCGACTATAGTAACCCTATGTATAGTAACACCGCCTTGTCCTGAACCAATCTCATAATTGTTGCTATGCTTGAGTCTATTTTTGCTGCCACTATGCCAATCCATCTTGTTGGGGGATGGACTGCTGACTTTTGGTTAGCAATCAAGTATTTAACCTCTGTGGCGCCAGGCCTCTTTTTTCCTATGTATGTTGTTCTGACTCATAGCAACTCTGTATGGAGTTTCCAAGGAGAGGTTTGTGGGCTTGAATCACTTACCTTGGGGTTAACAGTTCAGAGTTTATCCTACAGCACCACACCATTGGTTATTAATTCCTCCTTTATTATAGATGTTGGAACTATTTTTTCCAAGCAGTCTCTCATTTTTGAACTTTATTGATAATACCATACCTCAATCAAAATATTTAAATTTTATATAGCTAAATATTTTGTCTTTATGACTTTTATGTATTTGCTAATGAAATCCTTTCTTATTTTTAAGATTAAGAAATAAAGTTCTTCTATATTGTAGCATAGTGGTTACGAATCAAGCTGCTAACCTCAGGGTCAGCAGTGCGAAACTACCAACTGTTCCATGGAGAAAGATGAGGCTTTCTGCTCCCGTAAAGATTTACAGCCTCGGAAACCCTGTACAGGGTCGCTATGAGTCGGAATCGACTCCACGGCACATAACAACAACAACAACATATTGCACTGGGCCATAAGGTCAGTTTAAACTGCAAGGTCAGTGGTTCAAACCCACCAGCTGCTCCTTGGAAACCATATACAGGGTTGTTATGGGTTGAAAACAACTTGACTGCACTAGATAACAACAACAAATATTTTTCTTAATACTTACGTAGTTTTTAATGTTTCTAATGTGCTTAGTTTTAAATGTCTGTTTCAGTTTTTATTAAACTAAATATTTAATAAAAAGTAGTTTTTATTAAATATAGGGTAGTGATTGCACTAGATTATTTTTCCAAATAGTCTATTATTCTTCCATAATTTATAGAATAGTTGGACCTTTCCTGTTTTAAACCATCACTTGCTTAATCTTTGAATATTGACATATTTATATATTTTTGGATCAATGCTGCATTATTTTTGATATTTCAAATGGCAGGGCAAATTCCTCCTCATTCCTCTTCTTTTCAAAATTGTATTGACTAATTTTATTTAATTTCCTTTCCTTTTCATTTAATAGGAAATCATTTTTAAATTTTTACTGGGAATTGTATGAAATTTACATAAACTTTGGAAAGAAGTGATACCTTTTAATATTGAATCTTTCCTTCTACAAATACAGTTTTTCCTTTACCTAGAGTGTCTTTTATTTTCTTCAGTAAAAATGTAGTCTTTCTTTAAAATGTATTGTACTTCTCTTGATAGAGTAAATTATAAGTATGTTATGATTTTCTTTGCTATTATAGCTGGATCTTCTAATGTATTGTAATTGGTTACTTCAGGTATACAAATGGTGGTGGTAATGGTTGTATGCTGACTCATAGCGACCCTGCATAGAGTTTCCGAGGCTATAAATCTTTATGGGAGCAGAAAGCCCCATCTTTCTCCTGCAGAACAGCTAGTAGTTTTGAACTGCTGATCTTGATGTTAGCAGCCCGGCTGGTAACCACTAGGCGTAATCACTATAAGAACAACTTCAGGTATACAAATAGCTACTATTGATTCTTATGTGTTGACCTACAGTTTACTTAACTGAACCCTCTAAATGTTTATTAGTATAGTTTATTAGTGGTCAAGATGGTGTGAAGGTGTCTTGGATTATTGGAATGGGACGTCCTAGTAGGTAAAGCCTCTCCTTTTCTTTTGTTCAGTAGCCACCTTTGGAATCTTACATGTCAAGAGTTTTCAAGAGGGTACTCATTATCATGACTAATTGCGATTGTTACAACTGTAAAGGTAGAAGTTTTGTAACAAAAAGGGGGAAGTAGTTAATCTTACATTCCAGGAACAGAAGACCCTAGAACCATCAAGGGAGAAGAGCATGAGCGGAATGTGAGACCCTATCCAGAGAAATAGTGCACCAGAGGTGGAGGCAAAGATGATGACATAGAGCAGCTGAGAACTTTAGACTTACGGAAAGGGAAAGGCTGTGTGCTGGCAGCCAGGAGGCAGGCTTGCAGATTATGCCCTTTGGTTAATTTAAATGATTAAATATTCCTGAGTGCTTTTGTGTACATCCATAAACAAAACAAAAAACCCAAGAGGGAATAGAAGCAAACACTGTTGGATGACAATGCATGGAGAGGATTGTAATCACTGCAATGAAACGAAATACAATAGAATGAGTTTAAAACTGATGTTCTCCCATGTAAACTATCACTCAATCACTCAACTCACAATAAAATCTTTAAAAATAAAAATTAAAAAAGAGGGTACTTATAATTCCTAGGACAAAGACTATGGTGAAATAATGGGGATTTGCAGTCTTATTGGTGTCACCCTTTAATTTACTAAAACACTGTTAGAACTTCCTTCTTTCTGCCTCTAGTGCTTCTGAGTTAATCTGAAGTTCTACTGAGAAAGTGCAGTAATTTAGGATGTTCTATTTGTTGATTTAGCTCTTCTGTTACCTGTCTACATCTTGTCCCTCAATCATTTTTAGAAACACCTCATGTTTTGGTCTGGTAAACATTGTTTCTCAATGCTTTTATGAATTTGCTAATTTATTTCCCTTTGTGAGGTGATGTTGGATTGTAATTATGCACAGACTTCATGTTAGAACCTTTCTGATGAATTCTTATCCTTGTTTAGGGATGTTAAGAACCTAGTGGAGACAGGGATAAAGGAATGATCATGAAAACAACTTAAAATAACAGTACAACTTAAAACAAAATAATCAAGTTTTCCTCTCCTATTATAATGAAACTCATTATATAACATAAATATAGAAAAATAAAAGGACAGAAAACATTGTTCATAACCCTATCATGAGGACATTGTAAATACTTAGATATTATATGCTTAGTCTTCTCCCAATGCATGTGTTTTTAAACATACTTGTGATTATGTTGTCTGTAGCATTTTTGTATCTACTTCTTTCAGTTAATATTCTAACACAAGTTTCTTGTATTATTAGAAAGACTCATAATTGAATGCATGATTAAATAATATCAGAGATATATATGTAATCAAATTAATTCTTCAAGTGTTGCATTTTCCAGTGTTAGATCATTTGAGCTAATTTGGTATTTGGCTTTTTTAGTTTTAAGAAGTGAAATATATATTTAGAGATGCTGTTTTTGCTAGTTGCCATCAAGTCTACTTTGACTCATGGTGATTCATTATGTAAAACAAAAAGAAACATTTCCTTGTTCTGGACCATCTTCATGATCACTGGTATGTTTGAGTCACTGGTATATTGAGATCACCTATAATTGTCAATTAATCTCATTGAGGGTTTCTCTCTTCTTTGTAGGCCCTCTACTTTACCAAACAAAATGTCATTTTCTAGTAGCATTAGAAATATATATATATAATTTTTAATGTATTATATTTTATATAATATGTTGTTAAGTGCCATAGAGTCGGTTCCAACTCATAGCAACCCTGTACAAGGTTAGTGAGCCTGAACTGCCAACTTTGTCGTTCAAACCAACCTTGCAGTTCAGAGCATTAACCCACAGCTCCACACCAGTACTCCCTTGTATACTATAAATGATATAATTTAATATTTTAAGTAAAATGTGCATACAATGAAATGCACAGATTCTAAGTGAATAATTTGATTTTTTTTTGAGAAGTGTTCACATTTAGTTACTTATCACTGTAATCCTTTTGTAGAACATTTATATGACTGACTTTAAAAAAGTGAACACCTATAAGAGGCTTTTCAATATTTGGATTATTTTCTTAAACTATGCTCTAAGAAGCAAAGTTACTTGGATTCATTTATGATTTTTTTAATGGAGTTTACCAAAATGCTTTCCAAAGCATTGGCCCAAGTTGCATCCCCACCAGTCTGTGGGGAGGACCAGCATCATTCAGTCCTTAGTCTCTTATACGTTTGACATGTTTTGACTAGCCCCCAGCAAGAAATCTGTAGTTTCTTCCTGAAAGCAAATGGTGATAGGTCACATCAATATCTACCCTCACCTCACCATGGCTATGTGTGTGAGTGAACACACATGTGCATTCACATATTTGTGTATTAAAAATACCCCCAAACCTCTTATTTCTGCTTTCAGTGGTCTTGTAAATCTTTTTTGCAACCATGGCAGTGGTTATCACTGGCATCATTTATTTATTCCCAATGTTGCCCTGCTGGCATAGTAGGTAAGCATTTGGCTGCTAACTGAACAGTTGACAGTTCTAACACACCAATCACTCCAGGGAAGAAAGATTTTGCAGTATTCTTCCATAAAGATTACAGCTTTGGAAATCCTATGAGGCAGTTCTACTCTGTTTTACATAATTGTTACAAGTTGGAATTGACTTGACAACAGTAGTTTTTTTCTTTTTTGCGGTGAAGTGTGGGGCAAGGATGTAGAGAGCAGGGGACATCGTCTCCCTGATGGAATCATGTGTCAGTTGTCAGTTAATTTTTGTCTTTTCTCAAAGAGACTGAAGTGTTTTTTTTGCTTTTTTTTTTATATGGGCTCCAAAACTCAAGAGTCACTATTAATTTCTCTTTCTCCAAGGGATGCTGACTCCTCTTCATTCTGCTTTTCTGGTTCTTATTTCTTTTCCTCTCTTTCTATTTTCATTCTATCTTTTAGACTTTTATGACCACTTAAACAATTTTGGTTGGTTCATACCTCCACTTACTTGCTACACAAATCCATCTGACTCATGGCTGCCAGATCATCATCCTAAGGCTTTTAGTTGTGTCCTAGTGTTGCTCTGGTAGCGTAGTGGTTACGAATCGGGCTGCGAACCGCAAGGTCAGCAGTTCGAAACTACCAGCTGCTCCGCAGGAGAAAGATGAGGCGTTTTGCTCCCATAAAGATTAACAGCCTCGGAAACCCTGTACAGGGTGGCTATTAGTCGGAACCGACTGCACGGCACATAACAGCAACAACAGTGTTGCTAAAGGAGCCCTGGTAGTGTAGTGGATTATAAACTGAGCTGCTAATTGTGAGGTCAGTAGTTTGGATCTTCCAGTTGCTCCTTTGGAAAAAGATACGGCATTTTGCTCCTGTAAAGATTTACTACCTCATAAGCCCTATACAGGGTAAATATACATTGGGCCTGATTCAGTGGCAGGTAACCACCACCACCACCATGATTTTGCTAAAATATTTAAAGATTCTTCATGCAAAATATTTTTCTTCCGACATAATTCTCTATTGTTTTTTTTGCTTTGTCAAAACTCTTGCCTTTTTCTGGAGTTCTTTTGCGCCTTCAAGATTTACATTTTCAAATCTTACCTGTCTTTTAAAATCTAATTTAAAACTCATTGCTTTCATGAAATGTTCTGTTAGACCCAGCAAAATAATCTCTCTTCTCTGAATCACTATAATATCTTATTATTTCAGTTTTAGTTTGCGTATTATTTCCATGTTGAATCATAACAATTAGTTGACTGTTGTATCTTCTTCATTAGATGGAAAATTCCTTGAGGGCAAGTTCTAATCTTGATTTATTTTCATGTATCTTCTCAGTGTTTTACATATAGCTGTTGCTCAGTAAATAAAAATCTATTGACTAAGTGAACCATATTTGACAGAGGGAGTAGGATTTGGAGGCAAAGAATGTATCTTACTTAAGTTTATTGGAAGAAAGTAGCAATCTAGCATTTTGCCTTTTAAGAAGGAGTTACCATTTGAGATAAATAACAAGTTTTATGTAAGAGGTCAAATACTGTTACATTTCTGTAGAATATTCTGGTTCAACTACCAAATTACCACTGAGTCACTATGGTGGAGATGTTTTGGAGTTTAAAATAGAAACTCATTGGTCTGTGGAGAGTATATCCTCTATTATTGCTGCAAATGTACAGGAAGATAAAATTAGGGAAAGCTTTTTAATTTTAGCCATGTCTAGTACCAAACTTTCTGTTGCTTTAATCTGTTTTGATTACAGATTGCCATAGTAAGCAATTATTAATTAAAATATGACAGCATTTTATTTCTTTATCTGCTAAAATGGTAGATTTTAAGGATAAGGTCATTATTGTATTTGCTATGCTAGTTTATATGTGTACACTTTATACCTCATATATTGAAATAGTTCTGTTACTTGGAAACCCTCATACTTTAAAAGCAAAACAAAACAAAACAAAACCTTTCTCCCTTATTCCTTTCTACTATCACAATTTAATTATACAAAATTCTCACTGTGTGAGATATGGCTGTTATTTTGCTAACATTTCAATGATACTCCTAAAATATACCCTATGGTGAATTGGCATTGTTTTTGCGATTCCACTCAGAAAAAAACAAACCTCCTCAAACAAATAATCCAGCTCTTTACACCTCAATAGCATTTCAGAAACGGGAAACTTGTAAATCATAAGTGCAGAGCATAAGGGGCAGTTTTGCTCTTACTTGGTAGCCTTGGGGACAGTAGAGTTCTGCGTGGCACACATCTCCTGCCCAACCCCCTCAATTCCTACTTGCACCATTGATCTGAATAAATTCACCTCCCAGAGAGGGAGATGACAGCCAGGAGCACACCTGCACTGTGGTGTGACTGCTGCTGCTTAGAAGGGGTTGCCAGGGAAGCGGATTTTAGAAAACAGGGGAGGAGAATTGTCAAGGTTTGGCTCCTTGTGAAATTTGCCTGTCAGAACAGATGATGCATTTGGGCATAACATATCCCTGGGTTCTTCTTCTGGCAGGTTTCTCCTTCATTTTTACAGCTTTTGCAACTTTACTGCAATTTATCCTTTTAAAGGATTTTTCTCTCATGTTTCCCCATTTGTTCCTGAGAGGTGAGGAATTTTTCTTTAAGCGTCCACTCAGCACTGATTCATTTAGAATCAGGCCAGCAGGGACAGGAAGCCCCTTGGATCTGTCCTCAGATCCTTCCCTCACTTTCAGGGCAACATGTTATGGGCATTTCAGTTTGTAAATCAGAAGAGGGCTTGACGTGGTTTAACAAACCCAGGATTAGACTAACAGAGAGAGCAGTTGGCTTTTTCTGGGAGTGGCTTATGGAGCAATGTATATTTTGAGGATGTATATAGGATAGGGGAACACGATATGGAAGCGATCAAAATGTACTGTTTATGGGAATTGCCTGGAGAACTCTGTTTTAAGGAGTGCTGTCGATGCAACAGTAAATGCTCAGCTGATAATTTAAAGAATGGCGCCGCAAACTCACTCAGATCTGGTAATCTGCTCCCGTGAAGATTTCAGCCTAGAAATCCTGTATGTTGCTGTTAAATAGCATTGAGTTAGTTCAGACTGAGCAACAGTATATATAGTGTTTCTCAGGAGTGATTGGTTTGAACTGCCAACCTTAAAGCTAAAATTGACCTTGTGGTCCAGTGCCTATCCTACAGTGCCACAGCAGGACTCCAGAAAACCCTGCCATATGACATGTTATGAGTTGAAAATTGATTCAAGCGCCTACGAACAATAGTTAAGGTTAGAAAATATAATATTCATCCTGAGGGTTCATTTGGAAATATAATCACACCACTTTACATTTTCATAAGGTTTCTGCTATTTGATCCTCACCATATCCTTGAAGTAAATATTATTATCCCCATTTTATAGATGGTGCAACTAAGGCATGAAAAGTCACATAGTTGGTAAGAGATGGTGTCTGAACAGAACCTGGAGCTGTTACTCTGCCGTAGAGATTTTTGTAACATTTAATCTCCCAAGTAGAAAAAAAAAAATCCACTTCTATATATATAGATCTGGCTTTGGCTTCTGAAATAGTGACTAATAAGGAAGAAAGAATTTATATATAGAGAGAGGTAGAACCATTCTTTAGATTTAGAGTCTCTGGTGTTGTACAGGGCTGTTTCTTTGATTTTATTTCAGAGTGAATGACACTGGTGTAGGAAATAACCCAAAATCTGTTCTCCAATTCCTGTTTTAAACACAGAAACTAAGGGAACTTGTCATTTGCCTTAATGGGCAGCTATGTACCCAGAGACAGCAAAATTCCAATTAAAATAGTATTGATTGCTCATAAATTAATACCATCCATTTAAAATCAATGGTCACGGAAAGACTTTCAAAGATTTTTACTGTGAGCCCTCTTGGTCCTTGTACTTTACTTATTAAATGTTCCACAGTAATTGTATGCCCATTTAACATTGGAAATTCTCTTGCTATTATCATAATACACAGATTTTGATTTCAGTCTAGTTAGCATTATTAGTCATTTGAAATGAAAATCAGTGGAATCCTACAAACTGGAATTCCTTTTCTCACCTGCTTCCAGAGATAATTTATATAGCCCATGTTTCTGTGAGGAGGTAAACATCTTCAGTTAAACTGAATAGAAAAATAGAGATTCTCCAGAGTAGCAAAAACTAAAAACGAACCAAGAAAGTATAGCAGAGAACCTGAAATGTGTATCATAAGGTACTTATGACTAGATCTACGGGGGGGATTATGATTTCTTTGTTTATGAGGCAAATTCATGATCTCATGTGCTCAGGGACCCAGGAACACAGGGTACTGTTCTCTGCAGAACCCCCAGCATGCTGTGCTAATTAAGTCTGAAAAGAAGACATGTTGGGATGCTACCAGGTGTCAGGTTGCTGTCTGACAGCAGAGAAAAGGGAGCTTAGTAAACTCATGGAACACCCATTTAAGAAGACAGATGTGATCATTGTGTGAAGCTTGGGTGAAACTTATCTTCCCGTCCAGTGTTAGGTCGGGGACTGTTAGATTGCCTGTGGCCAATCAGGATATCCTTGTGAATACTGTTGATCTTTCAGAGTCCATTATTTTAATCCCACTTCTTTGCATTGGTGTCACAGCTAAAGTTCATTAAGGGAAAGAAATCCAACAGATTTTGCCTTCTTTACAATTTCTATTCAGAAGAGAATCATTCATTATTGAACTAATGTCTGCTTTCTGTTTTAGAGTCTCCTTGATGGCTGATAAAGGTGGGATTAAAGGGAGAATTCTAGAAGATAAGTATTATATAAAAGGGGAACATTCCTTAGAGACCAGGATACTCAGGTTGTAGTTTCAGCTCTGTCACAAATTGGTTGCAAACCATTTAATTTCTTAGTCTTTCTTTGTTCCTCTCTATAAAAAAAAGTTGTATCAAATAACCATATCCCTTCCAGATCTAAAATTGGTTGGTACTATAGGTTATAAAATTATATTCTCCAACATTTTTACTCATGTGTTCCCTAAAATATAAAGGTTCATTTTATATTCATCCTAGAGTTTCAAGTTTTTGCAATTACAATGAACTCAGTTAATACCCACAGATGAATCATGCCATCCTATCACTATCTTCTCCAACCTCCTCTTACCTAGACCCATTAGGAGAAGAGTAATTTGGCAGGAATTGTAAAGACTAAGACTATGAGAGACATATTATATAATTCACTACATCACAGGCCAACTCCTGGCTCTTCTTGCCATTGTCCCTCTAATACTTGCAGGATGAACTTTCCCACAACAATTATTTTAACTTAGAACACCCATAAAAGTTAATAAGCCAGTCATTTCATGTCTTTATATTGCTCCAATTTTAAATATCCAATTTCTAAATTGCCTAGCCATATCAATCCAGTATTCTCAGGAAAAAAATCATGTTTTCTTGATCTGAAGGATTTTCTGTTTCTATTGGAACTTTGAGTATTTGCATCCGTAAGCAATGTCCAGTTAAGAGCAAGACATCAAAGTACAGAAATTTATACCACCAGTTCACAGTATCAAACATTGTTTTTCCATTCAGTTGGGTTCTGGTCCATTCAGCCCTAGAAATTCAAGCTAGGACAAATGGATACCAGCCTCAAGCTTGGGAGTCCACACATACCTCCCTGCACTTGAAACCATCTAGACCCTTCTCTGTCTCTCTCTCAGCTCTTTCCTCCAGGGGCTAGATCAGTGCCCTTAGGCTCAGGAGTCCATACAATTCCTTCAACATCGGATCAGCCCAACCTTTCACTCTTAACCTGTGCCTTCATTGCTTGACTCTCCTCTACTACTACTCATCAAGTGAACACAGGTGGTATTTATAGGCATACAAGGCTGTCTGCACACTGGCTCCCTTTAACTTTCAGTTCCAGAAGCAGGCTTTCTCTGATGGGTAGAGAATTTTCCTGTCTCAATGCATCTAATGGAAAACTACTTGTTTGAAATTCAAAATGCCAGTCATTTTTCTTTCTGCAGCTCTTTCCTTCACAGAAACCAACAGAATGAAGAAAGAAGTTTGATAAAGCCAGAATGCTCCTTTGACTTGAGGATAGAGAGTCTTTGTCTCTCATACTTTGTTTTTTAAAAAATGTTTTATTGTGAATTATGTGATAGTTTACATGGGAGAACATTGGTTTTACATTCATTCTACCGTATATCATCTCATTGCCATGGTTACAATCCCCTCCATGCAATCCTTCCCCTGTGCCCCCAGGTTTTCAGCACACAGTCACTCTCCCTCTCTGGATCTAAAGTGTCTCTCATACTTTGGATGTTTTCAGGAGGGATCAATCCCTGGAAAAGACATCTAACAACAGTAAACAGCAAAGATATCCAGATTCAAATTTTCTAAAAATCAAAATACCTAGAGGCAAAATAATGTATTAAATAAAAGAAATTACTTTGAAATAATTTTCCTTGTCATTTGAATCTGATCTCTGTCATTACAGTTGTGTGGATAATATGGAATGACATATGGATGACTTGGGATTTGCGGTCACTTATTTGGGAGTCTTGGTATGGTGCTGTGGGTTAATACACCAGACTGCAAAGCCATTTGAATTGTATGGTCGGCAGTTCAAGCTCACCAGATGCTCCTCAAAAACCCTATATAGGGTCGCTATGGGTCGGAATTGACTTGATGGCAATTAACAACAACATGTGGGCACCTTACTTGTGCTCCATACATAATATATTCAGTCCTGGAGTTACCATTAACATTTTGCAATTAATTGCAATTAGATCTGACCAACCTTTTAACTTAGTGGATATGATAGACCCAGTTTATGATAGGCAATTTTAGACACATGGCCACTTGTAGTCCATGGTCAGATACTAGCAGAACCTACAATCATGCCAGAATCTGCCTTTTGAAGGGTACGTAGTTTTCTACTGCAGACAGCATAACCTTACCCTAGAATCCTAGGGTTATACATTGTATTTTCCCTTTTGGGGATGAATATAAACTCCACAGAAACCACTCGCTTGTCAGTTTGTCATACTTCAGTGGATTGCATTATTGCTGTGATTCTGGAAGCTATTGAACAGGTATTCTAAATAACAGCAGGGTCACTCATGGTGGACAAGTTTCACCTGAGCTTCCAGAATAAGACAGATTAGGAAGAAAGAGAGGTGGGCAACTTCTGAATCTTTAGCCATTGAAAACCTTATGAATAGCAGTGGAACACTGTCACATAGTACTAGAATACTGAATACTGAAACATTATGAATAATGCTAGAATACTGTCAGATACCCAGGATCAGGCAGTGTTTTGTTCTGTTGTGCATAGGGTTGCTATGAGTCAGTACCAACTTGATGGCACATAACAACAACAACAACGGTCAGATATAGTGCTAGAAGATGAGACCCTCAGGCTGGAAGGCACTCAAAATAAAACTAAGGAAGTGCTGTCTCTTCAAAGTCAAGTTGACCATGATGATATGAATGGAGTAAAGCGTTCAGGACCTTCATTTGGGGATGAGACACAATTTAAAATAAGGAGAACCATCTGCAAATATTCCTTAAAAATTAGAAAATGGAACATACAAAGTATGTATCTAGGAAAATTAAAAGTTGTCAACAATGAAATGGAACACATAAACATTGATATGTCAGGTATTAGTGAACTGAAATGAATGGGTATTGATCATTTTGGATCTGGCAATCATATAGTTTACTATGCCAGGACTGAAAAATTGAAGAGGAATGGTGTCAAATTAATCAACAAAAAGTATATTTCAAGACCTATCATGAAGTGTAATGTTGTCTGTGATAATAATATCCATATGTCCACAAGGCAGACTGATTAATATTACTATTATTCAAATTTACACACCAACCACTAAAGTCAGTGATGATGAAATTGAAGAAACACTCATGGAAGCAGCTGTCAAGAAATCAAGTGTCAAGAAATCAAATGACTAGAAAACTCTGCTGCACAAGGCCTTTATAAAGTGTTGAAGAGAAAAGATGTCAGCTTGAGGACTAAGGTATACCTGACCCAAGTCATGGTATTTTCAATAACCTCATATGGATGCGAAAGCTGGACAGTGAATAAGGAAGACTGTAGAAGAATTAATGCTTTTGAGTTATGGTGTTGGAGGAAAATATTGAAAATGCCATGGGCTGCAAAAAGAACCAACAGATCTGTGTTGGAAGAAGTGCAGCCAGAGTGCTCCTTGGAGGCCTGAATGGCCAAACTTCGCATCTCATACTTTAGACACATTGTGAAGAGGGAACAGTCGCTGGAAAAGGAAATCATGTTTGGTAGGGTGGAGGGTCAGAGAAAAAGAGGAAGACCCCCAGAGAGATGGATTAGCAAAGTGGCAGCATCAATGGGCTCAAGTGTGGCAACAATTGTGAAGTTGGCCCAGGACCGGGCAGTGATTCATTCTGTTGTGCATAGGGTCGCTATGAGTTGGTACTGACTCCATGGCACCTAACAACAACTAACTTCTTTGGTCTGAAATTGATGAAACATGTAATCAAAATGTATTGATAATTACTGGTGATTGGAATGCAAAGATTGGAAGCAAAGAAGAATCAGTAGTTGGAAAATATGGCCTTGGTGATAGCAATGATGCTGTAGATTGCATGATAGATTTTGCAAAACCAATGACTTATTAATAACAAATACCTTTTTAAACATTAAAGACAACTATACACATGGACCTCACCAGATCTAATACACAGTAATCAAATTGACAATATCTGTGAAAAGAGATGGTAGAAAAGCTTCACATCAACAGCTAAAACAATGCCATTGCCAGACTGTGAAACAGACAATCAATTACTCAGATGCAAGGTTAGGCTGAAGCTGAAGAAAATAAAAACAAGTTCATGAGAGCCAGAAAAAGATCTTGAATATATCTCACCTAAATTTAGAGATTATCTCAAGAACAGATGTGATGCATTAGACACTAATTACAGAAGACAAGAAGAGCTATGTGATGACATCAAGAATATCACACAGGAAGAAAGCAAAAGTTCATTAAAAAGAAAGAAGGGAGAAAAAGACCAAAATGGATGTTAGAAGATAATCAGAAACTTGCTTTCCATTACAGAGATACTAAAACAAATAGAAGAATTAAAGAAATTCAAAAAGAGAAGACAAAGTCAGTATGACAATGAAATTTGCAATGACCTGGAGTTAGAAAATCAAAAGTGACGAACACACTCAGCAGTTCTCAAGCTGAAAGAATTGATGAGAAAATACAAGCCTCAACTTGAATCATTGAAGAATTCTATGGCCAAAATACTGACTGATGTAGAAAGCATCAAAAGAAGATGGAAGAAATACATAGAGTCAATGTACGAAAAAGAAATGGTTGATTTTCTACCATTTCAAGAGGTAGCATATGATCTAGAGCCAATGATACTGAGGAAGGAAGTCCAAGGTACATTGACGGCAATGGCAAAAACAAGGCTCTGGGAATTGATGTAATACAAATTGAAAATTTTCAACAAACTGGTGCAGCACTGGAGGCACTCATTTATCTATGCCAAGAAATTTGGAAGACAGTTACCAGGCCAACTGCTAGGAAGAGATCCATATTTGTGTCTATCCCAAAGAGATGTAACCTAGTGGAATATCAAAATCATCGGACAGTATCACTAATATTAAATGCAAACAGAATTTTGCTGAAGGTAATTAAAAATGGCTGCCAAAGTACATTGATAGTGAGCTGCTAGAGGTTCAAGCCAGATTCAAATAAGGACATGGGACAAGCTATATCATTGCTGATGTCAGATGGATCTTGATTGAAAGCAGAGACTACCAGGAAGATGTTTACCTGTGCTTGGTTGTCTTTGCAAAGACTTTTTACTGCATGGATCATAGCTAGCTGTGAATAACATTGTGAAGACTGGATATTCCAAAACACTTAATTATGCTCATGAGGATCCTGTTCATAGACCAAGAGACAGGCATTCAAACAATGAATGGTTTAAAATCTAGAAAGAAAGTGTGGAACAGGATTGTATTCTTTCAACATATTTATTCACTGTGTACGCTGAGCAAATCATTTGAGAAGCTGGATTATGTGAAGAAGAACATGGCATCAGGATTGGATGACGACTGATGGGCAACCTGTGATATGCAGATGATACAACCATGCTTGCTGAATGTGAAGAGACTTAAAATACTTTTAGGCTCTTAGACCACAGCCTTCAGTGAGTTGCAGCTTATTGTCAAAAAAAAAAAAAAAAAAAGCAAATTCCTATCCAACTGACTAATAACACCATGATAAATGAAGTAAAGATTGGGGTTGTAAAAGACTTCTTTTTGCATGTATCCACTGTCAACACTCATGGAAGCAGCAGTCAAGAAATCAAATGATATATTATTGCATTAGGCAAATCTGCTGCACAAGACATCTTTAAAGTATTGAAGAACAAAGATATTAGTTTGAGGATTAAAGTTTACCTGACCAAAGCTGTAGTATTTTCAATAACCTCATATGCATTTGAAAGTTGGACAATGAATAGGGAGGACTATAGAGGACTTGATGCATTTGAGTTATGGTGTTGGAGGAGAACATTAAAAATACTTTGAACTGCCAGAAAGACAAACAAATCTGTGTTGGAAGAAGTACAATCACAATGTTCCTTACAAGCCAGATGACCAGACTTTGTCTCTCATACTTCAGAAATATATCAGCAGGGACCAGTCACTGGAGAAGGACATGATGCTTGATAAAGCAGAAGGTGAGTGAAAAATAGGAAGAACCCCAGTGAGAATGATTCGTATAGGCAGCAACCCTGTGGTCAAGCGTAACAACGATCGTGAGGTTAGTGCAGGACTGCACAATGTTCTGTTCTGTTGTGTGTAGGGTCACTATGAGTTAGAATGGACTTGGCAACACCTAACAGCAACAACAACATAAATGCCACATGGTATCTTCCCCATCATATATACTATAGGGTTTTCCAAGTTGTGTCCAAAGAGCTCTGGTAGCGTAGTGGTTACGAATCCGGCTGTGAACCTTAAGGTCAGTAGTTCAAAATTATCAGCCGCTCTGCAGGAAAAAAGATGAAGCTTTCTGCTCCCGTAAAGGTTTACAACCTCTGAAGCCCTGTACAGGTTCGCTATGGGTTGGCACAGACTCGACGGTACTTAACAACAACAACAACAACAACAAGTTGTGCCCACTCAAAGCTACTGTTCTTTCTTATCACCTGGAATCTTAAAACAGTTATAAAACAACATTCTTTTTCAAGAGGTGTATGTAGTATGCAATAATTTATCCTCTATTTTGGAGGGGATGCTCTAGCATACATCAGACTGCCAAACTTTTGGAAACATCACTGGTACGATGAATTTCTGAAACTTTATAGGATTTGTCTCCCATGCCCTTGTACATACATGTCTTACCAAGGCCTCCATTTTACTTGCCACTTTCTACTCATCTCGTTTGATTAATATAGTAGGCTGAAGTGATGCTCTGCAAAAAAAAAAAAAAAAGGTGGTCCAGGTAGCTTCAAATAGAGAGTAGGAGTGTTATATAGTCCTGGGAAAATTATAAATGTATACTGCTTTCTCTTCTATGTGAAGGCAAAATGCTTCTGATCCTCTTATGACAGGAAAGAAAAGAAGCGTAATTACTAGATTACCCGGTAACAGTAACATCTTCCATGCTGGAAGCTGTTAGCCTGTTATGCCTAAAGTATTGCATCCAGCATAGCAGCTGAAAATGAAACTACTACTTGGTTAATTTTGAAGAAGTTCATTGTTTCCATTGGATTTTTGAAAATGATTATATTGAGAAATCATGGAAACCATCATCCTTATTTCCTTTTAATTTATTAAGATAGTAGAAGTCTCCCAGGATGCGCTGTTGTTTCAATTTATTTTTGTGGCATGAGAGGAAGCAGCTTCAGAGGTTTCACTTTGCTTCTTCAGTATGATAGCACTTTTTTTTTTTTTTGCCTCCCCATTCCCTCCATTTTCCAGTCCCTGGTGACCACTATTTTCTTTTCGTCTCAAAGGATTTGTCTGTTGTAGATATTTCTTCTAAGTGAGCTCATACAATGTTTGTAATTTTTGTGTTTGACTTACTTAATAGAACATAAATTTTCAAGATTCATGATACATTTATCTTTATGACTGTATATAAGGAGATTTGGTAGCACAGTTGGCTAAAGCAGTGGGCTACTTACCAAAAAGTTGCCAATTATAATTCACCAGCTGTTGCATCAGAGAAAGATGTAGCAGATAGTTTCTATAAAGATTAAAGACTTGGAAGCACCTGTTGTTAAGTGTTGTTTAGTTGGTTCCGACTCATAGCACCCCTGAATAGTGTTTCCAAGGAGGGGTTTGCAGATTTGAAACACCAACTTTGTAGCTAGCAGTCCAGTGCTCTTCTGCATTATTATTATTGTTATTGTTAAGTGCCGTCAAGTTGATTCCGACCCATAGCGACCCTGTATTGGGTTTCCAAGGAGCAGCTGGTGAGCTTGAACCATCGACATTGCAGTTCAAACGACTTTGCAGTCTGGTGCATTAGCCCACAGCACTGTGTCTGGAAACACCATGGTACAGGTCTAATAATCCTATAAGGTTGCTGGGAGTCATAGTTGACTTGATGACCTTGGGTTTGCTTTTATCTTGGTTTGCATATACCACAATTTATTTACCCATCCATCTTTTGAGGGACACTTGGACTATTTCTACCATTTGGATATTGTGAATTATGCTGAAATGAAGATTGGTATATAT
>NW_006408717.1:4260872-4262984 GCF_000296735.1 Chrysochloris asiatica
GGACTCAAGTGTGGCAGCGGTAGTGAGGTTGGCCCAGGATCGGACATTGTTTTGTTCTGCTGTGCATGGGGTCGCTATGAGTCGGTTCCGACTCAATGACACCTGACAACAACAACAATGGTTATTCCATGCTTAACTTTTGGAGGTATTGCAAAAATGTTCCAATTTCCCCACCTTCTAGTCAACACTTATTTTCTGTGTTTTTTTATTTTGACTTGTTTTCTGATTATAAACCACATACTGAGGAATCAGTATGAATATTTTCCCAACAACCCATGTCTATTTCAATTAATAATCTGGTAGAAATAACCATTGGGTGGGTCCAGCAATCTAATTGATGCACTGTGAACTAAACCTGGCCTAGGATTTCACTTCTTAATGATCTCCAGATGTCTCAACAGATGGTATAAATAGTTGAAGGTTTAAATGGTAGGTGAAAGGTTGGCACTTTGAACCAAACTACAGTTGCCTGGAGAACTGAAAATAATATGGAGAAGTTCTACTTTTCACACAGAGGGTTGCCATGAGTTGGAATTTTTGCAAAGGCAACAATAACATGCCACACATGAGATGGGCCTGGTAGTGTTTTGGTTTGCTGAGTATTAGTGTCAATTCAGTCTTTAAATACTTGAGAGTTCTGTGTTTACCCCTCCCTTCAACACATCGTTACTTAAGTTGCATTAGGCCCCTTTGAAGAGATATTTTGGAAATTAGTATTAAATATACTTACTTTGGAGTTCCAGAGTCTTTTCTGAAAGAGACATGATCTCTTCTTTAGTCTGTGTACTCTGTCTGGGTCTAAGAATAAACTCATGTCTAGAAACTGAGTAAAAGAAAGTATCTTTTTATTGGGGTGGCTGCTCCCTCATCAATGAAAATGAAGCTATCTCATTAGCTGTATTTCTATTTTACCTCTGTTATTGTTAAATGCCATTGAATCATTTCTGACTTACAATAACTTTATATAGGGTTTCCAAGGAGCAGCTGGTGGGTTTGAAACTCAGACCATGTGGTCAGCAATCCAGTGTTTATCCAATATCACCACACCAGGACTCCAGTTTACCTCTAGGAATATCATATTCTACTGACCGTTGCATACCTCTGTAAGGGACGAGCTTCCTTGGTTGCCACTTCAAGTCTTGCTTTCATTGTGATCATTGTGCTCACACTCACTTGCTTCTGAGGCTTACATGCTGCCACTTGGTCTCTGATTCCAGCATCCTATCATTCCCATTGTTATGAAATTCTATAGCAACAAGTTTTACCATTAGCCCTATTCTGTGCAGCTATATAAGCATGTGACCTGTGCAGTCACAAAACAACTCTGCACTCCAGGGTTCCACACTTGATTTAATTATCTGCTATTGCTGTCTTGAGAATATTACTATTTTGAAACAAGGAACCTGTGGTGAATTATCTAATGTCTCATCTAGCCATAGTCTCTAACTCCCACTAAGCAATGTTTCTGCCCTGCTGGGTCTGGGCAGAAAAGATAAGAAAAGATACTGATTGGATGACATGATTTAATTGTGGATATTAGCAGAACTAATTGTAATGATCAAAACTTGAAACTCTAGCATGGGTTTAAAAAGAGTCATCTCAGATGTAGGACACAACCATCAAAGAAAAACCACAAGTACAGCATCTCCTTTAGGCCTGGAAATCCCTGTGCATTGAAACTATTCATCCTAGGGACAGAAAGATATGCCACTGGAGAAGTGACAGTGGAAAATTGGAAGTTCTCAAAAATGAAATAGAATGCATAAAGATCTATATTCCAGGTATTAGTGAGTTGAAATGTACTGATATTGGCTATTCTGAATCAGATATGGTCTACTATGCTGGGAACAACAAATTGAAGAGGAATGACATCACATTCATAGTCAAAAAGAGCATTTCAATTCGTATCTTGAGGTACAGTGCTTTCTGTGATAGGATAATATCCATATGCCTATAAAGTTAATATCACTATGCCTACAAGGAGATCAAAGACCACAGCCTTTGGTATGGATTGTATCTCAATGTAAAGAAAACAAAAATCCTCACCACTGGACCAATAAACAACATTCTTATCAACAGAGAAAAGATTGAAGTTGTCAAGGACTTCATTCT
>NW_006408717.1:4268223-4268938 GCF_000296735.1 Chrysochloris asiatica
TTGGGTCACCTCTCTTTGGAATGGATACAAATACGGATCTCTTCCAATCAGTCAGCCAGATAGATGTCTCCCAAATTTCTTGGCAGAGATGAGTGAGTGCCTCCTGTGCAGCCTCACTTTCTCGAAAGATTTTGTAAGGTCACTATGAGTCAGTACTGACAGGATGGCACCTAACAACAACTACTTGCTCTTTAATGTTATGTAAATTTGCCGCCACTTTGAAACAATGAAAATTGAACCAATTTTCAACAAATTATTCATCTCAGTTGCTTTGACTTGTTGCACATGCAGCTTTTAAATAATTGAAAATGTTTCAAGTCTTTTATTTCACGAGACTAAAGGAAATAAGAATTTTTGCATCTGTTTTGACTTATCTACAAATACAGTTAGAAACAGATCTCATACTTAACTCATGATTGCCTGTATATCTTGGTGTGATATTGCTGGGCTGTATGGTTATTCCATAAAACCAAACGGCCACCACTCGTCTGTCTGTCGTGCTGTGGTGTTTTGAGTTGCTGTGATTCTGAGGGCTATGCCACTGGTGTTTTAAATAACCAGAAGGGTCACCCATGGTGGAAAGGTTTCAGATGAGCTACAAAACAAAGACAGACTATGATGAAAGAGTGACAAACTACTTCCGAATCGCTAGTCACTGAAAACTCTATGCATAGCAGAGAAACATTGTCAGATATAGGACTGGAAGGTGGGAGGG
>NW_006408717.1:4274122-4296199 GCF_000296735.1 Chrysochloris asiatica
ATATGCATGAGAAAGCTGGACAGTGAATAAGGAAGACCATAGAAGAATTGATGCCTTTGAGTTGTGGTGTTGGAGGAGAATATTGAAAGTCCCATGGGCTGTCAAAAGAACCAAAACATTTGTGTTGGAAGAAGTGCAGCCGTAGTGCTCCTTGGAGGCCAGGATGGCCAAACTTCGTCTATCCTACTTCGGACATATTGTCAGGATGGACCAGTTGCTGGAGAAGGATATCATGTTTGGTAAGGTTGAGGGTCAGAGAAAAAGAGGAAGACCCCGGCAAGATGGATTAGCAAAGTGGCAGCATCAATGGGCTCAAGCGTGGCAACAATTGTGAGGTTGGCTCAGAAACGGGCAGTGTTTCGTTCTGTTGTGCATAGGGTTGCTATGGTTTGTACCAACTCAATGACACCTAAGAAAAACAACAGCGAGTCCTTGTGTGGTGCTGTAGGATAAAGCACTGGACCACAAGGTCGGTTTGAACCACAAAATTGGCAGTTCAAACTCACCAGCCATTCCTGAAAACCCTAAACAGGGTTGCTATGAATGGGAACTGACTCAATGACACTTAACAGCAACAAGGAGGACCACTTAATACCACTATTATTCAAATTTATGCACCAATCTTTAAAGTCAGTGATGATGAAATTGGAGAATTCTATCAACTTCTTCAGTCTGAAAATGGTCAAGCAAACAATCAAAATGCACGGATAATTATTGGTGATTGGAATGCAAAAGTTGGTCACAAAGAGGAAGGATCAGTAGTTGTAAAATAAGGCATTGGTGATAGCAATGATGCTAGAGATTGCATGATAGAATTTTGCAAGTCTTCTTCGTTGCAATACCTTTTGAACAACATAAAAGATGATTATGCACATGAACTTTGCCATGTGGAATACACAGATATCAAATTGACTACATTTGTGTGAAGAGACAGTAGAGCAGATCAATATCATCAGTCAAAATAAGAGCAAAGGCAGACTGTGGAACAGACTGTCAATTGCTCATATGTAAATTCAGGCTGAATCTCAGGAAAAATTTAAAGTATACAATAGCCAAAATATGACATTGAACATAACCCACCTGAATTTAGAGACCATCTGAAGAATGGATTTTGATGCATTAGACAATAATGACCAAAGTCTAGTAAAGTTGTGAAATGACATCAAGAACATCATGCAGGAAGAAAGTAAAAGGCCATTAAAAAGACAGTAAAGAAAGAAAAGACAAAAATAGATATCATAAGAGATTCTGAAACTTGCTCTAAAGCTTGGAGAATCTAAAGTCAATGGAAGAAATGTGTACGCTGAACAGAAAATTTCAAACAGCAGTTTGAGAAGAAAAAGTCAAGTATTAAAACAAAATTTGCAAATACCTGGAATTAGGAAGCCAAAAAGGAAGAACATACTGAGCATTTCTCAAGATGAAAGAAATGAAAAAATGTCAAGCCTTAACTTGCAATATTGAAGGAATCTATGGATAAAATCTGAGGTCAAGTTGATTGATTGTGTTGTTTAGTTCCTTTGTGTCTTTGTTGAGTTTCTTTCAGGTTGTTATGTCCGTTTTTGAAAGTGGTGTATTTAAATCTCACACTATTATTTAGAGTGATTTCTTTCTTTCTTCAATTCCATTAGGGTTTGATATATGTATTTTGATGCTCTTTTATTGGGAGCACAGATATTTATTATAGTTATGTCCTCTTGTTCAATTGACCTTTGAATCATGAGATAATCTTTGTCTCTCATTACTTTTACATTTATTTTATTAGAGATTAATATTTTCACTCCTGCTTGATTTTGATTGCAATTAGCTTGATATATTTTGTTCACCCTTTAATTTTTAATCTATTTTTGTCTTTGTGTATAAGGTGTGTCTCTTGAAGACAGCATATTGAAGTGTCATGTTTTCTTATCCATTCTGCTACTCTCTGTCTCTTGACTGGTGCATTTAACCTGATGACACTCAGAGTAATTATTGATAGGAATGGATTGGTTGCAGTGATTTTCTGGGGGTTTTTTTGGTGGTGGTGCTTCTGGTTTCTTTGTTCTATATGCTTTCCTGTGCTGAGTTCATTTTTTGTGCTTTTTCTTGTCTATTTATTCATAGTTTTAATGTTTCTGAAATATTTCTAGATTTTCCTTTTCTTTATTTGATGCAAAGATGTATTAAGTTTCTTTGAAATTACCGTGTACTTTATTAATTTCTTCCTCATTTTAAAAAAGTCTGTTTTATTCTGAAATTTACATGACCTCCTTAAAACCTGGAACTCTGTAACTACACTTTTCTTTCCTTTAGCTTTGTAGTTGTCTTGATCGTAGACTGACATTCCAGATCCCTTATTTTCAATCATGTAGTTTTGCTCTACTTTGGACACTTCCATATCTGGACTGAATTCTGGGTAGTTGTTGCCATGTCTGCCAATCTCTGTTTTTTGTCTGCTCTTGTTGGTTCTCAGTCCAGAGAACTCCTGTTAGTATATTTTAGAACATTAGCTTGGCTTTTTACAAAGTTCTTTAATTTTTGTTTATTCAGAAATGGTCTAATTTTGCCTTATTTGATGGACAGTTTTGCTATTTATATGAATCTTGATTGGCAGTTTTTTCTTTAAGTGTTTTATATATGTCTCCCCACTGTCTTCTTGCCTGTATGGTTTCTGCTGAGAAATCAGTGTTTATTCTTATTGTTTTTCCTTTTTAAGTAATATTTCATTTTCTCTTGAGCTACTTACCTTCAATTTTGGAGAGTTTGATTATGATACATCTTGGTGATTTTATTTTGGTATCCATGTTGCCTGTGGTTCATTCAGCTTCTTGAATGCTTATCTTCTCATCTTTCATGATGTTAGGGAAATTTTCTTTCAGCATCTCTTCAACTACATTTTCTGTGTCTCTTCCTGTTCTGGAATTCTAATCACCCGTAGGTTATTTGTCTTCATGTTGTCCCACATGAATCTATCTTACCACTATGGAAAGATTTATCTTCAAGTTCACTAAATTTGGTTTCCATTGTTTTAGCTATACTCCTTTGCCCTTTCAGTGTATTGTCCATTTCTGATTTTTTATTATTGGTCATCTGGACCTCTGTTTGGAGGTTTTATATTGTCTCTAATGCTGTATCTGTTTTGTTTGATTGTTCTTGTAGTGCTTTTTTGAATTATTCCTTGTTTTCCTTAACTTATCTGTGAAACATTTGGATGTACCTCAATATCATTATCCTGAATTCCTTTTCAGGTGTTTCCATAGCTTCTTCTTCCTCATAAGCATTTTCTAGAGCTTCCTCTTGGTCATTTGTTTGAACTACTCTATATAATCAGTCAAAATAAGGAGCTTCTAAGAAGCTCTGGTAGCATAGTGGTTACGAGTTAGGCTGCTAACCTCAAGGTTAGCAGTTCAGAACTACCAGCCTCTAGACAGGAGAAAGATGAGGTTTTCTGCTCCTGTAAAGATTTATAGCCTCAGAAATCCTATGCAGGGTTGCTATGAGCCAGAACCAACTCTATGGCACACCACAACAACCACCTGTTGTTGTTGTTCTGTGAACAGAAATTTTCTTCTGATTTTACACACCGTAGTGTTTTTGTAGGTGTATTAAGTTGATGAATGTATGTTGGTGTATTCTTAGGCACTAACCAATTGCATCCTGGTGTGTGTGATCAGGAGATGAGCTTCTCTGTTCATTGTTTGTACAGTTCAGTTCTGAGTGATTTTAGCAAATGTTGGTTGTAGTCACTCCTCCGGTATATAACAGCTAGTTTTGGCTTTTGCCCATACTGGAGTGGTAGAGGGTAGGCTCTATGACTGCAGTTGCTGTCTTCTGTTGTATAATGCAAGAAGAAGGAAAACAAACAAACAAAACCTCACAAAAATCAGCTCTTACAGAGAAAAGAAATCTACTGGAAAGACAATGACTTCCTTTCTGTCAACAGGTGGTGTGCTTTGCCAACTACTGGCCTTTTGCCTTCTCAGCTGCCTGGGAAAGTTCAACTTGGCATCCAGAATGCCCACACAGATTGTCTGCCTCCTTTCCCCTCTATATCTCATGCATCTGTTCAGTCCCTTCTCCTTGTGAGAGCCAGTCTGGGGCTCACCAGGGTCAACTTTGCCGATTTGGATCAGAGCCTGCCCTACAGGGTCATTGGATATAGCTCCTCCCCAGGGCTTACAATATCCAAGTGGTTCTGACCACCTGGAAAGTGGGAAATTTCCTGGGGTTTTATGCTCTTTGGGGAAAAAAAAAATGCACCTTTGTCTCTGCAAGCTTCAGGTAGGTTTCTGCAATGTGAATATGCTTTCTAATCTCTAAAGCTATTAATGAACTTTCAAGATGGCTGCAGCAGGTTAAATCTGCTGCTGCTGCTTGTCAGTCACCTCATCTCTTGCTGTGTCTATTCAACTCTGTCTCCCAGTAAGCAAACAGTATACTTTCTATCCATTCCTTTGAAGCACAGACTTCCAGGACTGTTCTGTCTACCTGTCTTGTCCAGCTTTCCATATCTTTGCTGCAGAGAGCCTGCACAACCTTTCTGCCTAGTCTGACATCTCTCTCCATCCCATCTATGGTGGAAATATTGAACTATGCAGAACACATCAAAAGAAGATAGAAGAAATACACAGAGTCTTTGTACCAAATATAAACAGTTGGTATTCAAGCAGTTCAATAAGTAGATATGATCAAGAACTTATTGTACTGAAAGAAGTCCAACCTGCACTGAAGGCATTGGGAACAGCCAAGGAACCAGAAAACTGATGGAATAAAAATTGATGCAGTACAAAAGGCACTAATTCATCTAGGCCAAGAAAATAGGAAGACAGCTACATAGCTAACTGGAAGAGATCCATATCTGAGTCCATTACAAAGAAAGGTGAACCAACACAATATGGAAATCATTGAGCAATATCATTAATAGCATATGCAATTAAAATTTTGCTGATGATAAATGAAAAATGTTTGCATCAGTATATTGACAGGGTGATGCCAGAAGTTCAAGCCAGATTCAGAAGACAATGTGAAATGAGGGATATCATTACTGATGTCATATGGAGCTTTGTTGAAAGCACTGAATACTGGAAAACTGTTTTCTTGTGCTTTATTGCCTATGCTAAGGCTTTCAACTGTGTGTATCATTGCAAATGATGGATAAAATTGCAAAGAATGGGTATTTCAGAACACTTAAATTTGTTCATGAGGAACCTGTACATAGACCAAGAGGCAATTCTTTGAACAGAAGAAGCAGATACTAAATGGTAAAATCAGGAAAGGTGTGTGTCAGGGTTGTATCCTTTCACCATACTTTATGAAATAATTCTACAAAATGGATTATATGAATTAGAACATGACATCAGGTTTGGGAGAAGCTTCATTAACAACCTGACATATGCAGGTGATATAAGAGTGTTTGCTGGAAGAGAAGAGAACTTAAAATACTTACTGATGAAGATCAAAGACTACAGCCTCCAGTATGGATTGCTCTACAATGTAAAGAAAATATTTTACAACAACGAAAATCTGTTTTGAAGGCTGTAGTCTTTGATATCCATCAGTAAGTGTCTCAAGTCTTCTTTGTTTCCAGTATGTAACGTTATGCCATGTACATTGTCAGTGACTCTTCCTTGAATCCTAATGTCATATTTTTATATAATCGCCCTTCTTGCTGTTGTTAGTGAGTGCCATTGCGTTGATTCTTACTCATAGTGACCCTGTATAGGGTTTCTGAGGAGGAACTGGTGGGTTTTAACTGCTGACCTTGTGGTTTGCAGTCCATTGCTTAGCCAGTCATTATTTCTCTTCATGAATCAATGGTGTTCAGCAGTCAACCAATTTCATCCTTGTAGTTATTTTTTTCCTTCTTATCACTTAAGTATCAGATTTATTGTACTATTAGTGCTTCACCTTCTACAGGTACCCCATTTCAGTGTACCACCAGATACTATATAAATCTCACCTGCTTCTAGTTGTGTGGTTGTCATTGCCAGACACCTGATAGGTGATCTAGTTTCTAAATCCCAGTTTAGAACATTCTTCTTAGACCCTACCTGGCATTAATTCTCTTAGATTGGGCTTCTTGGGAAAGACTCTGAAATGAAGAGTTGTAGATAGAAGTAGGTGGTTTATCAGGGAGTGTTATTAGAGATATGGTGGTGGTGGTTGTTATGTGCCGTGGAGTCGGTTCCGACTCATAGCAACCTTGTACAGGGTTTCCGAGGCTGTAAATCTTTACAGGAGCAGAAAGCCTCATCTTTCTTCCACGGATATACTAGTAAGGAAATCAGGGTGGAAAATTGGAGACTGAGAAGTTGACATATAATAGAGTGAGACTGCAGTCAATTCTAAGAAGAGCTCTGTAGCTGAGATGGTCTTCAAAATTCTCTCAAATTGAAGCAAGGGATCTGGGGTTTTATATTCCTACAACTACCAGTCACTGTCTGTGGAACCACCCTGCCCAAGAAGAATAACCAGAGCAAGGCAGCTCCCTATAGCAGAGGGAAAGTCCAAGTGTATAAAGCAACTGGGATTACTGTGGTTCTATACAATAAGCAGCGGACTACAGACCATAAGATCTGTGGTTTGAGCCTGCCTACCACTCCACTGGAGCAAGATGAGGCTTCTGCTCCCACAAAGATTTAAAGTCTCAGAAACCCTATACAGGGACTCTGTGAGTTGGAACTGACTGAACAGCACTTAACAACAACAAAAATACAACTGTGAAGCATCAGTACCTGGGGATTGGGTTGTTGTTGTTATTAAGTGCTGTATAGGGTTTCTGAGGAGGAGCTAGTGGGTTTGAACTGCTGGCCTTGTGGTTTGCAGTCCAATGCTGATCCTACAGAGCCATACCACATCTACCGTAAAGAGAGAAGCACAGTTTTAAGCCAAACTGCAGTTCAGATCATAATGTACCAATGAGAATTTTAAGGTGAACTAGAATCTGTTTTACCTGCATGTCAATTTTCAATTCACATGCTAGGTATTTCTAATGCAGCAACAGAGACATGCCAACAAAGGTAAAATATGGGACATTTAAATATTAAGAATTTTGACTGTTTTAGCTGCCTTTACTTAAGCATTTTGTTTATGCTCATGATTTGTCTTAGTTCTTCTTGCTCCTTACAGTATTTCAGAATATATCTATTTAATTTACTCTTTTTTTTTGTCATTTTTATTTCATTTGTTTCACCACATTTACTTGCCTGCAGTTAGATGACGATATAAATAGAAGCAGAAATGCTCAGAAATCAACCCAAATGCTACTCCAAGCATGGATTGGTGATTTCAAAACTTTATATTTCCAGTGAGGCTTACCTACTCTGGTTCTCAGGAAAGATTCTAGGTAGAATTTTTAGCTATTCTCACTGAGAGCCTTGAAGCAAAAACTAATAATTACTGTCAAACAAGCAGAAAGTGTAATAGATTAGATAGTGAGACTGTTATCTGCTCTACAAATTAACTGTGCAGATTTGATGATACTTTATTATATTTTTCTTCCACTCAGAATTAAGCAAAGATCATGGTCTGCATTGAACTTTTTCTTTTTAATTTAATTTTGTTTACTTCATTTGTTACTGTTGTTGAGAATGTACAAAACAGGACATACACCAATTCAACCTTTTATGAAATTTTATTTTTAATGTTTTATTTTTTACATCAATTAATGAGAAAACACTATTGCCTGAAATAGTTTTGCCATTGCATAGCTATCTTAATTATTGACAGAAATGATTGCTTAAAAAGAAAACATTCTTTTCCCTCTCAAAGCTAATGAGCCTAAATATAAGGCAGACAACTGTTAAACACTATTGACCTGTGTTTCGCCATTTACTTGTTCCTTTTTGGAAGTTATAGGATGCTCTTCTTGCCTAGAACTTTGCTCTGCACAGTTTTACTACTCCCTCAAATAAGTACTGTGCATAGCAAATGTTTCACTAATGGGCCAATACTATATAGGGCAGGTAGTTTAAGGTCATTGGCATCTATGTGAGTGATGAGTTCTGTTTCAGCATAAATAGCCTGAATATTCATGCCACAGACTATTTGTTATTCTGGAATCTTCTTATTCATGGATGGAATAAGAATACACATATATCTATTTTGTTATTGCAAAAATGGCATGCAGGCCTTGTCTAATTTCCTCTGGCTTCACAAGGAGGATCAAACTCAAAATCAGCCCAAGGATGATTCCTATGAGGCAGAGGTCAGACATGCCTCCACTGTTCAACCTACTTTACCCTATTCTTATACCAACAATCCCTACCACAGCACTCTCTGTTTCACATCTAGGTTTGATAGTCCATTGCAACGGCCACATAGAATTTATAGACAATATTCATAATTATGGGGTTTATTAAAGAAGTGAACAGGGTACAATTCAGCAACAGAAGCAACTCAGGATGCAGCAATTATCTAGTCAGAAATGCTTCTGTGCCATACTGCAGGCATGCCTCACTCTTGTCTTCGACTTCTCAGTCATGTGACCCCCTTCGTTTCTGCTCTCCTCAGGCAAGTATTATAAAGCTCCTTTAGCGAGTCCATAAATGCCCGAATGACGTATTCTACAAGCCAACTTTTTGCCTTCAGGCAATCAGCTTTCTTGGTCCATTGACTGGAAAACCCACAGCTGTTCTGTCTCTCCATGCTGTCACCTCTGAAACTGCTTTTCCAGGTAGGGAATCTCATACTTCTTCACTCACAGCTTTTCTTTCTTGATGGTCCTGGGATTGTCTGCTCCTGTTTCTGAGATGGCTCCTTTTAAACCTTGTCTGATGGCAAAACTAACCAACCTCTGGGTTAGAGTCCAGTACACTCTATATTCATGGTCCCACCTAATCGTTTGTTGTGAGTTAAGATGACTTTGAATAGAAAAACCATAGCGAGTAAATTTATAGTACCACAGGCCACTTTCTGGCTTTTCTAGCCATTTTATTTTCTATAACTTTCATTTTATTAAGTGTGATTGAAACAAACTGTGGCAGTTAAAGAATTAGACCAGACGGCCTAGAAAGATTTCCAGCCCACAACAAGATCTTCAAGACAACAGCTGGGTATCAAATACTGTATCTGAAAGAAAGGTAGAAATGAAAGAACTTGAGTGGATGTTTTGGTACATTTTGTAGAAAAAGTAAACCTAACATACATATGGCTGCCTGATGACCTAGGAGGTCATGCCTGCAGCCATGGGAAGTCAGACTAAAGCTTATCTCTTTCTATCACTGTCTCCCGAGCTGTGCTTGTTAGGTCAGAATCCAGGGGCCCCATCTTGTGCATATTAGTTACATAGTCACCCAATTCTTTGATGGGCTTCACCTGTTTATTCAGGTAATTAATCTCAATGAAATCACGCAGATGGGGATTGTTCGAGTCAGTGACCAGTTTGCGCAGTTCCAGTAGTGATGGATTCATGATTTTTTCCAAGTGCAGTGCACACTCCATCACATTCAGCTTGCTCTCCCAGTCATCCCAGTTGATTTCTTGATATTCTGAAAGAAAATATGGCTACCTTGTTAGTTATGCAGCTTCATCAGTTCCTCAACATGCTTCTGCTCCTCATGAGATTGATGCGGAAAATATCTGGCAAAATTCTTCAAAGTCGCATCACTGAGGTTGAAGTAGTAAGCCATGGACAGGTAGATGTAGAAAGCATAGAGCTCCAGGTTGATCTGGTGGGTGATGGTGGCCTCCTGGTTGTAGTTGTGGTGCAAAACACTAGGCAGTGTTTGCATGGAGAATGAATTCTTGAGGATTCTAAAGGAATAAACATAGATGATCCATGAAATTAAAGGGAACACAGGATGTAGCCATACTTCAAAGATTAAGTCTTTATTTCGTATATCCTATTATCTTGCATAACTATGTCCATTCTTTGTCGATGCGAACTGCAATGTCAGAGGTTCAAACCCACCACCAGCTCCTCAGAAACTTTGTACAGGGTCACTATGAGTAATATAAATTGAGGTGTCATGGCAGTTGTCAGGAGGAGAGGCCAGCAGTGCGGCGTTGAAGCAGTAGCAGTGACCTTGGGGTGTCTGAGGGTGCAGCTGGTTGGAGGTGGTGGAGGGCTGACTGGGAGTGTCTGGTTGAGGGGAGTCTGGCAAGTGCCGTATTCTTTCAATCACTGTTGAATCAGGAGAACACAGCGACTCTGAAAAGAAAGTCTAGCCATCGTCTTTCATACATGAAGGATTGACTTCCCTCTTTCAATTACATTTTCTACAATTACAGTCTTTACAATGATAATTAATCCTGTTAATAATTGTTGTTGTTGTTGTTTTTTAAGTGCTGTTGAATTGGTTCCGAATCATAACAACCCTATAAAGGGTTTCTGAGGAGTGGCTAGTAGGTTTGAACCACCAACCTTGTGGTTAGCAGTCCAGTGACATACAAGGCAATTACTCACTTAGTAATTAATTACTAATTGCTCACAGTTAAATCTCAAAATCCTATCAAGATCTTTCCCCACTCTCTCTTTCCCAGACACATCTGGAAAAGAGGAAACTATTCATGGGGATTCTCTCTTGTCCACCTTATTCTTATAAAAACACCCATGCAAGTCTGTAAAACAGCCACTTTATGCCTTTACCTCCCCCGTTTGTGATAGCCCATTTCTAAATTGCCTGACCCTATCATCCTGTACTTTGTGATCTGATATGATGATTCTCCATTTTCATATAATGCCGATTTTCACCCTTTGTCCTGATCTATGGAATGTAACCACTCCAAATAAGGAGTGAGTGTAATACAAAAGAATATTCAAATCTCACTTTCAATGTCTAGTTACCAAAAATATTTATCACTTAAAAATGACTGGCTCCTTAATTTTTAAGGAAGTAAAATAGATATTCCAAATATTATTTCCAATATTGAATCACTGCATAATAGAGAATTCTCTAGACTCCTGAACAGCCTAAAACAAATTTCAAACATTACATGTAGCAACTGAAGTAAGAGGTGGTGATTTGATCATGCTCAAAACATAGTCTTAACCTTTTCATGACAGAATTATTTTCTGCTTTGAATTTTTTATTGATGTCATGTATTTCTAGTAATGGAAGTCATGCTTAAATCAAAGGGGAAAATTAGACAATACGAATGCTGATAACAATTGTCTGGAACACATATACCCTATGTAGACCTTGGTGATAAGCCTGATAGGATAAGGCCTGTTTCTTCAGATTCACAGTTATAGAGGCCTTTCCACCAGGTGGTAGCATGCACTACAACTGGGATAGGAGCTTCCCAGGAAACCTGAAAGGCTGAAAATGTTGGTGGGTAATATATGCCCAATAGATCAATAAAGGGATAAATTCATCTTCAGAGCATTGTGAGAAGGAAGGGAAATCCCCCTTATTCCAACTTTCTAGTCTTGGTGAGAATATTTGAATCATAAACTTCAAAATCACAGACAGTGGCTGGAGCATGTTTCCTGTAACTATTCATAATCTCTGCACAGGGATTTCCTACTTTTAAAAAAGTGCTAATGTGGGGGAATGACCATAGCAACATTCTTCCCACTGAACCAGAACTCTCAAAGTCAGAGAATACAGACAGTTCTGAAACACAAGCAGGATTGAGAACAAGCAATATTTCTGAGGCTATTTTCAAAACATACAATTATCTGGCTTTTCTATCTAAATAATATGTAAGCAGGCTGCCTTTTCCATAAAAAGACCAGAAGGAAAACAAAAATCCATGTGCATTATTGTATCTTTACTGCTTGGGCCTTGCGAGGTAGCATCAATTTTAATGCACTGAAATGTGGGACTGACTTTGAGGGAATCTCACTGGAATAAAACTGTTGGAAATGATAAGGCAACTTGAAGGAATGCACAGAGACACTCATTTCATGACACTTATTGCCTAGTATTCCTGTGAGTGAGCATTATTATTACAAAGTAAATGTTAGCTAATGATTTTGGGCTAATATTTTTCAGCAAGATTTGGGAATAGAAATGTGAGTAGAAGCTCAGTAAAGCTATGCATTACTCTTTTTTACTATAAACATCACTCATTTCCAACATGATTATAGTGAAGGCCCTAGGCTGAGTCTAAGTTATGATCATCTAGGGATCCTTCTACATCTGAATATACCTTGAGTCTTAAAAGAACCTTTACAGAAGACAGTGGGGGGATTGAGTGGAACATATGTCTTTCACTTTCTGACCTCGCTTAGGGATATGTTGTTGTTGTCAGGTGCCATCAAGTCGGAACCGACTCATAGCGTCCCCATGCAAAGCAGAACGAAACAATGTCCGATCCTGTGCCAACCTCACTACCGCAGTCACACTTGATGCCATCAATGATGCCACCTGGCTGATCCATCTCGTTGGGGGTCTTCCTCTTTTTCTCTGACTCTCCACCTTACCTAGCATGACATCCTTCTCCAGCGACTGTTCTCTCTGGACAATGTGTCCAAAGTACTTAGGGACATAGAATGGAATAAATGTGAAATTGTTGTTTCTTTAAATTTCTATAAGGTAGTTAATGTACAATGCATTGCTTTTAATTATTTACAGCATTGTAGGTCGTTAGAAAGAGGTACTTGGGGTTCAGTGACAGAATTCTCGACTTCTACATAGGAAGCTTTGGTTTGGTTCCCTGCAAGTGTACCTCAGGTGTAGCCTCCATCCATCTGTCCATGGAGGTCTACATGTTGCTTTGATGCTAACTAGGCTGCAAATGGCTTATTAAGAATTGGAGATCTGCTTCTATCAATTGGAATCGTCGAATGCATGACCAATCATGGTGATGGTGCATACCAGGCCAGTGTTTCATTCCAATGTACATGGGACAGCACAAGTGAGGGGATGACTAGACAGCACCTAGAATAATAACAACTAGCCTTAGAAGGAAGGTTCACAAGCACAGAAACTATACAACAAAGTGAGATGAACGTAGCACCAGTCCAGACCTGCCTGGATCTGACTTGAGGAAGAAGTTGAAAAGGCCACACGGTGCAATTCTAACATCCTTGGTGTCAGCATGAACAACACTGTGCCTTTTAGGTAGAGGCTTAGTGACTGCTGTTGTTGCTAAGTGCAGTCGAATCGATTCGAACACATAGCGACCTTGCGTAGGGTTTCTGAGGAGTGGTTGGCAAGCATGAACCATTGACCTCACAGTTCAAACTCTAGATAGTTTTATTGTGTTTCTTTTCTATGACCAGTAATTCTCAATTAGTGCTATCTCTCCTCCTATCTTCAAAGAGATATCTGGCAAAATCTGGAGACATTTTTATTTGTACAATGTGTGAAGGCAGGGGGGAGGTTTGCAATTGGCATCAGGTAGGTAGAGGTGAGGGATGTTGCTAACTATCCTAAAATGCACAGGATAGCACTACCTTCCTCCCAACAAAGAGCTTTCTGTTCCAAAATGTCAATAACGCCAAGATGGAAAACTCTGATTAATGAGTATATCACTGTAGTGTTTTGGAAAAAGAAAGGAGAAAATGGAAGTACTTTTGTTCATGTCAGAGGATCCTTTTCTCAGAAACATCTGAAACCTCCTGATAAGGATTCCATAGGTTTGTGAATGCCTTCAAAGGCAGGGTACACTTGCCAACAAAGAGGGAGTGGAATAAAAGAACTGTGGTCTAGAAAAACATTGGTTGCATTAAAAAGTATCACTTTTATGCTCAATTTTGTGCATTTATACTTTGCCTGTCTCTTGGTCTATGTACAGGTTCATCATGAACACAATTAAGTGTTCTGGAATACCCATTCTTCACAATATTACCCATAGCTTATCGTGATCTACACAGCCAAAATCTTTTGCATAGTAGATTCAGCACAAGTTCACATCTTTCTGGTATTCTCTGTTTCAGTCAAGATCTATCTGATGTCAGCAATAATATCTTTCTTTTCACTTCCTTTTCTGAATCTGTTTTGAACCTGTGTCACTTCCCTGTAAATGTACTGTTTCAGCCATTTTTGAATTATGTTTAGCAAAATTTTACTTACATGTGATATTAATGATAATGTCTGATGATTACCAAATTCCATTGGATTACCTTTCTTTGGAATGGGCACAAATATGGATCCCTTCCAGTCAGTTGGACAGGTATCTGTTTTCCAAATTACTTGGCTTAGGTGAGTGTGACTCCAGTGCTGTGTCAGGTTGTTGAAATATTTCATTTTATATCCCATCAATTCCTGAAGCCTTGTTCTTTGCCATTGCCTGTAGTGTACCTTGGACTTCTTCCTTTAGTACCATTGCCTCTTATGCTGCTAGTGTTATTTCTTATATTGTTGTTGTTGTTAAGTGCCATCGAGTCGGTTCCGACCCACAGCGACCCTGTACAGGGTTTCTGAGGGTGTAAATCTTTACAGGAGTAGAAAGCCTCATCTTTCTCCCATGGAGCAGCTGGTAGTTTCGAACCTCTGACCTTAAGGTTTGCAGCCCGATTTGTGACTACTACGTTACCAGAGGTTCTTATATGGATGAAGGAAATTTGAATATGAGATCCAATTAAGTATTTTGAGATGTGTAGATTTTCCTTGCTTACCCAATGGGCCTGATATAATCACAGTGGTGTTTGTAAGAGGGATTCAGAAGTCTGAGTCAGTGGAGAAGTTTATGTATTGATAGAAGCAGAAGTCTGAGTGCTGACTTTGAAGACAGGGGAAGAGGTAACATGTCAAGAAATATAGGCAGTCACTATTGTTGTTAGGTGCCATCAAGTTGGAACCAACTAATAGTGAAATATGTACAACAGAACAAAACACTGCCCAGGCCTGGGCTAACCTCACAATTGTTGCTACGCTTAAGTCCACTGATGCTGCCACTTTGCTAATCCATCCCTATGGGGTCTTCCTCTTTTTCTCTGACCCTCCACCTTACCAAACATGATATCCTTCTCCAATGACTGGTCCCTCCTGACAATATGTCCGAAGCATGAGAGACCAAGTTTGACCATCCTGGCCACCAAGGAACACTCTGGCTGCACTTCTTCCAACACACATCTGTTTGTTCTATTCACAGCCCATGATACTTTCAATAGTCTCCTCCAACACTATAACTCAAAAGCATCAATTCTTCTATGGTTTTCCTTATTCACTGCCCAGCTTTCACATGCATATGAGGTTATTGAAAATACCATGACTTGGGTCAGGTGCACCTTAGTCCTCTAGCTTTTATCTTTGCTCTTCAACACTTTAAAAAGGTTTCATAACCAAAATGTGGAAGTGGTCCTGGCAAAGTAAAAGCAGACCTGTCAGGAGGAAAGGTCATTCAACATTTTTTTTTTTTAATTTTTTTTTTGGCAGTTCAAGGCATTTGCGTGTTGACTTTCTGGAGGACCAAAGAACGATGTTGTTGTTGTTGTTATGTGCCTTGGAGTTGGTTCCAACTCATAGCGACCCTGTATAGGGTTTCTGAGGTTATAAATCTTTGCAGGAGCAGAAAGTCTTATCTTTCTCCCATGGAACAGCTGGTACTTTCAAACTGCTGACCATGAGATTAGTAGCCCAATTCATAACCACTGTGCTACCAGAGCTCCTTAAAGAATGATAACATATGCTTATTATGAGAGTACTTGAAGAATTTAGCCAAAGTTTTAGCAGGAAAATGCCCCTGAAACTTTGCCATACTCTTTCTCCACCACAACAATGCTCCTGCTCATTCTTCTCTTCAAATGAGAGTAACTCTTATGAGTTTTGATAAGAATTCATTAGGTATCTACTTTCCAGGCCTGATTTATTTCCTTCTAACTTTTTTCAGATAAGTTTCCAGACGAAGACAGACTTGGAAGAAAGAGTGACAAACTACTTCTGAATATTTAGTCACTGAAAACCTTATGAATAGCTGAGAAACACTGTCAGATATGGTGCTGGAAAATGAGACCCTCAGGATGGAAGGTACTCAAAATGTGACTGGGGAAGAGCTGCCTCCTCAAAGTAGAGTTGACCGTGATGACACAAATAGAGTAAAGCCTGTGGGAGAAAAGCTCATGGAACCTTCATTTGCTGATGGGGCACAACTCAAAATGAGGAGAAACAACTGTAAACATCTATTGAAAATTGGAACACAGAATGTACAAAGTATGAAACTGGGAAAATTGGAAGTTGTCAAAAATGAAATGGAATACATAAACATCGATATCTTAGGCATTAGTGAGCTGAAATTGACTGGTATTGGCCATTTTGAATCTGACAACCTCATGGTTTACTATGCCAGGAATAGTAATGCCATTGAAGTGGAATGGTGTTGCATTCATTGTAAAAAAAGAACATATCCAGATCAGTCATGAGGTAAATGATGTCTGTGATAGGATAATATCCACGAGCCTACAAGGAAGCCCAGTTAATACCACTATTATTCAAATTTATACACCAACCACTAAAGCCAGTGAGAATGAAATAGAAGAATTCTACCAACTTCTTCAATCTTAAATTCAACAAACATGCTATCAAGATGTATTGATCATTACTGCTGATTGGAATGCAAAGGTTGGGAGCAAAGAAGAAGGACCAGTAGTTGGAAAATATGGCCTTGGTGATAGAAATGATGCTGGAGAGCTCATGATAGAATTCTGCAAAACCAATGATTTGCTCATTTCAAATACCTTCTTTAGACAGCATAAGAGATGACTATACACATGGACCTCACCAGATGGAATCAAATTGACTACATCTGTGGAAAGAGACGATGGAAAAGCTCCATGTCATCAGTGAAAACAAGGCCAGGGGCAGACTGTGGAACAGACCATCAATTACTCATATGCAAATTCAAACTGAAGCTGAAGAAAATGAAAACAAGTCCACGAGAGCCAAAATATGACCTTGACTATATCCCACTTGAATTTAGAGACCATCTAAAGAATAGATTTGATACATTAAACACTAAAGACTGAAGACCAGAAGAGTTGTGGGATGACATCAAGAACATCATAAATGAAGAAAGCAAAAAGCACTGAGAAGACAAGAAAAAAGGAAAAAGTCAAAATGGATGTCAGAAGAGACACTGAAACTTGCTGTCCAGTGTAGAGATGTTAAAGCAAATGGAAAAAATGAGGAGGTTCAAGAACTGAACAGAAAATTTCTAAGATCAGCTTGAGATGATAAAGTCAAATATTACAGCAAAATGTGCAAAGATCTGGAAGCAGAAGACCAAAAAGAAGAACATGTTCAGCATTTCTCAAGCTGGGGAAACTGAAGATAAAATTCAAGCCTCGACTTTCATTATTGAAAGATTCTCTGGGAAAATTATTAAATGATGCAGAAAGCAACAAGATAAGATGGAAGGAATACACAGAGTCACTGTACCAAAAGGAAATGATTAATGTTCAACCATTTCAAGAGGTAGCATACGATCAAGAGCCAATGATACTAAAGGAGAAAGTCCAAGGTGTATTGAAGGAATTGACAAAGAACAAGGCACCAGGAATAGATGGAATAAAAATTGAAATCGTTCAATAAAGTGCGGAGGTACAGGAGGCACTCACTCATCTCTTCCAAGAAATTTGGAAGACAGCTATCTGACCGACTGATTGGAAGAGATCTGTATTGGAGCCCATTCCAAAGAGAGGTGACCCAACGGAATGCAGAAGTCATTGGACAATCTCTTTGATATCCCATGCGAGTAAAGTTTTTCTAAAGGTAATACAGAAATAGCTATAATTATGCATTGACAGAGAACTTCCAGAGGTTCAAGCCGGATTCTCAAGAGACTGTGAAGTGAGGTATATCATTGCTGATGTCCGATGGATCTTGGCTGAAAGCAGAGAATATCAGAAAGTTGTTTACCTGTGCTTTATTGACTACTCAAAGGCTTTCGATTGTGTGAATCATGACAAGCTATGGACAACATTGTAAAGTACAAGTATTCCGGAACACTTAATTGTGCTCATGAGGAATCTGTACCAGGACCAAGAGGCAGTTGTTCGAACAGAACATGGGAACACTGAATGGTTTAAAATTTAAAACAGTGTGCAACAAGGTTGTATTCTTTCACCATACTATTCAACCCATATGCTGAGCAAATAATACGAGAAGCTGGGTTCTCTGAAGAAAAATGTGGCATCAGGAGTGCAGGAAGACTCATTAACAACCTGTGGTATGCAGATGATGCAACCCTGCTTGCTGAAAGTGAAGAGGACTTAAAAACATTTACTGATGAAGATCAAAGAGCACAGTCTTAGGTATGGATTACATCTGAATATAAAGAAACCAAAAATCCTCACCATTGGACCAATAAACAACATTCTTATCAACGGAGAAAAGATTGAAGTTGTCAAGGACTTCATTGTTCTTGCATCAACTATCAACACTCATGGAAGCAGCTATCAAGAGATCAGACGACATATTGCATTAGGCAAATCTGCTGCACAAGACCTTTTTAAAGTGTTGAAGAGCAAAGATGTCAGCTTGAGGACTAAGGTGCACCTGACCCATGCCATGGTATTTTCAATAATCTCATATGCATGCAAAACCTGGACAGTGAATAAGGAAGACTGTAGAAGGATTGATGGTTTTGAGTTATGGTGTTGGAGGAGAATATTGAAATTGTCATGGGCTGCCAAAAGAACCAATAGATCCATTTTGGAAGAAGTGCAGCCAAAGTGCTCCTTAGAGGCCAAGGTGGCCAAAATACATCTCTCATACTTCAGGCATATTATCAGGAGGGACCAGTCACTGGAGAAGGATATCATGTTGGTAAGGTGGAGGGTCAGAGAAAAAGAGGAAGACCCCCAATGAGATAGATTGGCCAAGTGGCAGCATCGGTGGACTCAAGCGTGGCAACAGTATTGAGGCTGGCCCAGGATCGGACACTGTTTCATTCTGCTGTCATAGGTCGCTGTGGGTCTGTACCGACTCGATGGCACCTAACAACAACAACAACAACAACAACAACAACAACAACAACAACAACTTCTTTTTGTTTCCTAATCTTAAAAAATCCTTGAAGGACTCTAATATATCTTCAGTTTTAACCATGGTTTTAAACCCTAAACCCTCAGTTCTTTAGGAATGAACTAAAAGTGACTGGTATTATTATTTATAAATGTACCTTAAATTTGGTAGAGCTCATGTTGGAAAGTGAAGTGTATATTTCTAATGTTTATCTTTTAACTACAGTTTTCTATGAACTCTTAAATCCCCACATATATTCTGAACAACATCAATGAAAATAATTTTTTTTTTTAAAAAGAACTTTTATCTTCTTTGGCCAGAGGGCATATTCTGTTTTTTGTTTGTTTGTTTGTTTTTTTTTTTCAATCATTAGAAAAGTTCAAAAATATTTGTATGTAAACCACAAAACTAAATCCACTGCCATCAAGTTTATTCTGACTCATAGTGACCCTATATAGGGTTAGTAAGACAGTAAATCTTTATGACAACAGACAGCCTCATCTTTCTCTCTTGGAGTGACTTGTGAGTTTGAATCACTGATCTTAATGGTTTTCAGACCCACGCCTAAACCATAGGACCACCAGGACTTGTGTGAACTGGAATTAGATTGTGTATAAGGCAGAGAGAAGAGAGATAATGGGAAATGGAATGTTGTCTGAGTTGTTTATGTGCCTATGATTTGACATACTTTAGTTAAAGAGTGTATCATTTATTTCTGTGTAATGAACCCCCACAAAAAACTTAGTGGCTTAAAACAATGTTATTTATTTTGCTCATGAGCCTGCACTTTAGGCAGGAATCTACAGTGATATCTCATCTCTGCCTCCATTTCAACTGGAAGAAAGTGGAGGATCTGTTTTCAAGAAGGTTTACCTACCTGGGAAGCTGGTGCTGGGAGTTTAGATACCACTGGGAATCTTTGTTCCTCTTCACATGAGCCTCTTCTCATGTCATTTGATCTTTCTTGACATGCTTACTGGGTTTCAAGAGGAAATGAGTCATGAGGATAAGGCGGAATGACATTATAATGCCTTGGAAGTCTCTTTGCATCACTCTGCCATACTTTTTTGGATAAAGCAATCACAAAGTTCTGTCTAGATTCAAAGGAAGGAAATAGAGACACCAGAACCTCATGGGAGGTATGTCAATATCATTTTAGTAAAAATGAAACAAAACAAAATTGGGATGGGAGAATTGTCATGGCCATGTTTGGAAAACACAATATTCCATAAGTAAAGCCAGGCTATATTAATTCAAATCATTGTTCAAATCATCTATTTTTGTTGAGGATACAACTCTAAAGAAATATATAAATAAAATTAAGCTAATGTTAATTTAATAATAAATTTTAAATTAGTGAAAGTTATGCACAGTTGGTGAATATAATAATGAATACAATAGTGTTAACTTCAAATTTTAAATTATTTGGGGAATTGTTTGGGTTCATTTAGGTCCCCAAAGAACAGGTTAACTTAAAATCTCATAGCTGTCAAAATTTGTTGTTGTTGTTAACTGCCACAAAGTTGACCCCTGACTCATGGTGATCCCTATATACCAAGAAAAGAACTGCATCTTGGTTCTGTGCTGAGTTATGTATCAGACTGTGTTGATCCAGAGGATTTTCAGTGTCTGATTTTTGAAAGTATCTCATTAGTCCTTTCTTCCTAATCCATCTTAGTCTGGAAGCTCTGCTGAAATCTGTTTTGTATCATAGTAAAATTAATATTTACTGAGAGGTGGTTACTGTGCATGACGTGCATTGGCCAGGGATAGAATCCAGGTCTTTGACATGAAAGGGAGAATTATAGCACTAAACCACCAATGCCTCACAGAATGACCCTATTGTTGTTCTTAGGTGCCACGCAGTCAATTCCAACTCATAACGATTCCACGTGACAGAGTGGAACAACTCTATAATTGTTTACAAGAGAAGATTACCATGTATAATGGTTAAGGTTTTTATGTCAACTTGTCTGGGCCAGGATCCCCTGTAACTTGGAAGTTGAGATGTCGTTATTCCCATGGTGAGATCCAATACAGTGTAGTTAACTCATGATGACTAGCTATGAGCAGCCAATCAATTGGAAATGGATTCTTCAGGGGTGTAGACTGCTTCCAATATATTGGACACTCAGGCAAAGCTTATTTGCTTTCTGCTGGTTCTGGATTTTGCATCTAGCTTGCCCTCTAACCTCAAGTTCTTTGGGATTGAGCCAGTGGCCTGCTCTATTCAAGAGCGAAGATATCAATTTGAGGACTAAGGTGTGCCTGACCCAAGCCATGGTCTTTTCAATAGCCTCATATGCATGTAAAAGTTGGACAATGAATAAGGAAAACCAAAGAAGAATGAACACATTTGAATTATGGTATTGGTGAAGAATATTGAAAGTACCATGGACTGCTAGAAGAACAAACAAACCTGTCTTGGAAGAAGTACTGCCAGATTGCTCCTTAGAAATGAGGATGCTGAGATTTGTCTGTTGTACTTTGAACATGTGATTAGAAGGGACAGCTCCTGGAAAGCACATCATTCTTGAAAAAATGGAGGGTCAGTGAAAAAGAGGAAGATCCTCAACAAGATGGGTTGACACAGTGGCAACGGTATTATCAGGCTTAATAACAGTGGTGAGTATGGTGCAGGACCAGGCAGTGTTTTATTCTGTTATACTTAGGGCATTATGAGTCAGAACTGACTAGATGGTTATCCCCATGATGAGATCTAACAACAATAACATGTATGTATGCCAGAAAGTAAGGCCATATAGGTGTTTGCTACTGTGTGTGGCTGTTTTCTTGAAGAAAAAATTGTGACAGAGCTAGTTTTCTCTCTATACACTATAAGCACTGGACTGTGAGCCATAAGGTCTGTGGTTTGAACCAGCCAGCTTCTCCATGGGATAAAGATGAGATTTTCAGCTCCTGATTAACAAGAGAAAAAAAAAGCCTTGGAAAATATTTACAGGGTCTCTAACGAGAGGTGACCCAACGGAATGTGGAAATCATCAGACAATCTCTTTGATATCTCAAGTGAGTAAAGTTTTGCTCAAGGTAATATAGAAACGGCTACAATCATACATTGACAGAGAACTTCCAGAGGTTTAAGCTGGATTCAGAAGAGGCCGTGGAACGAGAGATATCATTGCAGATGTCCGATGGATCTTGGCTGAAAGCAGAGAATATCAGAATTTATTGACTATGCGAAGGCTTTCGATTGTGTGGCTCATGGCAAGCTATGGACAACATT
>NW_006408717.1:4296958-4297732 GCF_000296735.1 Chrysochloris asiatica
TACTTTGGACACATTGTCCGGAGAGAACAGTCACTGGAGAAGGATGTCATGCTGGGTAACGTGGAGGGTCAGAGAAAAAGAGGATGACCCCCAAAGAGATGGATCAGCCAGGTGACATCATTGATGGCATCAAGTGTGGCGGCTGTAGTGAGGTTGTCCCAGGATCGGACATTGTTTCGTTCTGCTGTGCATGGGGTAGCTATGAGTTGGTTCCAACTCGATGGCACCTGACAACAACAACAACATGAGTTAGAACCAACTCTGTGGCTCTTAATAACAACAGTTTTGTCTGTATGAATCATTGCTTCATTTTCCAGTGCAGAGAACTATCTTTTGCTGTGATTAAAAAAAGAAAAATAATCAACAAATGGTAATTGTGACAAGAGGCAGTATCTTTGATTCACTTCAGGAGTGATATGTGAAGATTTTCCTTAACCCTCTCCTTGTGAATTAACAAAAGACTTACTGGAATTTTTAAATGAACTTTTTGAAGCCCCTCTCATGTGATTTCATTTAAACATAACAAATCTTGGAAGTTAGTGTTGCAATTTTCTCCTTCCGTTGCCTGTATTGTCTGTATGTCAGTTTGTCATACAATGATGACAGTTATGCTAACAGTAATTCAAATACCAGCTGGTCATCCATGGTGGACAGTTTTCAGCAGAGCTTCCAGACTAAGACAGACTAAAAAGAAATGCCTGGGGGATAACAAACAAGATGGCGGATTGGGCGGACATATAGCAGAGAGCTCCACCAACAACAACACAGAATACC
>NW_006408717.1:4300892-4315916 GCF_000296735.1 Chrysochloris asiatica
GAAGTCTTGAATGTGAAACTGATGATGTGCCCTGTAAACTTTCACTCAATCCACAATAAAAACCTTAAATTAAAAAAAAAGAAAAAAAAAAGAAATGCCTGGCAGATCTACTTTGGAAAGCTAGCTAATGAAAACCTGTTGTTGTTGTTGTTGAGTGCTTTTGAGTCCGTTCCATTTCATACTGACTCTGTAAAGGTTTTTATGATTAGCTAGTGGGTTTGAATCACAGACCTATAGGTTAGCAATCCAGTGCTTATCCTACAGTTCCACAATATGAGCCCAATGAAAACCTATAGATAACAAAATATCATGCTCTTATTTTTTGTGCTGGGAAGATAAGCCCTCGGGTTAGAAAGCACATAAAATGCACAGTGACTGAAAAAAATAGACTCCAGTAACCAATGCTGTTGAAGATGGTGCAACTTTTGTTTTATCATACATGGAGTCACCAGGAGTATGAGCTGACTCAGTAGCAACTCACAACAACAGATGGAAGAAAACAAGCCTAGGAGAGGTTACAAATTGAAACAGGAATGGAATATTGGATCTGAAAACAAATCAGTGTGACCTCACTGTAGTACTGCAAAGGTGGTTCCCTGGGGTGTAACTGAGGTTCCACAAGGTGTGTGCAGAATACAGACCGTCTTGTGTCTTTAGCTCTTAGTAACCTGCTGTAGAGGTGCTTCTCCTGGGACAAATTCTTGACAGCAGAATCATTAGTTTGCCTTCACTGGGGCCATCTGTCTTTAGGTTAGTTATGTATTTTAGTAGAATAAAAAGTATGAAAAGTTCTTGGGCTATATATATAATTGCTACATTGTTTGGCGTATGTCTCCCAAGAAAATTAGACAAAGCCATCCTTGCGAAACAGCATTATTTTTGTTGATTAAAGATTAAGTTATCTATGCAAGTAGGGGTAGTAATGCTATTTAAGCAAGAACTGATGTTTGAAAGAGACTGCAAGGAATCCATGTGTTTTTGTTTCTAGGCACCTTGTTTTGAATTTCTTAGTGAGGTATTTGGAGAAAGAGGAAATAGCTTTGGTGTTGAAGATTATCTTGTTGAAGGCCTATTTTTAGTCTTTTTTGCTATAAGACTTTTTATGTTGATTTAGAGAATTAGCTTTACTTATGTTTTGTCATTTTTTGAAATAATATTTTGAACTAGGACATTTAAATCAGAGATTAAAAAGATAAATAATTGATTTTGATATTTTCTAAACTTCCAAAATCTTACATTTGGACAAATCCTTCTTTTAGTTGCTCAGTTAACATGCTTTCTTTTTCTATAAATAAAATCATTCACAATTTTCTCAGTTCCAGGAAGTCTCAAAATTATCCCTGAGGAGTAACTCTTGAAAGTAACAGAAGCGCAACATATCTTTTTGGGAATTCATAAAGAAGGATGTTCAATTGTTTAAAAATAGACAGATCTTGAAGCCGTGGAGGAAATAATATTTATGCTGCGTGCAAGAACAAATTATTTTAGGAAGATCAGTGTGAGGCTGGTGGTTAAAGTTATTCTGTCTGACTTTCCCAATGACTATTCCATAATTTCTGATATCAGTCAACACTCCTCCCCTCCCTCACATTCCAGGGTTCTTAAATACACTGCAACACCTTAAAAAAACTCACAACCGATAGGGAAATGACTCACACAAATTCCAAATCCATAGTTCAGAGGTCAGTCTGGAAAATTCTCCTCACTCATGTAGTCTCAGGAGTTGAGTAACCCAAATTGGCAGGTCAGACAACAGATCATTGATACACAAGCCTGAAGGAATAGGTGAATCAGATCAGGTGGTGGGCCAAAAGTACCACAAACTGGAGGTTAGCTGTGATGAGCCAGATGCAACATCTATTCTAATAGAGTGATTCAGACCATGCCCCCAAGGAAAACTAGGAGTAGTGACTTGAGTCACATTCTCTAGTAAAGTGGGGAGATTCTGAATCCTTATTGCCACCTTAATCCTCACTCTTTGTTGTTGTTGTTAAGTACTGTCAAGTTGGTTCTGACCCAAAGTGACCCAATATAGGGTTTCCGAGGAACGGCTGGTAAATTTGAACTGCTGTGGTTCAAACCAGCCTTGCAATCTAGTGCTTTTCTGACTCATAGTGATTCTGTATAGGGCTTCTGAGGAGAAGCTGGTGGGTTTGAATCACCGACCTTGCAGCTCAAATTGACCTTGTAGTCCAGTACATTATCCTGCAGTGCCACACCAGGACTTTGGTGGTGCTGGTGGCGGTGTGCTGTGGAAATCTTTACTGGAACAGAATGCCTCATCTTTTTCTCACAGAACAGCTGGTAGTTTCGAATTGCTGACCCTGAGGTTCGCAGCCCGATTCGTAACCACTACGTTACCAGAGCTCCTTCCTCTTTAGTTCTACCTTAATCTTTAGTCCCACCTTAATCCTGCCTGATTAACAATTATGGGCCCATAATCACAGGCATTCTTGTTAAATTCTGTGCAGCCAATTCTGACTCATAGGGACCCTGTAATAGGTTTCCAATAAGTGACTGGTGGTTTTGAACTGCTGACCTTGGGGTTAGCAGATCAATGCTTATTTTATAATGCCACACCAGGATTCCAACCACAGATAATAGAAGTTAGGATTTACAATATATCACAGAAGGAGGAATATGATTAGCAGGGTCACAATAAATAACAAACTGCTCTGTAATGTGATTTAAAATAAGAGAAAATTAGTGAGTATGCGTGGTCCTTGCATTTAATAGGCTAAAAAAAGAGAGTCTGGTAGAAAGTGATACAGTATAATTAAGAAAAAAAGGAGATGGTCATTAATCAGTTGCCCTAAGATGATAGATCAAAAGAATAAAGGAATGATAAGATCCTTTTCTTTGTATAAAACTTTTTTTTTTAAAGAACTCTGGGGTTAAAAAAGAATAACGGGATTACATGGAAAAGAAACTACTCTAACCATGTAGATTTACACAGTGGGTATTGCATATAGGAAATATAGTAATATTAATGCCTACTGATTTCTTTCAATATGGGATTAATATGACACATTAAGAACAAAAATTTTCCTCCTCTAAGCCTGGGAGAATGTGAGACAATTTCCTACTAAGTCATTTAACACTATTACCAGATGGCTAAAAGAAGATAAATTGTAAGAGTTGATTTCCAAATTTTAGATCAAAATGCTGTTGGTTTCCAATTTGGTTCAATAAACTCCATAGTGCACATTTGCATATGAAAAATGTTTCCATAATGTTGTAATTACTTTACTGGGCAAACAGCTTAACTATATATTGTGACTTTATGGTGCCCAAACAACCAATTGATCTGAAAAAGCTACAAACAAGTAAATTGGGGGTTGGAAAGGAAGGGAGTAATAAGATATTAAGTCAAATTGAAGAACAAAGAAATTATTTGCCTGTTCTCCCTCCCTCCCTTGATTTTAACTAGTTAAATTTACAATGTGTAGATAAACGTGATTGAGTCAGTGTTTGGTTATTGATTAGCCCTTTTAAAAGATTATTATTTGGTTGTTTTAATTGATTAATTTAGAAAATTGGCTGTAAAATCCTTGAGAGGCTCTAGATTGATATAGATATAATGTAAATACATACCTATATAAAATATAACCAGCATTTGGATACCCTTTCTATCAAGGAATCTTGGTAAGTATTGAAATAGCGACTCAATTCTTTAATTAATAAAACAAAGAAACAACTGATCAATTAAATAAGAAATATCATTTATATTCTACTTTGATTAAATGTATTGGTTATTTGAAAGAAAGGATTTGAGCTTTTGGTCAATAATGTCCAAGTTGTTGTCAGACAGAGTCTTTATATTTAAGAATGAGTTTTTCTGTAATGAACATTATGGTTGCTTTTCCAGAACAAATTCCCTCTCTTCTGTATCATAGAGCAGCCCACCAACCTGGATGATTAATATCTCCTCTAGGCTCAGAAATGGACTCTCAGTGGTGTAGGTCATAGTGTAATTCTTGATCTCTGATTGCAGTGATTGGTTTAAGAGTATCATATGACCTGATTTGTTCCAATCAGAGCGAACCCTATGGCATTGATTAAAAGCAAGGGGAAGACAAATTATCTCTCTTTCCAGCAGGCTTAGTATGGTTACAGCTATTTGGCAACTACCATGAGGAAACAGTCTCAGGATAAAGGGGACCAGCAGAGCATAGTGAATAACAAAGCAATAGACTAGATTGACAATTAAACTATGCAGAAGCCTAAGTGTCCTCTAAACTTCATGAACCAGTTGTTAGTTGTCACTGAGTTGATCCCAGATCCATGGTAAATCCATGCACAACCCAACATAATGCTGCCTGGTCCTTCATCATTCCCATGAATGGTTGTAGATAAGATTGTTGCAATCCATAGAACTGTCTTAGTTGATTTCCGGAAGTAGATCACCAGGTCTTTCTTCCTAGTTTATCTTAGTCTAATGAAACCTGTTCAGTATCAAAATAACATGAAAGACTCCACTGATAGATGGATGGTGGCTACACATAAGGATGGGAATTAAATTGAGGTCTCCCATATGGAAGACAACACTTCTACCACTGAACCACCAAAGTCCTCTTCATGAGTCAGTTGTTGTTGTTAGGTGCCATCGAGGTGGTTCTGACTCATAGTGACCTCATGCACAACAGAATGAAACACTGACTGGTCCTGCACCATATTCACAATCACTTAAGTCCAATGGAGTCCTCTTCTTTTTCACTGACCCTCCACTTAACGAAGTATGATGTACTTCTCCAGAGACTGGTCCTTCCTGTTAACATGTCCAAAGTATGAGAGATGAAGTTTCACCATTCTGGCCTTTAAGGAGCATTCTGGCTGTACTTCTTCCAAGATAGATGTTTGTTCTTCTGGCACTTTCAACAGTCTTCTCCAACACCATAACTCAAATGCATAGTTTCTTCTACAGTCTTTCTTATTAATTGTCAAATTTTTACATGCATATGAGGCATTTGAAAACACCATGACTCAGGTCCTTAAACTGTTATCTTTGCTCTCAAACACGTAAAAGAGGTCTTTTACAGATTTGCGTAATACAACACATCATTTGATATCTTGACTGCTGCTTCCCTGAGTGTTGATAGTGGATCCAAGCAAAATGAAGTCTCTGACAACTTCAATATTTTCTCCATTTATCGTGATGTTATTTACTGGTCCTGTTGTGAGGATTTTTCTTTACATGAAGATGTAACTATAACTGAAGTTTTTGATCATCAGTAAATATTTTAAGTTTTCTTCGCTTTCAGTAAGCAAGGTTGTATCATCTGTATATCACAGGTTTGTTAATGAGCCTTACTCAGATTCTGATGCTGCAGTCTTCTTCATATAATCTAGCTTCTCTGATTATTTTCTCAGCATACAGATTGAGAGAGTCCTGATGTGACTTTGTGGGTTAATGTGCTGGACTGCAAGGTTGGCAGTTCAAGCTCACCAGCCACTCCTCAGAAACACTATACAGGGTCACTATGAGTCAGATCTGACTTGACAACACTTAACAACAACAACAATAACAGACTGAATAAGTATGGTGAAAGAATATAGCCCTAGTGCACACCTTTGCTGATTTTAAACTATTCAGAATTCCTTTGTTTTGCTTCTTGGTCTATGGACATGTTCCTCATGAGGATAATGAAGCATTCAGGAATATACATTCATTGTATTGTTATCTATAACTTGTCATGAGCAACACAGTCAAAAGCCTTTTCATGTTTAATAAAGTACAAGTAAACATCTTTCTGGTAGTCTCTGCTTTCAGCCAAGATCCATTTGATATTAGCAATGTTACCCCTAGTTCCACGTCCTCTTCTGAATCTGCCTGAACTTCTGGCAGTTCTCCATGGATGCACTGTTGCAGATGTTTTTGAATTATGTCCAGTAAAATTTTACTTACATGTGAAATTAATGATATTGTTATATAATTTCTGCATTCTATTGTGTCCCCTCTCTTTGGAATGGGCACAAATATGGACCTCTTCCAATTGATTGGCCAGGTAGCTATCTTCCCAATTTCTTGTCACAGATGAGTGAGTGCCTTCAGTGCTGCATCAGTTTTCTGAAAGATTTCAATTTGTATCCTGTCAATTCTTGGAGGCTTGTTTTTCACCAATGCCCTGTGAAGCTTGAACTTCTTCTTTAAGTACCATAGGTTCTTGATTATATGCTACCACTTGAAATGGTTGAACATTAAACATTTCTTTTTGGTTCACTGGTTATGTGTTATCCTTTCATTTTCTGTTTGATGTTTTCTGTACCATTCAATATTTTACCCATAAAATTCTTCAATATTGAAAATTGAGGGTTGAATTTTTCTTTAGTTCTTTCAGCTTGAGACATTCATGAGTGAATACATTCTGTTTATTATTTAAGCCAGGTTGTACTGAATCATCCTTTAATGCAAATCAAATCATCTTAAAACATCCAATGACTCATTAGCCACAGGGTCAAGGATGAGTCTTTCCTCTACTACTGGTCTTTCCTCTACTACTTCCACCCGTATTGTATTTTCATATGAGGCTTCTTTTTATTATTATTATTAGTTTATTTAGTATTAGTACAGTTTTGATAATGTCTCAAAATGAGCTGCCATGTATTTTTGACTTCCTAAAGCTCTGGTAGCGTAGTGGTTATGAATCAGGCTGTGAACCGCAAGGTCAGCAGTTTGAAACTACCAGCTGTTCCATGGGAGAAAGATAAGGCTTTCTGCTCCCGTACAGATGTACAGCCTAGGAAACCCTGTACAGGATCGCTATGAGTCAGAACTGACTCCACGGCACATGACAACAACAAATGAAATACAAGAAACAGCATTCATAGTTACTTTTAAAATGTAGAGATATGTATATTTTACCTTTCATACTTCTTCATAGTTTTTAGTGGGTTGGGCATAAGTGTGGCTTTGAAATAGAGGCCAACTGCACCATTCTAATCTTCTTTCTGTGGTTTGTTATTTCTTAAGGGAAGGGAGTTTGTTATATATTTGAAATATCAAGTGAAATCTCATGAGCCAAACTGCTTCCTTCATGAGGCTTCTTATCTCTTCCAAAACTGTTTCAAAATGGTGGATTGGGATAGAGAGAGGATTAAGGCAACAGAAACATTCTGTATACATATATCCCTTAGCTTTGAAAATCATCCAATAAATTTTTGATGTAGAAAACTTATTTTACTTTATTGAATAGCAAATTTGCTGCACAAGACCTCTTTAAAGTGTTCAAGAGCAAAGGTGCCAGTTTGAGGACTAAGGTGCGCTTGACCCAAGCCATGGTATTTTCAATAACATCATAGGAATGGGAAAGTTGGACAGAGAATAAGGAAGACTGTAGAAGAATTGGTGCATTTAAGTTATGATGTTGGCGAAGAATATAAAAGATGCCATGAACTGCCAGAAGAACAAACAAATCTATGTTGGAAGAAATACAACTAGAATGTATCTTGGAAGTCAGGATGGTGAGACTTTGCCTCTCATACTTTGGACATGTTATCAGAAGGGACCAGTGCCTGGAGAAGGACATCATACTTGGTAAAGTGGAGGGTCAGTGAAAAAGAGGAAGATTCCCAGTGAGATGGTCTCAAGCATAGCAACGACTGTGAGGTTGACGCAGGACCAGGCAGTGTTTTGTTCTGTTGTGCATAGGGTCACTATGAATAAGTACTGCCTTGACAGCACCTAACAACAACAATGATAGACTTAAAGGAAGTTACAAACACAGTTCCTTATATGTTTTATCCAGCTCCCCCAGTGGTAAATTAAATTCTTGAGTACAACAATATCAAAACAACAAAATAAACATGTGTGTAATCTGAGCAATGTTTAATTTTGAAAGGGATATTTTTTTACCTTGAGAGAAGTTTTGAATTAAATACCCTTGTGTCATCCAAATTACTATAAGAAAATGATTTCAATTTTAAAGAAAAGTAAAATTATTGTTAATTAAATGTTTCATTAATTGGTATCATAGCCATGAAATAAGTGCAGGTACACAAGTGTATACATTTTACTCACAGTAACTTCCTAATTTATTTCAGGATTTTGTGTAGCTAGTCCCATAATGGGAGAATGACCCTGTTAGATATTAGTGTGTTCTAATGCTTTGCTTTGAGCTCTTCATGTACTGATATATGCACAAATAGCATGAGACAATCTTCGAAACTTGAATGTTGCCTCTGAGAAGGGTCACAAGATTATAGTCTTAAAACTTTAATAACCCAGGTTGGTAACATTTTGTATATTATAATCTTTCTTTAAAATCTATCTGTTCTGGTGCCATTTTCCTGGGGTTTTTTTAAGAGCTTAATTTGAGAACACTGTACACTACTAGTTCAAATTGTTACTTTATTTTTCCATGCCTCATTTTGTTCCTATTCTTCTTAAATTGTTGCTTTCTGCAAAAACTTGTCTGAATGGAAAGTCAGGCAAATCAAATTATTGAATGTTGCAATGTTTTCAGAACATTGGTATAGAATATGTCTCATTATAGATGCTTTTTCTTATTCTTCAATGGAAAAACTGAAATATATAAGACGCTTTACTCTCCAAGTGACTGGACATTTCTTCTCTTTTAATTTATGATGTGGAGTGTTTTAATGAGGAATAGAGATTTTGGATGCAGGAAATGTGACCACAGATGCTGGATTTCCTTTATCCATCCTTATGGAGTCCCTGTCCCTTTCTAAATACTGGAGAAACAAAAATCATAGCGAATCCCTTAGCCAACTACTGTCTGTCAGTTTGTTGTACAGTGCTACCTTGCAAGATGCTATGCCAGCAGTATCTCAAACACTAGAGGGTCATATGGCAGATAGGTTCCTATCCACCATATTGAGCTTCCAGAATAAGAACAAAAACTAAAAACAAAAGACAAGCATGACAATCTACTTCTGAAAATTAGGCAATTAAAACCCTCAACATATAGTCAAATATGTTGTTGTTGTTAATGTTAAGTTCAATAGAGTCATTTCTGACTCGTAGAGACTCTGTTTAGGGTTTCCAAGGAGCAACTGGTGAGTTTGAACCTCCGACCTTTCTGTTTAAATTGACCTTGTGGTCCAGTGCTTATCCCACGGTGCCACACCAGGAGACTCTGATATAGTACTGGAAGATAATCACCCTAGGTTGGAAGACAGTCAGATATAGACTGGCTCTAACAATGGCCTTAAGCATATCAATGATTCTGAACATGACACACAACCAGACAAAGTTTTTCTGTTGTACATGATAACCTTGTACATGTGTCAGAATTGATGATAATTAACAACAGCAACAATTCCTTTGTAGCACTTAGAATACTCGTAAGTTCTATTCTCTTCTTTTATAATAATAATAATAAAGATTTTTTATGTTTTATATGAGAAAATTATTTTCCAGCATCCATGTTGCAGTTTTTGCTTTCTATCTATCTTGAGGCAGATTGTAAAACATTTTTTTATAAACTTTAAAGATTGGCTTTAACTTAAGGCTGTTCACAATTTCTTGGCAGAAAAGTTTCTTAAACTTTCGTTTTGGTGGAACCATGCAACTTGTTCTTGTAATAGGCATTTCAAAAACAAACAAAAATTATCTAGGCAAATACACAATCTCTTGTACACCAAATTGAACTTCTAATATTTTATGTGCTTCAAAGAGCAGTCCCAGTTAAAGACACCTTACATTTAAGTATACTGCCAGCAGAAGCAGTCTGTTCACATGACCTTGCATTGTCATTAAATGCTATTGCCCTAGTAGTACAGTGCATAACAGTTTATACCACCCAGAGACTCCCAAAGCCTCATTTATCACATCACTGCTAAACTCCTTGTTTCCATTATTTTCATCCTAGTTATTTATAATTAAATGGAGTCAAAGATGGAGATACATCAATGAACACATGGAATTGGTACTGCTGAATGGTACACATAAAAACGTTGAATTGTCAATGTATGCATCGTTTACAACAACAGAAAATCACTCCTATAGATATTAATAAATCTGACTAGATCAAAAAGAGCAAAGTTTTATAAAAATTCCTTTTGTACTAGAAACATAAAAATTTTATTTTGACAAAGGGTTTTGTACTAGAAACATAAAAATTTTATTTTGACAAAGAGTTTTGTACTAGAAACATAAAAATTTTATTTTGACAAAGGAGAGAGGTAATTTAGGTTGGTAGGGGAATGACAGAGACAGCTAATCTGATCTATGATTTTGTTTTGATATAAATCTTAAATTTCCAATAATAGACACATCATTTCTTGATGTAGATTTATTCTCTTTCTAATGTTTTTATCAGGGCTTGCTTTCAGCAAACATGTTCTTCTTCACTTGAATTCCCAATATACTTCTACTTCAGAGATTTAATCATGCAATATGAATTATTTAAATTGCTAAGAATTATTAAGAAGTAAGAAACATTGATATTTCTCCTTACGTCTCAGAATAATGCATATAATTTTTCCTCTGTTAGAAACAGAAGAGGAATGATATGGATATCCAATTGATCAACTTACCCAGATTACATGACAGTCAGTCAATATTACTTTTAAAGTACCTAGAGGTATTAATTCTAAAATGTACTTTAGTCATTATTTAAATTATCTAAAGAGTTAGCTGACAGTTAAGAAGTCCTTGTGTAGTGCTGTAGGATAAGCATTGAACTGCTAGATGCAAAGTTGCCAGTTCAAACCCATCAGTTGTGCCTCAGAAAATCTATACAGGCTTGCAATGAGTCAGATCTGATTTGATGGCACTTAACAAAAACAACAGCCTATTAAAGTCCCTGAGAGAGAGGGTTGCAAAAGGTTAATGCACTCAGCTGTTAACCAAACTGTTGGAGGTTTCAGTCTACTCAAAGACTCCTTCTAAAAAAGACCTGGCGATCTACCTTAGAAAAATCAGCCATTGAAAACCCCACCAAAGGTCACCATGAGTTGGGGTCAGCTTCAACTCAATGACAACTGGTTTATTCTATTTGATATGACTTCCTTTTGTCTTTTGTTGGTAATAGTTGGAAAAAATGGGCCAAGCAGATTTAAACAATTAACAAATAATTCAGAAAACTTTTGAGAACTTAAATGTAACAGAATATGCCAGCATCGTGTTTTGTATTAGGAATAGAAAAAATGAGTAAGAATGTGTTCTTGTCCCAGAGGAGCTGAGGAGGTAAATGAGACAGATGTGCAAACAATTAATTTAATAATTGCCATGTTGTTGTTGTTAGCTGCTATTGAGTCAGCCCCTGATTCATGAAGACCCAATACACAATGGAACATCCAATGACCATTTTTGGATTAAACTTTGATAACTGTAGACACATCAAATTGTGTGGGACACAGGGAATGATAGTTCATTTGGGCTTGATAATTAGAAAGCACAAACAGGAAACATCATGCAGAAAAGTATGAAAGCCTAAGAGTGCATGATCTGGGGATGGAGAACAGTCCAATTTGGCTAGACAACGGAAGTGGATGATAAGAGATGACCTGGGTATGGTACTGGGTAGACACTGAATGCCAGGATGCTTTATTCTGTGGGTAACAGCAAAACGTGGATGGATTGTTGTTAAGGTCATCAGTAAATCAGATCTAAATTAGAAAGTTTACTAGAGATTTATCAATGAATTTAAAAGAAAAGAATTTGGACTCAGGGAGCACTTAATAGAGGCACTTGCAGCAATGCTCCGAGATAGAGAGAAGAGGGGACATATTTAATGTAGAACTTGACTTAATCCTTAGATATTGTACAAAAGACTAGAGGACAATAAGGCTTATAATTGGTAAGATTTGGATGCCACTCAATGAAAATAGAATTTCAGAAGGAATGGACTGGGTGCAAGAGAAATAGTGGTTCAATTTCAAATGCAGTTTGAAATGTCAATCAGATATCCATTTAAATTTGATATCGAAATATGGTGGTGATGGTGATGGCTGTGTGCCATGAAGTTAGTTCTGATTCATAGCAAGCCTGCATAGAGTTTCTGAGGCTGTAAATCTTTGTGGAAGCAGAAAACCTTATCTTTCTCCCACAGCTGGTAGTTTCGAACTGCTGACCTTGGGCTTAGCATCCCAACTCGTAACCACTTCACTACCAAAGCTCCTGTATAATGAGCAGAGAGTTTAGAAGTAAAGATTTTTTACTTTAAAGTAAATATTTCAGTTTATTTTCAGTTTCCACATATAGGTGATAATGATTAAAAAGGATTATCTATATAGATGGAAGAGGAGCAAGTACAGAACAATGAGAAATATTTAATATTTAAGAAGTGGGTGTCAGAAGACAATCAACCAAGAATACTTAGCAAGGTGATCAGAGATAGGGAGAAACAAGAGAAAGGATTCTTTAGATGACTTTGAGAAGAAGAGGTCTACAGTGCTAATGTGTGCTAAGGACAATCTGAAGAGAGACCAAGAAGAGGCTGTTGGAGTTGGTAATTGGAAGGTGTTGGGAGAAAGCTGGAAGATATGTTTCGGTAGACAGGTAAGGAGAGAAACACATATAATTCATAATAGAGAAATAAATAGAAAATGAGAAATAGATACAGGGAGCACTATCTTCTCTCTCTCTTGAGAAAGCTAACAAAAAAGGAAGAGTAAAGCTGAGCAGAAGAAACAACTTAAGGAAGGAATTTTTAGAAAAGAACATATTTTGAACTGAAATGAAGAAAAGCAGTGAAAAGGGGAACTTTGAAAAATTTCAAGACAGATGGTTACTTGAAAAGAAAGTCCAACAGAATCATTGAGCCCAGAGAACATGTGGGAGGGTGAGTCTTGGCAAGCCTCTGAGTCAGGAGGGAAGGAAAAATGATGGGTGGGATAATGGGAAGTTTTCAATGTGAGGAGAGCAGTTGAGAGACTTTATCTCTGAGGATTATCTCACAACAGTAAAGATTTATGAGTTGGTTTTCATAGAAATGCTGACTTTGGATGATAAAAACATCGATCAAAAACATCTAGTTGATGTTTTTTTGATTCAAGTGGATAATGGTTTATATGACACACATACATACATGGTTTCTGTGGCATTTGCATAAAATAAGAAACACATAGACTATATCGTGTTCATATTAGCTTTTTTTTTTATGTTTTATTGTGAATTATATGATAGTTTACATGGGGAACTTTAGTTTTACATTCATTCCATCGTATATCATCTTATTGCCATGGTTCCAATACCTTCCATGTATCATCAACCACCCAAAGGGTATATCCCAGAAACCCGCCCCCTACACTTCCCCCTTATCCCCCCAGTTTTTGGCCCACAGTCCCTTTCCCTCTCTGGGTCCAAAGTCCCCAGTCGCTTCATCACTCCGCGTCATCATCTCTGTCTCCATCTCAGGCATCTCTGTTTCTCTGGGTAGGGTCCCGCTCTTGGCTCTTCTCCGTTGATGGTCCCAGAGGCCTCTGCTCCTATCCTGGAGAATTAATCACTCCCTTCCTTGTTACAAAACTTCTACCTTTGCATTTCCAACCCTCATAGTCTGTCCTGATAAGCATTATTCACTACAGTATCACGAGTTACCCATCTGTATCTCCTTTCATCAGCTCCGCCCAGACAGATTGAATAGTACCTACTGGAGATTCTGCCTTCCACCATGCTCCCTAGCACTAGGTTCCCTCTTGAAAGCTTGTAAGCCAGAGTCACTTCTTGCCTTTGTAGTCCCCCCCTCCCAATTTGAGTATCCAATGCCCAAGCTGCCCTCCTCTGTCCACTCTGTGTGTGTGTGTGTGAATGTTTGTTGCTGTAATGATTTATTCCCTCTTTTGAGTCGCTAATCCATAGGTATAGGTCAAGTTCATCAGACTGTATTAGCTCACTCTTTTTTTTCCCTCTTCTTACCTCTCCTGGTTGAGCTCCGATAGTCCCGTCATCCGGTCCAGGTCACTTGGGTATCATTTGCAAGTGTGGGCGCTTCTGTGCATATGTCCTCTCTTCCCATTAGCCAGTAGCTCCACTCTCCTCTCTAGTCCTCCGTGGCCACGTCACTGACTCTGGGCTCAAGAGTCCCCAGGTCTCTTCACACTGCTTGCCAACCAGGTCCCCAACTGGGTCCACAAAAGTCCACTGAGCATTGTAAGGCTTAGCTTGCCGCTTCATTGCTGCTTTTACCCCACTTCCCCCCATCGGCGATGTGTGTGGTCACCAATCAGAGCGTGCATTTCTGTTGAGTCTTAGTCTTGGAAGGGGGTCTGCATTGAGAGGACCTGGCCACTTGCCTTGATGTTTACTAGGGAAGCGATTTGTTTGTTCTTGTAGTAACAGCCCATCTGCCTCCATTTTTCCTGCAGGTCTTTCTTTCAAGAGGTATCCTTTATTTTTCTAGCTGCTCCAGGTTGGTCTGCTCATCCTTTCAAGTGGAGATTTCTCATCTCTGGAAATCTGGATGTGGTTCCAGTTTCTACCTATAGTTTTATGTATTGCAAAGGCTCCGCACAAAGCCTCGTTCACTGGGTACACTGTAGTCCCATTTTAGGTATTCCAGTCAGTCATAGGCAGAAGACGGACTTACAAGCCTTCTAGTGTGGTGTTTCTGACAATTCCTTTCTCTCCCTCTCCAGTGTCTACTCTATATTATAATGCAAGGGAAACCAAGATTAAAACAAACAAACAAACAAAAAACAGTCAAACATCTTAACAGGATTTCCCCCCCTCATTCCAACCATGACTCAAGCCCTGCATCTCAGAGCCCTTCCGTTCCAAGGCTGTGCATATATCGTCCTTTATCTCTGTCCCCTTTAGCCCCTTCGAACATACCCAATTGTTCTCCCATCTGCCCTGTTTCTCCGCTTCCTCCTCCCTCCCTGTATATTGCCCCTCTCCCCAGCCCCCCAAGCCCTCCCGTGACCAATCCCCACCCTGCGCTCCGCCCTCCCCACTTCCCCCACCAATCACCAACTTCCCAACAACCAACAAAGACTTCCCCCTACCCCCTTTTACTATAATTTCTTTTTCTTAGTCTTTTACAGTAGTGGTTCTATGCAGTATTTCTCTTTTTGTGACTGACTAATTTCACTCAGCATAATGTCCTCAAGGTTCATCCA
>NW_006408717.1:4321711-4352852 GCF_000296735.1 Chrysochloris asiatica
CTTTAGGATGTTTTGTAGTGCAGGGTTGGCTTTGGTGAAATCCCATAGCTCCTGTTTATCCTGGAATGTTTTGATATCACCATCATATTTGATTGATAGTTTTGCTGGATAAAGGATTCTTGGTTGGCAATTTTTTTCTTGCAGGGTTTTATATATGTCTCCCCATTGCCTTCTCGCTTACATGGTTCCTGCTGAGAGATCTGAGCTTAATCTGAATTGCTTGCCTTTGTATGTGATCTTTCTGTTTTCTCTGGCTGCTTTCAGAAGCGTCTCCTTATCTTTGAGTTTGGAGAGCTTGACTATATATGTCTTGGTGATTTTCCTTTGGGGTCTGCCATTCTTGGAGTTCGTTGAGCTTCTTGTACGTTTATTTTTTCACTTTTCAGGATGTTGGAGAAATTTTCTTCCAGTAGTTCTTTGACTATTTTCTCTGTGGACTTGTGTGATTCTTCTTGCTCAGGAATGGCAATAATTCTTAAGTTATTTCTCTTCATGTTGTCCAGCATGAATCTTATACCATCTTCAGAATTTTTTTATCCTTTTTTGTGTTTGTTCTTCTATCTTAGTGGTATTGAAAGACTTGTTTTCCAGCTCGCTGATTCTTCCTTCCATCTCATCTCTTCTATTCTTCTGTCCTTCCAGAATGTTTTCTATTTCTGCCATTTTGTTATTGATTGTTTGGACCTCTTTCTGTAGGTTTTGAATTGTTTCCAATGCTGTATCTATCTTGTTTGATTGCTCTTGTAGCACTTTCCTGACTTCTTCCTTATTTGTCTCAACTCCATTGTAGAGTGTTTTGAAACATTTCATAATCATTTTTCTGAATTCTTTCTCAGGCATTTCCAGGGCCTGCCCTCTTTCCATAATGGATTCCAGGTCTACTTATAGGTCATTTGTCTCAGATATTTTATCTTTTTTCTGGACATGTGCTGATATGGTCATCTGTTTTCGCTTTTGGGGCATGTTTACTGTTTATCTGTGGCCCAATACTTAAGTGAGTATGTATTTTGGTACTTTTTTATGCTTTATGATTGTTTCCAGGGAGATGTGATCAGGGTGTGGTCTTCTCTTTCCCCTCTTCTTATTGCTTAACTCAGAGTGACTTTCACAGGTGTTACCTGTTTCCCTGGTATATGTCTGCTGTATTGGTTCTTGCCTGGGTTTTGGTATTTTATAAGGTGTGATTGAAGCTTGGCTTTTTGGCAGTGGTTGCTGATTCTTCTTGTGTAATATAGGGAGACAAAGAGTCCTCCAAAAGCAAAAGGAAGGCTATGTAACAGCCAAGCAACTGTCCTGCCCGGTCAGGGAAGCGCCGCCCTCTCCTGTGTGATGTTCTTGATGTCATCCCACAACATTTCTGGTCATTGGTCTTTAGTGTCTAATATATCAAATCTGTTCTTCAGATGGTCTCTAAATTTAGTGGGATATGTTCAAGGTCATATTTTGGCTCTAATGGGCTTTTAAAATTTTTCTTCAGCATCAACCTGAACTTGTATATAGCAATTGATGGTCTGTTCCACAGTTTGCTCCTCGTCTTGTTTTGGCTGATTATTTAGAGCTTTTCCATCGTCTCTTTCCACTGATGTAGTCAGTATGAATTCTGAATATTCCATCTGGTGTGTTCCATGTATAAAGTATTCTTTTATGTTGTTTAAAAACATGTTTTTGCTATGAAGAAGTCATTAGTCTTGCAAAATTCTATCTTAAGAATCATTTCTACCACCAAAAACCTATTTACAACTATTATAATTCCTCCTTGTTTCCAACCTTTGCATTCCAATAGCCAGTAATTATCAATATATCTTGATTGCCTGTTTGATCAATTTCAGACCAAAGAAGTTAGTAGAATTCTTCAATTTCATCATATCTGGTTTTAGTGGTTGGTGCATAAATTTGAAAAATAGTGTTATTAACTGGTCTTTCTTGCAGGTATATAGATATTAAGGCATATGAATATTAAGGAAATCACAGACAACATAGTACTTCAAGATAGATATTGAAATGCTCTTTTTGTTAATTAATGTGATACCATTCCTTTTCAATTTGTCATTCCCAGCATAGTAATATGATTGTCCAATTCAAAATGGCCAATCCATTTCAACTCACATGTTGCTGTTAAGTTCCTTTGAGTAGGTTCTGATTCATATCAACCCTGTATAGAGTTTCTGAGGAATTAAATATTTGCCAGAGCAGAAAGATTCATGTTTCTCTTGGAGGTTGACTGGTGGACTCCAACTGCTGACCTTGTGTTTCACAGACCACTGCTTATCTTATGGAGCCTAGGTATAGACCTATATGTGTTCAATTTCATTTTTAAGTACTAATTTTCTAAGATTCATACGTAATACATTCCCTATTCTATTAATGGATGTTTGCTACTGTTTCTTCTCATTCTGAGTTGTGCTCCTTCAACAAATGAAGTTCCTGAAAACTGCTCCATCCATGTCTCTAAGGTCAACTTTACTTTGAGAAGGCAACTCTCCCCCAGATGTATTTTGATTGTCTTCCTACATGAGGGGTTCATCTGCTGGTAGTATATCTGACAATGTTCTGCTGCTATTCATAAGGTTTTCAGTGACTAATCATTCAGAAGTGGTCTGCCTTTCTTTCTTCTATTCTATCTTTGTCTGGAAGCTCTGCTGATACCTGTCCACTATGACTAACCTTGCTTGTATTTAAAATGCTGGTGGAATAGCTTCCAGCATCACAGCAACACACAAGCCACCACAGAATGACACACTGACTGTCAAGTGTGGAGCTATAAGCTAGAAGTTAGGAGTAACAATACATATTTTGGGGAGACAATTTAATCCATAACTGTATCTAAGTGTTTAATCATTGCACTACCAGGGTTCTTTATATAAATATTGGGGGTTATTATGATTGTTTTAAAGTCATTATTGTGATAAGGAGGATTCTTCATAACCAATTGTTGTAAGATGTTGTGGAGCTTTTTCTGATTCATACTGACCACATATGTGCATAGTAGAATTGCTCCATGGGGTTTTCAAAGCTGTGACCTTTCAAAAGCAAACCACCAGGCCTGTTTCCCATGTGCCTTTGGATAGGTTCAAACATTCAACATTTAGGTTAGTGGTCTACAGCCATCAAGGAGTTGCATAAGTGATAGTCAATTCCAAATAGGATGCCCAGTATTTTTTTTTTTCCCTAACCTGAAACACATTCCCTTGTTCCCATATCATATTCTTTCAGCCTTCTTCTGATTTAAATCATAGCTGTAATGCACTGTCTATGAATGCTCTGTATTTCCTTTCTCTATTAATGTCTTGCTACAAGCCCTTACAGCTGTCTCTTTGCGTTCTTCCTCAGGGTTTCCTCCAAGTACATATTTCTCAGCTGACTCACGTTGGGCAGAGCAGATACTGCCAGGGTTTGGGGAGGACATGAGAAATGCGGAACATGAATATCCAGAGCACAACCCTTGACCAGTGAATTTGGGAGCCAGTGGAAAAATGCTCTAGTCTTTCATCCTTTTGGTGGAAAATTCTTAGAAGCATTCTGTATGCTTCTCAGATGCTCTGCAGAATCTAATTATTTTTTTTCCCCCCTTTAGATTTGATTTGTTTTGTGGTTGTTTAAAATATACACAGCAAAACATACATCAATTCAACAGTTTCAGTGACACATTGCATTCTTGGAAATGTACCACCATTCTCACCCTCCTTTTGTGAGTTCTCCTCCCTTGTTAACATAAACTCACCGCCTTCTATGTTTCCATTCTACTTTGAAAAAAAATGAAAAATTGAAGTGTTTTAAAAAACTTTTATTGTGAACTGAGTGAAATTTTACATAGCAAATCATCAATTTTATATTCACCAAATCATACACTTTGTTTCACCTCTCTGATTACAATCCTCTCAACGTAATATCACCGATCTCATGTTCTTTCTGTGTTTCTTGTTTCTATTCCTCCTTCTTTCCCAACCCTTCTGAATATTGTACTTAGGTAAAATCTGTCCTTTTGAACTTGGATAGTTGTCTATTCTATGGTGTGTATACCTCTCTAGTGTTGTCATTCCCCCCTCTATATCTATCTATTGCTTGGCTGAAAATTGAGCCATAGGGGTGAGTTCAGTTCTAGACCGGAAGGGTGGCCATGGTCATAGTCTTGAGGTTCCACCAGTCTCTCTCTGACCAAAATGCCTGGTCTTTTTTATTACTTTGAATTTTGTTCCACATTTTCAACTACTCTATCCAAGACCTTCTAATGTGATCCTTTTCAGAGTAGTTGGTAGTGGTAGCTGGGCACCATCAAGTTATTCTGGTCTCAGGGTCTCAAAGGCTGATGTTCACTTGGTCCATTACTTCATTGAACTAATCATTTCCAAGTGTTTTCAGTTTTCATCACACTTCTTTCCTCTGCATAGGGAGAGACTGATAATTGCACTTTAGATGGCTGCTTATGAGCTTTTAAAAAAATAAAAAATTCTTATTGTGAATTGAGTGAAGGTTTATAGACAAGATCATTCATTTTATATTCAACAAATCATACACTTAGTTTCATCTCAATGATTGCAGTTCCCTCCATGCAACAACAGTTATCCCACTTCCTCCCTGTGGTTCCTGTTTTCATAAATCCCATCTTCCTGTCTTTTCAACTTTGTCCTTAGGTACATTTTGGCCTTTTGATCTTGAATGATTGATGATTCCATGACGAGAATGGCTTACTAATGTTGTTGTACCCACAACTGTTTGGTTGAAAATTGGACCATGATTTTCTTTTCAGATCTGAAGGATGGTTGAGGATCATAGCTTTGTGTTTCTCCAATCTCTTTATGATCAGTAAGATATATATATATTTTTAAAATAATTTTGAGTCTTGTTCTACATTTTCTGCCACTCTATCTGGGACTTTCTAATGTGATCCCTTTCAAAGTAGTTGGTAGTGGTACCTGGGCATCATCTAGCTCTTCTAGTCTCAGAGTCATGTAGACTAATATTATTATGTTGCTTTAGTCTACTGAACTAATTGATTCTAAGCTTCAATTTTCATTACACTTTTTTTCTTCCACACTTTTAAAGACCAATAATTTCACCTTAGATAGTAGCTCATGAGCTTTTAAGATCTCAATCACAACTCACCAAAGTAGGATGTAGAACATTGACTTTGTGGATTATGTCATGCCAATTGACCATGGTGTCTCCTGAGACCATGGTTTCAAGGCCCAGCAACTCATTCTCTCAAGATATTTGGTAATGCCTAAGCAGTTTTCATTATTTTTGCTCCCTATATTCTCTACTACAGGGAATGCTACTGATCTGTAGGGTTACTAGACCATGAACCACAAGGTAGGAAGTTTGAGTTCACAAGCCACTCCATGGGAGAAAGATGAAGCTTTCTACTCCCACAAAGATTCACAACCTTGGAAGCCCTATATATGGATGCTATGAGTCAGAACCGACTCAATGGTACTTAACAACAACACCTACTATCCAGTGAATTACTCTTTCTTCTCTCCCACCCCTGGTAACCATCAGAGAATATTTCTTTTTGCATGAAAACCTTTTCTTGACATTTTTACCATAGTGGTTTCATACAATATTTATTCTTTTGTGATTAACTAATTTCACTCAGCAGAATGTCCTCCATGTTAAGAGGTATTTCTCAGATTTACAGTTATTCTTAAATATTTCATAGTATTGCTTCGTGTGTATGTATCAAAGTTTGTTTATCCTTTCTTCCACTGATGGGAATTTAGGTTGTGTCTATATTTTTGCTATTGTGCTGTGATGGACATAGGTGGGCATTGATCTATTCATGTTATTTCTCTTACTTCTCTAGGACCTATCCACTCTTTTGAGTTGCTGTTGTCAATTTGATATCATATAGATAGAGCATAATGCTCAAGGCAGAATCTAATTCTTCTTATTTACAACAGAGACTGCAATAAAGTATCGGTATAAGGACTTTTGCTCCTTTCTGTTGAGCTCTCCTCTCTTACTTCTGTTTCCTGGGATACTACTATGAATAATAGATTATGACTCATAGTGACCTCATGTGTTGCGAAGTAGAACTGAGCTCCCTAAGATTTTCTTGGCCATAATCTTTATGAAAGAGGATCAGCAGTCTTTTCCCTTAATGGGAAACCAATCTTTTGGTTAATGGTCTAGCATAAACTTCTTTTGCTACCCATGGATTTTTCCTGGCACCAACCTCCAAGTAATCTATCTGAAACCAAATCCTTATTCCAGGCTGTCTTGTTGTTGTTGTTAAGTGCCATTGAGTCGGTTCTGACTCATAGCAACCTTGTGGTTTGACTGGCTGACCTTGTGGTTCACATCCAGTGCTGATCCTGTAGCACCACACCAGGAGTCCTGGGCTCCCGAGTTCTTTCTAGCCCCCTTTAAAATGTCAATGAACTTACTGAGCAATTATGTATTAAGTACTGAACATGTACCAGGCAGCACTGGTGTGAAGGATAGGAATGCATAACAACATACCCTTTCTTCATGGAACTGCAACTGAGTGAGGCTGGCAGAAAATGAACATGATAAATAAGATATAAGGCTTGCTAAGTGCTCATGAGAATAAAGTAAAAGAGATAGGTAAAAGCATGTTGCAATTTTATTGGTTAGCTGGGGGAGATCTTATAGAGAAGATCTCTTTAGAATAAATATCTGAAGAAGGCAGGGAGACCAGCCCTGTCAGTATCTGTAGGAAACAAATTTCATCTGAGTAAACAGCAAGTACATGGGTCCTAAGGTTAGATGATGCCTAGAGAATTGAACAGTATTGAAAAGCCCAGAGTAGCTGAAATAAAATGAGGGGTGAGGATGAAACTAAGAAGAAGATACAGTCAGAAAGAAAACAGGGAGCTAGATCATGTAGGGACTTGAAGATGTTTAATGTTTACTTTGAGTGTGGTAGAACATCACTGGAGGGTTTTGATCAGTGACATTTCTTTATCAAAAGAATTGTTCAGACTGTGCTATTGAGATTTTAGGAATACAAGGGTGGAAGAGAGATTATTGAAATAGTCCGAGGGAGAGATGATGGTGACTTGGACCTGAGAGGTAGCAGTGGAAGTTGTGAGAAGTGTTCAGTTTTAGATATTTTCTGACGATAGAGTTGACAGAATTTACTGATGATTGGATTTAGGGTGTGAAAGAGGCAAGGGATCATGGATGTTTTGAATATGCTTAGCAACTAGAAGAATAGAATTCGCCATTTACTGAGTTAGGGAAGAGAGTGAGAAAAGCAGGCTTCGGAGAGTCTGTCAGGAGTTTTGCACAAATTAAATACAACATTTAGCATTTGAGACTATTTAATATGGTATTGTAGGATAATGTACTGGACCAAAGGTCAGTTTGACCACAAGGTTGGCAGTTCAAACTCATCAGCTGCTCCTTGGAAACCTTATACAGGGTCATTATGAGTTGGAACTGACTTGATGGCACTTAACAACAAAAACAGCACTTAACAACAATTATTCTCCCAAGGGGAGATGTCAAGACATGTATGTGGTTAGATAATGAGTCAAAATGTAAGACACAAAGTACAGACTGAAGATATTGCAAACCAAAAGATTGGCAGTTCAAGCCCACCAGCTGCTCCTTGGAAACCCTATATAGGGTCACTACGAGTCAGACCTGACTTGATGGCACTTAAAACAACAGTATAGAAAAGATTTTTTGTATCTTCCAATCTTAATGTGATTTCCAAAGCAGTGTATGTAGATAGAAAATAGAACCAGGGATAGATGCCTAGGAACTTCTGAATTTAGACTGGTGAGGAAATAGGGAATTGATAAACAAGATTGAGATGAAGAGGACAAAGGGATAAGAGTAAAATAAGGAGAAGCTTTTGGACCAAGTAAAGACAACCTTTAAGGAGGAGAAAGTGATTGATTATGTCAAATGCTGCTGGCAGGTCAAGTAAGATGAAGACTGAAAGTGAATATTGAATATGAAAATGTGGAAACCACCAGTCATCTTGATTAGATTCATACTGATAGAGTGATGAGGTAAACAGTTGATTGGAGTGGACTTATGATTGAATAAGAGGAGGGAAATCAGAGCAAGGAAATGAAGATAACTCATGGATTTTTTTTTTTTTTTTTAAGAACAACTGGTTTATTTAGACTAGAAAGGACATACTACTGTAGTTTTGACTAAAAGGCTTTTATGAGTAGAGATGGACATGATATTAGTAGGTCCATTGATGTGTTGGATCATGGTGTTGTTATTGTTGTTATGTGCCGTGGAGTCAGTTCCGGCTCATAGCGACTCTGTACAAGGTTTCCGAGGCTGTAAATCTTTACTGGAGCAGAGAGCCTCATCTTCATCCTGCAGAACTCCTGTTAGTTTCGAACTGCTGATCTTAAGGTTTGCAGCCCGATTCGTAAGTACTATGCTACCAGAGCTCCTTAGGAACATGGTGTAAATTCCCTAAAATTAACTAAATTTTGCATGGCTAACTCTAAGATGGACTCCTGGTGTGGTGTTGTGGATTGCTGTCCTGCATTGCAAAATTGGTTTGGATCTCAAAGTCAGCAGTTCAAGCTTGCAAGGTGCTCCTTGGAAACCCTATACAGGGTCGTTATGAGTTGGAACCGACATGACGGCACTTAACAAGAGCAGCAAGTACAACTCTAAGATGGTGTAGCTGACAATCCGTGGTACTTTCAATGTTCTCCTCTAGTACCATAACTCAAATGCATCGATTATTTTACGGTCTCCCTTATTTACTGTACAACCTTCACATGCATATGAGGTTATTGAAAATTCCATAGCTTGGGTCAGGTGTACCTTAGTCCTCAAACTGACATCTTTTTTCTTGAACATTTTAAAGTGATCTTGTGTATCAGATTTGCCTAATGCAACACATCATTTTATTAGGGTTTTTTTATTTTTATTATTGTTAATGTTTTATTGTGAATTATGTGATAGTTTACATGGGAGAACATTAGTTTTACATTCATCCTATCATATTACCATGGTTACAATCCCCTCCATGCATCATCAACCAATCAAAGGGTATACCCTGAAAACGGGCCTGGCGGTCGTCAGTACACAACCCCTCTCCCTCTCTGGCTCTATAGTCCCCACCTGCTCCATTTCTCCACATCATCTTCTCTGCCTTCATCTCTGGCATCACTGCTTCTCTGGGTAAGGTTCTGCTCTCCGCTCTTCTTGCTTCATGGTCCTAGGGACCTCCATACCTAGACTGCAAAGTTAATCACTCCCCTTCTTGCTACAGAACATCTACCTTTACATTTCCAACCATCATAATCAGTCCCAATAACAATTATTCACTATTGTTTCTCAAGAGACCTATACGCATTTCCTTTCATAAGCCCCGCCCAGACAGATTGGATACTACTCAGTGGAGCTTCTACCTTCCTCCATGCCCTCTGGGTCTAGATTTCCTCTTGAAAGCTTGTAAGCCAGTCATTTCTTGCCTTTGAAGCCGCCCCATTTTGGGTAGCCAATGTCCAAGTTGCCCATCTCTGTCTACTCTGTGTATGGAGAGGGTGGGAATGATCCTTGCTGTAAAGATTTGTTCGCTCTTTGAGCGACTGCATCCATAGCTGTAGGTCAAGTTCATCAAATTGTATCAGATTACTCTTTTTCCTCTTCTTTCTTCTTCTAGTTGAACTGAGATCTTCCAGTCATTGAAGCAAGGTCAAGTGGGTATTATCTGCAAGTGTGGGTGTTCTTATGCATATGTCTTCTCTTCTTATCAGCTAGATGCTTCACTCTCCACTCTAGTCCTCTCTGGCTATGTCACTGACTCTGAGCCCAAGAGTCCCCAGGTCTTGCCACATTGCTGGCCAACCAGGTCTTCACCTGAGTACACAGAAGTCTATTGAACGTTGTAGGGCTTAGCTCACCACTTCATTGCTGTTTTTCCCTCACTTCCCCTTATTGGTGTTGAGCATGGTCACCAATCACAGTGTATATTCCCATTGAGTCTTAGTCTTGGAAGGGGGTTTGCTCTGAGGGGACCTGACCACTTGCCTTGATGTCTCCTGGGTGAGCAACTTGCTTGTTCTTGTAGTAATCAGTCGGTCTTCCTATATTGTTTTGTATTTTTCCTGTTGGTCTTTCTTTCAAGAAGTATCTTCTGTTCTTCTAGCTGCTCCAGGCTGGTCTGCTTGTCCTTTCAAGTGGAAATTTCACTTCTCTGAAGATTCTGTATGCTGCTCAGGATTCCACCTATGGTCTTATGTAATGCAGAGGCTCTGCAGGAAGCCTTCTTCACTGGGCACCTTGTATTCCAATGAATTATAGGCAGAAGACGGACTTACAGGCTTTCTATGGTGATATTTCTGGCTATTCCTTTCTCTCCCCCTCAAGTATCTATTTTATAATGGTATGTCAGGGAAACCAAGATTCAAAAGATAGCCACGCATCTTAACATTATTTCTCCCCTTTCCCTCATTCCAATCATGTCTCAATCCCTGTATTCCAGAGCCTGTGATTCCAAGTTTGTGCATACATCATTTTTTACCTCTGTCCACTTAGCCCATGCAAACCTGCCTAATTGTTCTCCCATCTGCTTTGTTCTTCCATTCTCCTCCCCTCTTCTTGTATATTGTCCCCCTCTCTAACACCCAAACTATCCTATGTCTATTCCTATCCTGTGCTCCACCTTCCCCTCCCTCCTTTCACCCCATCCCTCACATCCCAGTAGCCAACAAAGAATCCCCCTGCCTCTTTACTATGGGTTCTTTTTCTTAGTCTTTTACAGTAGTGGTCCTATGCAGTATTTCTCCTTTTGTGACTGTCTAATTTCACTCAACATAATGTCCTCAAGGTTCATCCATGTTATGTGGTGGCTTCCAGCCTCCTTGTTATTTTTCAAGGCAGCATAATAGTCCATTGTGTGTATGTACCACAGTTTGTTTATTCATTCTTCAGTTGATGTAAACTTAGGCTGTCTCCATCTTTTTTGCTGTTGTAAATAGTGTTGCTTTGAACATTGGTGTGCATATATCTACTCATGTTATGGCTCGTATTTCTTGTTGGTAAATACCAAATAAAGGAATTGCTGGATCATAAGGTATTTCTATTTCCAAGCTTCTGAGGATGCGCCATATTGCTTTCCAGAGAGGTTGGACCATTTTGCAATCCCACCAGCAATGCAGGAGTGTCTCAGTCTCTCCACATCCCCGCCAGCATTTATTGTCCTCTACTTTTTTGATCTTTACTGTTGTTGCTGGTGTGAGATGATATCTCATTGTTCTTTAGATTTGCATCTCTCATTGTTTGTTTGTTGCCTGGATCTCCTCCTTGGTACAGTGTCTGTTCATGTCCTGTGCCCATTTTTAAATTGGGTTATTTGTCTTTTTCTTGTAGAAGTATTGTAGTTTAGAAATAAGTCCCTTGTCTGATGTGTCATTGCAAAGAATGTTTTTCTCAGTCTGTGGGTTCCCTTTTTACTCTTCTGGTGAAGTCTTTTGATGTTTGTAAGTTTTTAATTTTTAGTATGTCCCACTCATCTATTTTGTCTACTTTTGTTTGTGTAGTTTTCAAAATGTTTTGTAGTCTATGTTTTCCCCCAAATGATCTCACATTTGTCCTTATTTTTTATTGATGCCCTTCATAATTCTGGGATTCACATTTAGGTGTTTAATCCATGTTGAGTTGGTTTCTGTATAAGGCCACTATCCGTCTCTTAACAGGTGCATTTAATTTGTTTACATTCAATGTAATTATCAATAGGTATGTATTACTTGCTGCAGTTATGTTTTTATTTTTGTGTGTGTGTGGTGTTGCTGCTTTCTTTGTTCTGTGTGTCTTCCTCTGTTTAGTTCATGCTTTTTGTGTTCTTTTTTGTGAGTTTCCTCATAGTTTTAATGTTTCCATGTTCTTCTTGGATTTTCATTTTCTTGGTATGTTGTGAAGTGTTAATTTTCTTTGAGGTTGTCTTATAGTCCATTAACTGTTACTTCCATTTAGTGCAGTCTATTTTATCCTGTAATCTACCTGACCTTCTCACCATATGGATCTCTTTTCCTACATTTTTACCTTCTTTTACATTGTAATTGTTTTGATCATAGGCTGACCTTCCTGATTATCTGAGTTTTTTCTTATGGTTTTGTTCTGTTCTTGACTTTTCCTTCTGTCAATTTAATTCTGGCAGGTGCTGCCACATATGTCAATCTCTGGTTGTTGTCTGCTCTTTTTGGTTCTCAGTCCATAGAACTCACTGTAGGATGTTTTGTAACACAGGGTTGGCTTTGGCAAAATACCTTAGTTTCTGTTTCTCCTGGAATGTTTTGATTACACTGTAGTATTTGATTGGTAGTTTTGCTGGACATAGGATTCTTGGTTGGCAATTTTTTTCTTTCAGGGTTTTATATATGTTTCCCCATTGCCTTCGCTTGTGTGGTTACTGCTGAGAGATCCGAGCTAATCTGACTTGTTTGCCTTTGTATGTAACACTTCTGTTTTCCCTAACTGTTTTCAGGAGTGTCTCTTTATCTTTGATTTTGGAGAGCTTGATTATGATATGTCTCAGTGATTTTCCTTTGGGTTCTATCCTTCCTGGGGTTTCTTGAGCTTCTTGAATATTTATCTTTTCACTTTCCAGGATATTAGAGAATTTTTCTTTCAGCAGTTCTTCAACTATTTCTTCTGTTGACTTGTGTGTTTCTTCTTGTTCTGGAAAGCGAATAATTCTTAAGTTATTCCTCTTCATGTTGTCCAACATGAGTCTTAGACCTTCTTCAGAGTTTTTAATCCTTTTTTCTGTTTGCTCTTCTATCTTAGTGGTATTGAGAGATTTTTCTTGCAGATCACTGGTTCTGCCTTCCATCTCTTCTATTCTACTCCTTTGCTCTTTCAGAGTATTGCCTATTTCTGATATTCTATTGATCATTTGAATATTTTTCTATAGGTTTTGAATTGTTTCCAATGTATCCATCTTATTTGATTGTACCTGTAAGTGCTTTCCTGACTTCTTCCTTATTTATCTCAACTCCATTGTAAAGTGTTTTGAAACATTTTATAATATTTTTTTCTGAATTCCTTCTCAGGCATTTAGAAAGCCTGCCCTCCTTCCAGAATGTAGACCAGGTCTACCTCTAGGTCATTTGTCTCAGACATTTTATCTTGTTTCTGGACATGTGATGATATGGTCATCTGCTTTTGCTTCTTGGACATGTTTAGTGTTTATCTGTGTCCTTAATATTTAATTGAATATGTGTTTTGGTTTTTTTTATGCTGATTGCTTCCAGATAGATGTGATCAGGATGTGGTCTTCCTTTTTCACTCATCTTATTGCTTAACTCAGAGTAACTTTCACAGGTGTTGTCTGCTTCCCTGGCATACAGCAGTTGTTATTGGTTCTTGTCTGGGTTTTGGTGTTTTATAGAGTGTGATTGTAGCTTGACTATATGGCAGCAGTTTCTGTCTCTTCTTGGGTAATATAGGGAAATAAAGAGTCCCCCAAAGGTAGAAGGGGAGCATAAAACAGCAAAACAGCACCAGCAAAAAATAAACACACACAAAAAAAAATACCAAAAAAGCAACAACAAAAAGACAAAACTAGATTGAATACTGTAATCTATAATCGCATAAAAGGGAGAGGAGGGAGAGAGAAAAAAATCTGTAGCCTAATATGAGTACGACTTTAATGTCCTCTCTTCAGCTTCTTGCCTTCAAAGCTGCCTGAGAGATTTCAAAATGCCACTGTTGGCTGTTATGCTGTACCTCAGGAATTAATTTAATTTTCATACTGTCCTGATTTTACACTCTCTTTCCCTCTCTACGCCCCTGTCCTGGCCTTTCCCATATTAAAAAAGAAAACACACACACACACACACAAAACAACAGTTCAGGGCAGTTTCTTGGTCTGATAGTATCTGTGAGCATGCATGGCAGAAGTACCCACCAGTGGTGAGGGTGGGGGATGTCCACTAGCTCAAGAGCCCCCTCTGTCACCAGAATGGGGGTGTGCAAACAGTGGTGGGGGCCAATGAACAGATACCAAAAAACAAAAAAAAACAAAAAAGAAAATCAGAACAAAGCAAAAACGACAATGTGTATTGTCTACCCTTTGTTCTGAGGTTCCCGTGGCATTTTTCCATGGTGTTTCTGCTCCTCCACTTGGTCTTGCTGTTTGGTTTCACCCAAGTTGTCGGTTTGGGCTGCCGAACCAAGCAGATTCAAAAGTATGCGATTTCTTACTTTTGCTACAAGTTCCACTAGCTATAAGTCTTCAAACCTTTTAAATATTTGTATCTCTGTGGTTCTGAGTTTTGGAGTTCTGCCCTGGATCTTCTTTGCCTGGTATTCTGTGGTATGGCTTATCGCGAACTTCACTGCACCTCCACCCTAGCCACCATCAAACCCCGCCTCCTCTCATTTGATTTCTTGCTTGCTGCTTCCAGGAGTGCTGAAGGTTGATCTGAGCAAAATGAAGTGTTTGAGAACTTCAGTCTTTTCTCCATTTATCTTGATGTTGTTTATTGATCCAGTGGTGAGAATTTTTCTTTACATTGAGGTACAACCTATCCCAAAGGCTGCGGTCTTTGATCTTCATCAGCAAGTATTTTAAGTCCTTTTGGCTTTTAGCAAGCAAGGTTTTATCATTTGCATATCGCCTATTGTTAATGAGTCTTCCTCCAATCCTGATGCCATATAATGCAATCCATATAATAGAATCTTCATATAATCCAGTTTCTCAGATTATGTGCTCAGCAGTTTGACCTCACTAGTTGCTCCATGGAGAAAGATATGACAGTCAGCTTCCATAAAGTTTGTTGTTGTTGTTGTTGTTGTTATTGCAGTCATGTTGGTTCTGACTCATAACAATCCTGTTTGGGTTTCCGAGGAGCAGCTGGTGGGTTTGAACTGCCAACATTCTGGTTTGCAGTCCAGTGCTGATCCTACAGAGCCATACAAGCAGTTCTCCATAAAGATTACAGCCTTGGAATCATTATGGGAAAATTCTATTGTTTAATGGGGTTATGATGCCTGGGGCAACTCGGATCTGGTCCTGGAAGAGAAATAGTTTGTCCATGTCTTTCTTATAGCAATGACAAAGGGCAAACATAAGTAAGGTCAGTCATGCAAGTATCTTTATATCTCTACTTGCATCACATTTAACAGATCTCTTTGGCCCAAAACAAGTTCCATGGCTGAGATCAGAGTATGAGGGCAATACAAATTTACATGCAAGGATATAGATACAGGGAAGAATAAGACTATTATTACTTTCAATCTGCCATAGGAGATAGTATTATTTATTTTAGTTTCTTTATTTTGTAATCCAACAATAATAAATTTACTGCTAAAGATCAAAGACTAGCTTTCAGTTTGGATTGCTTCTGAACATAAAAGAAAATTCCTCACAACTGGACCAATAACTTTTCTCCTGATAAACAGAGAAAAATTTTCAAGTTGTCAAATATTTCACTTTCTTGGATCCACAATCAGTGTCTATGGAAACAACAGTCAAGAACTCAAGCGGTATATTGCATTGGAGAAATCTGTTGAAAAGGCCTCTTTAAAGTGTGAAAAAGAAAGATGTCACTTTGAGGGCTAAAGTGTGCCTGACCCAAGTCAAATGCATTTTCAATCACCTCATATACATGTGAGAGCTGGAATATGAATAAGGAAGATTGAATAAGAATTGATGTCTTTTAATTATAGTGTTTGCAAAGAATATAGAATATAGTATAGACTGACAGAATAATAAACAAATCTTTCTCGAAAGAAGTACAACCAGAATGCTCCTTAGAAGTCAGTATGGCAAGATTTCATCTTATGTACTTAGACATGTTATCAGAAGGCATCAGTCACTGGAGAAGGACATCCTGCTTGGTAGGGTAGAGGGTTAGAGAAAAAGAGGTAGACTTTCAATGAGATGTATTGACACAGTGGCTGCAAGAATGGGTTCTAACATAAGAAAGATTGTGAGAATATTGCAGGATTCAGCAGTGTTTCATTCTGTTATACATAGGGTCACTATGAGTTGGAACCCACTTGATGGCACCTAACAGCAACTATAATAAAACCCTACAACTTGTTTAAAAAAGAATACTTCCCAAGCTAGATTATGTTGAAATAATTGAAAACATAGCAAACATACATATTATGTATATTTGACTATAACATTGGCCGAAGTACTTAGTAATTTTTTGAAATGTGTCAAAACAGCATACCTGCTTGAGTACTCAGGTCACTCTCACACTGGGTAGCTACATCTTTCCCTTTTTCTATTCAGTGTGATTGGAGCTGATAATTGGATGCTGAAATTTATTTTGCTTGCAGACTTGAATGCACAAGTAGTTCTCTGGCTAGGGTTAAGTACTCTATGCTATGTCTTGCTATCTCAAAGAACTTTCTATTTTTATTAACTATTTATAGTGAGTTTGAGAAATCCTGGTGTTCACTATAGGATAAACATTGGACTACTAACCACAAGGTTGGCTGTTCAAACCAACCAGTCACTCCTTGGAAACCCTGTACTGGGTGGTTAAGAGTCAAAACTGACTCAGCAACACTTAACAACAACAGAGAAGTTGGAATTCCATAAAATTTCCTCTTTTAAATGAGTTTCTTAGTGCCTAGGGATTAACATCTTCCTAAAGCAATTATAGTGGTAGCATAGTGGTTACGAATCCGGCTACGAACCTTAAGGTCAGCGGTTCAAAACTACCAGCTGCTCCGCGGGAGAAAGATGAGGCTTTCTACTCCCTTTAGGATTTACACCCTCGGAAACCCTGTACAGGGTCGCTATGGGTCGGAACCGACTCGACGTCACTTAACAACAACAACAAAGCAATTATGGAAAAAAACACTTGGCCCAACTCTGGTCTTTGTTTTAGTTGAAGATATATATTTTTCATTTATGCAGTGTACTTTATAACAAAAATGTTCAGATTATGATCATGGAACAGAATCTCCTGAGAAGCAAGGATGGGGAGACTTTGGCTCACTTGCTTTGGATATGTCATCAGAACATACAATCACTAGAAAAGGATATGATGTTTGGTAGAGTAGAGGGCCAGGAAACAATGAAAGAAACCCTCCATGAGATGGTCTAGTAGTATTGCCACAACAGTGGACCCATAAATATGGCACAAGAATGCATAAAATTTCATTCTGTGAAACAGAGGACCACCATGAAGTGGAGCTGACTCAATGAGAGCTGAGAACAATGTGGTTAAATTGTCAGTTGTTGAATAAAGATGGAAAGAAATGCCAACTCATCTGAGAGGTCTTCATTGACTACCCGTTTAGAGTAGACTCCTTGTCCTTATCATTCTCTAATTTTCTTCTTACTGGTTTCTTTCACATACTTGGCACAATTCATATTTATTTTACTGTTTATGTATCATTCTTTCTGCCTAATCTGGATATTACCTACAATATAGCAGGGACCACACCTGTCTAGATCACAGGCATTCCTAGTGCCCAGCACAGTTGTTGTTAAACTTCCGTTGAGTTGGTTCCGACTCATAGCGACCCTGTACAGGGTTTCCGAGGCTGTAAATCTTTACGGGAGCAGAAAGCCTCATCTTTCTCCTGTAAAACAACTGTTAGTTTCAAACTGCTAAGCTTAAGGTTCGCAGCCCGATTCGTAACAACTTACCTGGCATGAAATGTTTATTTTATGAATGAAGAGCCACCATAATGTATACATTTATACTTTAGAACTTTATTAGCCAACTTATCTTTTTGTTTAATCTGCTGACTGTAACATAAAAGAAATAGACAACCCACTTTTTCTTGGCTGTTGAAAATTGGCAGTTGCCTCTCTGCTACAGTAGTCCCATCCCAAAGTATTTTCCAAATACACATGGTTTATTCTATAGGAAAATTAATTATTTAGTAGAGGTAAGGTTGTAGGGTCAGAATTGTAGGTGCAGATTACTAAAATATTCACCATAAAACAGCTATCTGGGATCCATGGTTGCTGAGGTATAGGCACACTAGAATTTCCTGATACTGAGGAAAATTCATAACTTTGAATCTATCAATAAAATACTGTTTCATTGTATTTGATAATTTGTGAGACTGTATTTGTGTACCTATGGATGTTTGTATGTGTTTGTGTAATTTCATTTGTGTGGCTGTGTTTGTATGTCAAAATTATATTAATAAAGGTGGAAGGCGCCACAGTATGGCATTAAAAAAAAAAAAAGCTATCTTTTTTTGTCAAGGGAAAAATAAAGGATCAAAAACATCTTACTCAAGTTTAAGTTTAATTTACTTTACATTGTAGCTTCTCTTATTCAAGGGCAAGAAGCAATTTTTGTTGTTGATAATGACCTTCTCCTTGGCCCTGACTTACAGGTACTTTGCATAACGAAACAAAACATAGTTCAGTCCTGTAACACATTCATGATCATTGGGATATTTGAGTCCATTGTTGTGTCTATTGTGTCAATCCATTAATGACTTCTCTCACTTTAGCTGACCCTTTACCAAACAAGATGTGCATTTGTAATGGTTGGTCTTTCTGATGACATATAAGTGAGTCTAAGTCTCACCATTCTCAAAGAAGCAATTTAGACAGTGCTTTTTCTGTCTTAATTTTGATCTGGGATTGCTGAAATTTTGTAGTCTGTAGTGTCAAAATAATCCCAGATACCTGATGGTGGCTCAAAGACATCTCAGAAGAGAGCTGGGAAGAACTGTGTTTAATAGCCTCAAGGAAGCGTAAGGGTATTCTGCCCCACACTTTCTCCTTGAATTTCCACATTTATGGTTTCATTTGTCTCTTTTGGTCCCTAATTCTAATTTATTTCTAGAATTTATGAACAGAAGTTGCTGTCTTCCATCTGGAAACATCAACATGGGTCTTAATTTCTCTTTCACTCTCTGTCAGCACCTCCTAAACACACTAAGGTCTGCGTCCAACAGAATCTATCTCTGTTCATCCAATGGAGACAATTCTAAACAAGCTTTGTGATATAATAAGAGCCATGGTGCCATCATCAGGTGATTAACCTAAGCAGGTGCGCTTTGGCTGAAGCACTAAGACCCATGTATCTACAAAGAAGGAACTCTCTTCTTGAATCCCTCATGAGAGTTTGATGTGTAGATATCTGTCCCTTTTTACTGGTTCCTGATTGCCTGCTACAGCTTCCCGATATCTTAATATACATGAGTGGAGATTAGCTATTTTATTTAGTTCTCAGACAACTCTTCTTTGAGCTGCTTCAAAAAATAAGAAAAATAATATGGTTATTAAATAAATTAGCAAACAAAAATCAAACCTCTAAAGTTGGGATTGTGACATATATCTTAAATAAAAGTTTGGAAAATTGAGTCCACCAAAAGGTGCCTTGAAAGGAGGCTTGGAAATTTACTTCTAAAAGATCACAACCATTGAAAATCCTATGGAGCACATTGATCATCATGAGTCAGATTGGACAGCACATAGTTATCATTATTATTTATTTGTTTTCTCCACTGCCAAGTGCTTCCTGAAGTTTAACACCAAAATAAGGGCCCTGCACTGTCACATGTTAACAAATCGTACTACCTTCGAAAAGCTGCCATTTCTACAATAGAATCACTGCTCAGATCAGTTAAGACTGATGGCAACTAAAATTGAGCTTTGCTTCACTGCCTCCCTATGTTGTTGTTGTCAGGTGCCACTGAGTCGGAACCGACTCATAGCGACCCCATGCACAGCAGAATGAAACAATGTCCGATCCTGTGCCAGCCTCACTACGGCTGCCACACTTGAGTCCATCAATGATGCCACCTGGCCAATCCATCTCTTTAGGGGTCTTCCTCTTTTTCTCTGACCCTCCACCTTACCCAGCATGACATCTTTCTCCAGCAACTGTTCCCTCCAGACAATATGTCCAAAGTATGAGAGATGAAGTTTGGAAGACAACTATCTGACCGTCTGATTGGAAGAGATCAATATTTGTGCCCATTCCAAAGAGAGGTGACCCAACAAAATGCGGAAATCATCGGACAATCTCTTTGATATCTCAAACGAGTAAAGTTTTTCTAAAGGTAATACAGAAACGGCTACAGTCATACATTGACAGAGAACTTCCAGAGGTTCTAGCTGCATTTAGAAGAGGCCGTGGAACGAGAGATATCATTGCAGATGTCCGATGGATCTTGGCTGAAAGCAGAGAATACCAGAAGGATGTTTACCTATGCTTTATTGACTATGCGAAGGCTTTCGATTGTGTGGATCATGACAAGCTATGGACAACATTGAGAAGTATGAGTATTCCAGAACACTTAATTGTACTTCTGAGAAATCTGCACCTAGACCAAGAAGCAGTTGTTCGAACAGAGCATGGGAACACTGAATGTTTTAAAATTGGGAAAGGTGTGCGACAAGGTTGTATTCTTTCACCATACTTATTCAACCTGTATACTGAGCAAATAATACGAGAAGCTAGGTTCTATGAAGAAAAACGTGGTGTCAGGATTGGAGGAAGACTCATTAACAACCTGCGATATGCCGATGATACAACCTTGCTTGCTGAAAGTGAAGAGGACTTGAAACATTTACTTATGAAGATCAAAGAGCACAGCTTTTGATATGGATTGCATCTCAATGTCAAGAAAACAAAAATCCTCACCACTGGACCAATAAACAACATTCTTATCTATGGAGAAAAGATTGAAGTTGTCAAGGACTTCATTCATCTTGGATCAGCTATCAACACTCATGGAAGCAGCAGTCAAGAGATCAGACAACGTATTGCATTGAGCAAATCTGCTGCACAGGAACTTTTTAAAGTGTTGAAGAGCAGAGATATCAGCTTGAGGACTAAGATGCGTCTGACCCAAGCCATGGTATTTTCAATATAACCTCATATGGATGAGAAAGCTGGACAGTGAATAAGGAAGATCATAGAAGAATTGATGCCTTTGAATTGTGGTGTTGGAGGAGAATCCTGAAAGTGCCATGGACTGCCAAAAGAACCAATAGATCTGTTTTGGAAGAAGTGCAGCCAGAGTGCTCCTTGGAGGCCAAGATGGCTAAGCTTCGTCTCTCGTACCTCCCTATACAGTAATAAAATGATAAAAATAATACCATTTATTGACTCTCAACTAAGTGCCAGTCATCTCTACAAGACAGATTTTTTTTTTTTTTTTAATCCCCATCTTTCAGATAATAAAACTAAGTGTTAGGACATTAGATTAAATTACTCAAATGTCACAACTGGTTAATGACTTATATAATAGTTGAATTTGCATATGTCTGTAACTTAAGTGCACTCTTAACCACTTCTATATTGCTAGCTGTTCTCTTCTATCCTGAATGTATAGCCTACTGGTTCTCATTAACTTAGGAAGCTAGTTTCTGGCAGTTGTCCCTACATTTCAGGTTACTCAGAGTCCCAGTATATTTGTCATATACATTTCCATGACAGGGCATAACTACTGACTTCTGTAAAAGTCTAGCTTTCAGCTTCTCCTTTAAAGGTCATCTTTAAATGTCAACAGTAACTAAAATTTTCATTTGCAAAATAATCTATGAGTATTTTCTACTATAATTTAAAAAGGCTCCCAACACTAAATTCTTAGGAAAGTCTTGCTCTTAGTGCATACACGGTATGTGCAACAGTATCTGCCCAATTATAGTATTGGTAACAGAAATGCCTTTTAAAATCCACACCTCATAACATACTATTGTAGGGAGATGCTTCTTAGCAGTTTTCATAGAATCTTGTATTTTGCACAATAATAAAAGGCAATCCTCCATTTCAATGTGGCTACTTAGTAAATTGGAGTCCTGGTGTGGCACTGTGGGCTAATGCGTTAGACTGCAAAGTCAGTTTGAACTGTAAGGGCGGTGGTTCAAGCTCACCAGCTGCTCCTTGGAAACCCTGTACAGGGTTGCTATGGGTTGAAATCAACTTTATGGCACTTAACAACAACAGTGCTTAGTAAATTGAGATTCCTTTTTAAAGTTTGAGGCAGCCAAAGAGTAGTTAAGGCTATTTAGCTTGAGATGAAAGAGTAGTTAAGGCTATTTAGTTTGTTGATGAAAGCCAAAGTTATCTCTTATAATGCAACAATCACTGCATTTTAAATAAGGATCACAGATGGGTCTTACTTGATGCACAGGTAAATAGTTGTATGAAAACCCCAAATCACATTTTAAATACACAAAACCTATGAATTACATATGGACTTTTATATTTTATTAAAACATTTGTTTTTAAAAATAATTGCTCAATATTCACTAATATCAATTTAGTGATTTAATTATACCATGTTGTTGTTGTTATTAAGTGCTATCAAGTCTTTTGCAACTCATAGTGATCCTGTATAGGGTTTCCAAGGATTATCTGGTGGGTTTGAACTGCCAGCCTTGTGACTAGCAGTCCAGTGCTAATTCTATCTCCCTTGAATTTGGAGACCATCTCAAGAACAGATTTGATGCATTAAACACGAATGACTGCAGATCAGAGAGTTGTTGGATGCATCAAGATATCACCATGAAAAAAGAAAAAGGTCATTAAAAAGACAAGAAAGAAAGAAAAGACCAAAGTGAATGTCAGAAGGGACTTTGAAAATTGCTGTCCAGCCTAGAGATGCTAAAGAAATGGAAGAAATGACGAAGTGTAAGAAGTGAACAGAAAATTTAAAGGGCAGATTATAATGTATTACAATGAAATGTGCAAAGACTTGGAGTCAGAAATCCAAAAGGGAAGAAAATGCTCAACATTTCTCAAGCTGAAAAAAACTGACGAAAAAGTTTCAGCCTTGAATTTCAACACTGAAGGACTATATAGGCAAAATATTGAATAACAAAGGAAGCATCAAAATAAGATGGGAGGAATACACAGAGTCACAGTACCATTTCAAGAGGTAGCATATGATAAAGAAGTGATGTACTTTGAAGAAGTCCAAGCTGCACTAAAGTATTGGCATAAAGCAATGCTCCAGGAATTGATGGATTACAAAATGGAAATGTTTTAAAAAAACAAACCCGAAAGCAATGCTGGAGTCTCTCACTTGTCTATGCCAAGAAATTTGGAAGACAGCTACCTGGCCAACTGATTGGAATAGGTCCATATTTGTGCTTATTGCAAAGAATGATGATGGAATGCAGAAATCATCAAATAATATTAATATTACATGTAAATAAATTTTTTCTGAAGATAATTAAAAAATAATTGCAGCAGTACATCAGTTGGGAGCTGCCAGAAATTCAAGTTGGATCCAAAAGAGGATGTGGAATAATGGATATCATTGCTGATGTTAGGTGGATATTGGCAGAAAGCAAAGAATATCTGAAAGATGTTTTGTTGTTGTTGTTATGTGCCATGGAGTCGGTTCCGACTCATAGCGACTCTGCACAGGGTTTCCGAAGCTGTAAATCTTTACGGGAGCAGACTGCCTCATCTTTCTTTCGCAGAACAGCTGGTAGTTTTGAACTGCTGACCTTGTGGATCACAGCCTGATTCGTAACCACTACGCTACCAGAGCTCCTTACTTGTCCTTTTTTGACTGTGTAAAGACAATAGACTATGTGGATCATAGCAAACCATGGATAATATTGTGAAGAATGGGAATTCCTAAACACTCTGGTGTTGTGCATAAGGTTACTATGAGTAGGAACAGACATCATGGTTGTTCTACAATTACAGTAGTGACTTTGTTTAAAAAGTAATGCCAATAATACACTATAATTAAAATAGTGACTTTGTTTAAAAGTAAAACAAGTATACACATGTTTTGTAAGACATAAATAGCTTCAGGAAGAAAAGACACAATATTATTTATGAAAGATACCATTTCTATATTGTAAGATTCATATTTGATATTCAAAATCTAAATATTTTGAATTACATTAAATAAAAACATGCCATTATGGCTTATGATGAGCAAAAGCTAGTAAACATAAAAGTAAAAAAAAAGAAAGAAAACAATGAGGTTAATATAAGGACTGATGTTATGGAATATTATGTTGTTGTTCAGTGCCATTGACTTGGTTCCAACTCATAGCGGCCCTGTATAGTGTTTCCGAGGAGCAGGTAGTGAGTTTGAACTGCCAATATTGTGGTTCAAACTGACCTTGAGGTCGCGTGCTTATCCTATGGTGCCACACCAGTAATCCTTGGATTAAATTATGTCTCCTAAAATATGTGTTTGAATCCTGGTCTATACCTGTGAATGTAATCACAATCGATAGTAGTGCTTTCTTCTGTATGTTAATGAATACATATCTGCCTGTCTTAAATTTAACGACTTTAAAATACAAAAATCCTGGTTTGGCACTGTGGGTTAATGCGCTGGACTGCAAGGTCGGTTTGAACTGCAAGATCGGCACTTCAAGCTCACCCACTGCTCCTCAGAAACCCTATTCGGGGTCTCTAAGGGTTGGAACCCACTCAAAATCATTTAACAACAACAACAATAACAAAATACAAACAGGACAGATTAGAAACAGAATTAAGCAACTAAAAAGTAGTTGAGAAACTCTGGAGCTAGAGAAACTGAGACGAGAATTGTCCCCCAGAGGAGGAATCTTCCCTTAGAGCTGGTGCTTTGAATTCTAACTTCTGTGCTTTCAGAAAATAGAACTTTGGGTTTATTAAAACCACACACTTGAGGTATTTCTATTACACAGAGGTGTTAAGAAACTAAGACAACTGAATGTATATTTTTAGTCAGACTTTCCGAAATAGTGTTCAAATAGTTTTTGTTTTGTTTTTAACCTTTCACCTCAACGATTTTGTACTCTATAACATGCCATTATAGTCCTTAAAGTGTTACTGCTTAAATAATTTCCATAGTTAGTGAATCAGAACATAAATGTTATACTCTCTTTTTCAGAAAAGCAATCACCATGAGTGATCACTATATCCTACAAGTAGGATTCCCATTGGTTAAATTAACAAATGGATCGTGAATAAGTGGGTATATTATGGTTATTGCAGCAAACATCTCAATTTTTTATCTTATGGAATCTAAGAAAAATAAAGTTAAGTAAATAACAAACCTCTTGAATGTTTGGGAAAGGTAAAACCTCTTGAATGTTTGGGAAATGTTTGGGAAAGGTTAAACACTTTTTTTTAAAAAAAGTGTTCTTACCTGGCTAAAACTTACCTGTTATAGTAGGTTAAAGTTACTGTAACGGGTAGCTGCCTTCCTTGTAATCTATACACATCATATTTGTTGTTCTTGCTAAGTGCCGTGTATTATATAGGCAGAGATTAATACATCTGTATTCTCCTTTTAAATAGATCTTAAATAAGCTGCATATCTGGATGTCCTAGGAAGATTTGAAATCTTTGTTAATCTTTTAATTTTGTTATTAACCCAGTGTCACACCAGGACTCTCTCTCTCTCTCTCTCTGTTTATATGAAGGAAACAACTCACAACTGTAGAGTCCCAAGTCCCCAGTTTCACAATAGAAATAATTACATCTCAACTGTCAAAGCACAGGGAATCCTGGCTCAGTTGAGTTGACACAAAACCATAACTATCACAGGGAGCATAGAGCTTCTGTAAAGGCTGATGAAAAAAATCTGGAAAGAAGATGTGATAATTGCCCAGCATGATGAATGGAATCAATGTCACTGGATTGTAAATGTAAAAACTGTGAAACTGACTTAATGTTTTACTATAAACTCATATAGACCAAACACAAAAAATATATGCATTTTTTAAAAGACGGGTACTCCAACCAGGGGAACCACCTTACTTTTTTGGACCAACTTGACGACAATTCACAACAACAATAGCACTGAGTAATGAAAGTGAGCACAATTTCATAAGTTCATTGACCTTTTGGATGGCCTCTTCTATTCAAATATTTTGTCCATTTCTTTCCTTTCTCTTATTGAAAATTCTTTTCTAATTTTACTTGTGTGAAACAGGGGCAGAAACAGTCTATCACACCCTACTGGGTGGGATTAAATTTTCTTGTGTCTTAATTTCTTTAAAACTTTAAGATTGGTATACTGAAACCACCTTAATATATTTGTAGACATATGCTCTGGTTCTGTAAGTTTTTTTTCTGTCTTAATTTAAGTCTCCCAAATGGTTATTGAATGCAAAGCTATCGTTATATTATCTGCTATCAGAGTGCATCAGTGTAAACAAGGCCAGGGGCAGACAGTGGAACAAACCATCAATTACTCATATGCAAATTCAAACTGAAGCTGAAGAAATGAAAACAAGTCCACGAAAGCCAAAATACGACCTTGAATATATCCCACCTGAATTTAGAGATCATCTGAAGAACAGACTTAATACATTAAACACTAACTACTGAAGACCAGAAAAGTTGTGGGATGACATCAAGAACATCATACCTGAAGAAAGCAAAAAGTCATTAAGAAGACAAGAAAGAAGGAAAAGGTCAAAATGGATGTCAGAGGAGACACTGAAACTTGCTCTACAGCAAGGAGATGCTAAAGAAAATGTAAGAAATGAGGAGGTCCAAGAGCTGAACAGAAAATTTCAAAGATCAGTTCAAGAAGACAAAGCCAAACATTACAACAAAATGTGCAAAGATCTGGAGTCAGAACATCAAAAAGGAAGAACACAATCAGCATTTCTCAAGCCGGAGGAACTGAAGAAAAAATTCAAGCCTCGACTTTCATTATTGAAGGATTCTCTGGGCAAATTATTGAATGATGCAGAAAGCATCAAGAGAAGATGGAAGGAATACACAGAGACATTGTACCAAAAGGAAATGGTTGATGTTCAACCGTTTCAAGAGGTAGCATATGATCAAGAGCCAATGATACTGAAGGAGGAAGCTCAAGGTGCATTGAAGGAATTGGCAAAGAACAAGGCACCAGGAATTGATGGAATAAAAATTGCAATCTTTTGAGAAAGTGAGGTGGTACAGGAGGCACTCACTCATCTCTGCCAAAAAATTTGGGAGACAACTATCTGGCTGACTGATTGGAAGAGATCTGCATTTGTGACCATTCCAAAGAGAGGTGACCCAACGGAATGTGGAAATCATTGGACAATCTCTTTTATATCCCATGGTAGTAAAGTTTTATTAAAGGTAATACAGAAATGGCTGCAAGCATACATTGACAGAAAACTTCCAGAGGTTCCAGCTGGATTCAGAAGAGGCCGTGGAATGAAGGATATCATTGCTGATATCTGATGGATCTTGGCTGAAAACAGAGAATATCAGAAAGATGAATACCTGTGCTTTATTGACTATGCAAAGGCCTTTTTTGTATGGATCTTGACAAGCTATGGACAACATTGTGAAGTATAAGCATTCTGGAACACTTAATTGTGCTCTTGAGGAATCTGTACATGGACAAAGAGGCCGTTGTTCAAACCAGCATGGGAACACTGAATGTTTTAAAATTAAGAAAGATGTGAGACAGGGTTGTATTATGTCACCATACTTATTCAACCTGTATGCTGAGCAAATAATCTGAGAAGCTGGGTTCTATGAAGCAAAATGTGGCATCAGGATTGGAGGAAGACTCATTAACAAACTGTGATATACAGATGATACAATCTTGCTAGCTGAAAGTGAAGAGGACTTAAAGCATTTACTGAAGAAGAACAAAGAGCACAGCCTTTGGTATGGATTACATCTCAATGTAAAGAAAACAAAACTCCTCACTACTGGATCAATAAACAACATTCTTGTCAAAGGAGAAAAGATTGAAGTTGACAATCCATTGTTCTTGGATCAACCATCAACACTCACAGAAGCTGCAGTCAAGAGATCAAACGACATATCGCATTAGGCAAATCTGCTGTACAAGACCTTTTTAAAGTGTTGAAGAGCAAAGATGTCAGCTTGAAGACTAAGGTGTGCCTGACCCAAGCCATGATATTTTCAATGACCTCATATGCATGCAAAAGCTGGACAGTAAATAAGGAAGACCGTAGAAGAATTGATGCTTTTGAGTTATGGTGTTGGAGGGGAATATTGAAAGTGCTATGGGCTGCCAAAAGCACCAAGAGATCCATATTGGAAGAAGTGCAGCCATAGTGTTCCTTGGAGGCCAGCATGGCCAAACTTCATCTCTCATACTTCGGCCATATTGTCAGGAGGAAGCAGTTGCTGGAGACGGAGATCATGTTTGGTAGGGTGGACGGTCAGAGAAAAAGAGGAAGACCTCCAACGAGATGGATTGGCCAAGTGGCAGCATCGATGGACTCAAGTGTGCAACAATAGTGAAGTTGGCCTAGGATTGGGTAGTGTTTTGTTCTGCTGTTCATAAAGTCGCTGCGATTCAGTACTGACTCGATGGCACCTAACAACAACAACATCAGAATTCATTCTCCTGTGAATGTATATAATTATACACACTTACATGTAAATGAATTAAATATTAATTCATATTGAGTAGTCACTATAATTTTCATAATAAAAAGAATAGTTATTGATGAGGAGATAAAATATTTATATGAAATTGGGTAGCCAAAGCTAGAGTCCCCAGTTGCTTAGCATTTCCAATCTTTGCTCAGCTGAATTTTGTAATCTTTATAGTGATTGATATATATTTTCCCACTTTAACATTTTTTCTGATTTTTTTTAATGTCTTATATATGTTATTGGAGAGTATGTGGTTCTGTGGGCTAATGTGTCAGACTATAAAGTCATTTGAACAACATGGTCAGTAGTTTAAGCTCACCGGTTGCTCCTTGGAAACCCTATACAGGGTCTCTATGGGTCGGAATGGACTTGATGGCCCTTAACAACAACATAAATTAAGAGAATAAACTGATTCTTGGAGGTTTGGATATCATGGTATATATTTAGGCTCAGGGGCAAAGAGACCCATCTATTCTTTTAAATAATATGTTCAGACCATTTACTTTTATATGATAGAAAAGCAAATTTCTGAGGGATAATTTGCTCTTAATATTAAAAAGCTAATCTTCCTAATTAAAAATGCTGATACTGAAAATGCAAAGCTCAGACTGGTTTTCTGGATTTTTGTATTATTTTAACAGAAGAAAAGGAGAAATTGTCTAATGCTGTTGAAGCATATGGCCTAATCTTGGGAGCAGTCATAAGATTTTAACAGAAAGTGTAGAAAATAAAAAATAGAATTTTAGGTGCTAACTTTTTGTACTTGGTTAGAGGACAGAACAATTACACAGCAGTTTTATGAGCACTCCTGATGTGTAATATTTATTTTTATTTGCTTTTCATTTATATTTAGTGCATATTGTAAAACTACTTAATGCTATCAAGTAACTTTAGAAATTATAGTGGAAAAATGCTCTTAATGAAGACTTAAAAAATAAATTCACTTTGAATTGCATTAAGCACATATCCAGTTTAGTGAAGCAGCCTCGATGCATCATAGATTTAATTCATATACATAATAAAATCTTTCTGTGTTCTTATAGAAATAACATAAAAATCAATAAGCTGAAAGGAGCCAGGGGAATGAAAACACGTGGTAGAGAAGAATTGTTTTGTATGAGACAACAGAGGTAATATTTAAAGCTTAGTGACAGATTAATACAGTCTGTTTTACATTTTGCTTCCTATATTACAAGAGGGTTAAACTTATTTCCAGACTTTTAATCAAAGCCACTGAAGGAGAAAAGTGGGTATTCAGAATCCTGAAAAAACAAAACAAAACAACAACAACAACAACAAAAAACCCAACAACAAAGAACCTTGAAGATGACTAAGGACTTTCAGCAAAATAATATACTCAATGTTCTGTTGATTTTTGTAAGGCAGCTACATAACTAACATGTAAAGTTATGATGATGATAACATCATGGCATCAAGGAAGTGTTTAATTTTTTTAAATGCTTGAAGACAAAACAATGTAATTGTTATTGATATATTGGGCAGTTAGAAATATATGCTTAGTGAAAGTCACTCTAAGTATGATTCAGAAGAGGGTATAGAATGTGGGATATCATTGCTGATGTTAGATGTAGCTTGGCTGAAAACAGAGAATATAAAAAATGTGTTTACATGTGTTTCATCAACCATGCAAAGACATTCAACTATGTGGATCATAAAAAATTATAGGTGACGTTATGAAGACTAGAAAACCCAGAACTCTTATTGTACTCATGTGGAACCTGTGCACAGATCAATGAGCAATCATTTGAACAGAACCAGGGGGTACTTCTGGCTCCAAGTTGGAGAATGTAAGCAGCAGGGTTGTATCCTTTTACCTTAATTTATCAAACTATTCAGTAATCTGAGAAACTGGACTATATGAAACAGGAAATCACATCAGCATTTGAAGAAGACTCATTAGCAACCTACATATGCAGCTATGAAATCTTGTTTGCAGAATCAGGATGACTTGAAACACTTATTGATGAATGTAAAAGACTACAGTTAATATGAATCCAGAGTCCTGGTGTGGCACTGTAGTGTAAGCACTGGACTGCTAACAGCAAGGTCAGCTATTCAAACTCTACTGCTCCTCAGAAACCTTACACAGGGTTGCTATGAGTCAGAACTGACTCAATAGCACCAAACTAGAACACTACCACCCAACCTGAAGAAAATAAAAACTCTCACAACTCTCATTTACCATGATGTTGGACTAAGAAACAACATCATGGTAAATGAGGAAGAAAATGAAGTTGTCAACGATTTCATTATACTTGGATCAACAATCAGCATCCATGGAAGCATATTCAAGAAATCAAATGACATATCTTTAGACAAATGTACTACAAAACATCTTTTTAAAGTTTAAGAAACAAAAATATATCACTTCGATGACTAAAATACGTGGAATCCAACCCATGGTCTTTTAAACTGTCATATGAAAGCTGGACAGAAGCTTTCTATTAAAAGAAGCTTTTTACTAAAAATGAAGACAGAAGAAAAATTCATGCATTTGAACTGTGGTGGTGGGAAAAAAATACTGAAGAATCAGAAAAATCAGTTTTAAGAGAAATATAACTAGAATGTTCCTTAGAAGCAGGGGTGGTGAGACTGGCTTCTTTTCAGGAAAGACCAATTGTTCAAAAAGGACATCATAGTTGGTAAAATAGGGTTTCAATGTAAATTAGGGAAAACCTCAATGAGATGTAAAGACGTAATAGGTAAATCAATGGACTCAAACACAGAAACAATTATGATGAAGGTATAGGACCAGGTAATATTTTGTCCTATTATTCATAAGGTCATCATGAGTTGGAGCCAAAAATTTGTTGTTGTTGCTATGTGCCATGGAGTCAATTCCAACTCATAGAGACCCTGTACAGGGTTTCTGAGGCTGTAAATCTTTACAGGAG
>NW_006408717.1:4353117-4353621 GCF_000296735.1 Chrysochloris asiatica
TTTCTCCCGCGGAGCAGCTGGTAGTTTCGAACCGCTGACCGTAAGGTTCGCAGCCCGATTCGTAACCACTACGCTACCGGAGCCAACAATAGAAGGTACTTTAATGGAGAATATTTACTTTATGGAGTTTTGCCCATGAAGCACGACAAAGAGGGATAATCTTAAATATTAATTTTTTGTCCCTCTGATAGTATTGGTTGAGTGTGCATCTGTCTGGCTATGTGTGATGCTTGCCTTAATCATAGTTGCATATATATGTCCCACTCAAAGCTTAGCTATTGATCTAAGAGGACAATTTCAAGATAAAGCAATATCGTTCTCTGGTCAAAGCTAATCAGCAAGGGGCAAACTCAAATGTCTAGGGGGACTGGAAGGTTGAATTTAACAATTTTTCAAGTTAAGGGACAAATGTTGTTGTTGTTGTTGTCAGGTGCCATTGAGTCGGAACCGACTCATAGTGACCCCATGCACAGCAGAACGAAACAATGCTCGATCCTGGGCCAA
>NW_006408717.1:4357331-4359177 GCF_000296735.1 Chrysochloris asiatica
TCATCTTCACTGGCTTTAGTGGTTGGTGCATAAATTTGAATAATAGTGGTATTAACTGGGCTTCCCTGTAGGCGCATGGATATTATCCTATCACTTATAACATTGTACCTCATGACTGATCTGGATATGTCCATTATCATTTGCTATTTGTCCCCCCCCTTTTTTTTTTTTTGTCAAAAAAAAAGGGACAAATAGCAAATGATAATGGACCACAGTGTCAAGAAGTGGTTGTAACTGTGAGAAACCAGAGACCTTGTAGTTACTTAATAAGACAATCATTACCAGTTCCAATCAATTTTTGCAATGTAGACATGAAGCCCTACCTTATCTTACCCGATTTTTCAATTACTAAAGAGAATCTGGAAATCTGGATTTTCATGCAAAATTCACCTTATTTTAAATATTAGAAGGTTTGAAAAAAATTAATATACTGAGTGGTTCAAATAAAACATATCTGGCCTGTATTTGTCCCTCACACCCCTTGTCTAAGTCTGTCATATACAGTTGGATACTTATATTTTGGTGGTTGGTGATTATGTGCCATGAAGTTGCTTCCAACTCATAGCAACCCTTTATAGGGTTTCTGAGGCTGTAAATCTTTACAGGAACAGAAAGCCTCACATTTGTCCCACAGAACAGCAGGTAGTTTCAAACTGCTGACCTATAGGTTAATAGTCTGACTTGTAATCACTATACTACCAGAGCTATAATAATTTCCTTCAAACTTTTTTCCCAATAAAGAAAAACAATTCAAGAAACTCCAAGGGGCTTTGTACTTGTTGTTATTAGTGTTATTGCTTTATTGATCACCATGTAGGTAGAATAGCCATAATTTTCAGCATAATTAACCTACTGTCAACTTTGAGATCATAAAGGCAATAGCTTATAGCAACATCATAGCATTGGTCTTAATGAATCCACCCCTTTGAGAAGATTAATCAACAGACTACCTACTATGAAATAGGTATAAATGAATAATAGCCATCATCCAACTTCACACTCTAGTGATAATGACAGTGGATATAATTTAAATACAGTCAGAAAATAAAGGTCATGTAATATAGCATGTTTCCTATAATGATAAAATATTTTATACTTTGAACAATAAATGATATTTATTTTAGTTTCTAACTTTGTAATAATTCTAAACAAGTGATCATTTTCTCTTAATTTTAATTCTCAAAATTTGAATTTTATATGTATTGTCAATACAAAGCTTTTGTCCTGACTCCATTTATTCTCAATGATAGAGTATTTATAGATTGAATAGTATTTGGATTAGAAGAAAACAACATACATGCTTCCAAGGAAATTATACTTTAAAAAATATATTTTATTGTGAATTATGTGATAGTTTACATGGGAGAACATTAGCTTTACATTCATCCATGGTTACAGTCCCCTCCATGCATCATTAACCAACCAAAGGGTGTAGCCTGCAAGCCTTCCCCCGGTCGTCAGCACATGACCCCTCTTTCTCTCTGGGTCTAGAGGTCCCAGCTGTTCCCTCTCTCAATGTCATCGTCTCTGCTTCCATCTGTGGCGTTAATGATTCACTGGGTAGGATCCTACATTCTGCTCTTCTCTCTTGATGGTCCCAGGGACCTCTGCTCCAGGACAGCAAAATCAACCACTACCCTCGTTTTGCTACAAAATGTCCACCTTTACATTTCCAACCCTTACAGTCAGTCCTGATAGTAATTACGCACTATTGTGCCACATGAGAGCCATCCCCATCTCCTTTCATCAGGCCCGTCCAGACAGATTGGATACTACTCCTTGGAGATTCTGCCTTCCTCTGTGCCCTCTGGATCTAGGCTCCCTCTTGAAAGCTTGTAAGCCAGTC
>NW_006408717.1:4360827-4444838 GCF_000296735.1 Chrysochloris asiatica
GTTGGACCATTTTGCAGTCCCACCAGCAATGCAGGAGTGTCCCAGTCTCTCCACATCCTTGTCAACATGTATTGTCCTCTACTTTTTTGATCTTTGCTGTTATTGCTGTTGTGATATGATATCTTGTTGTTTTGATTTTCGTTTCTTCATATGTTTGTTGGCTGACCAGATCCCTCCTTTGGTGAAGTGTCTGTTCATGTTCTAAGCCCCTCCTTTTTTTTTTTTTTTTAAATGTTTTATTGTGAGTTATGTGATAGTTTACATGGGAGAACATTAGTTTTACATTCATTCTTTCGTATATAGTTTCATTGCCATGGTTACAATCCCCTCCATGCATCATCAACCCACCAAAGGGTATACCCTGCAAGCTTGCCCCCCATACCCCTCCCCCTGGTCTTCAGCACACAGTCCCTCTCCCTCTCTGGATCTAAAGTCCCCAGCTGCTCCATCTCTCTACGTCATCATCTCTGCCTCCATCTCAGGCATCACTGTTTCTCGGGGTAGGGTTTCGCACTCCACTCTTCTCCATGAATGGTCCTAGGGACCTCCGCTCCTAGACTGGAAAATTAATCACTCCCTTCCTTGCTATAAAATGTCTACCTTTACATTTCCAACCCTCACAATCAGTCTTAATAACAATTATTCACTATTGTATCACAAGAGACCCATCTACATTTCATTTCATCAGCCCTGCCTAGACGGATTGGATACTACTCACTAGAGATTCTGCCTTCCTCCTGGCCCTATGGCTCTAGGTTCCCTCTTGAAAACTTGCAAGCCAGTCACTTACCTTTGTAGCCCCCACCCCATTTTGGGTAGCCAATGTCCAAGTTGCCCATCCCTGTCTACTCTGTGTGGAAGGGATGGGAATGATTCTTGCTGTAAGGATTTGTTCCCTCTTTTGACTGAGTCCATTTTTTAATTGCGTTATTTGTCTTTTTCTTGTAGAGGTGTTGTAGTTTCCCATATATTTTAGAAATAAGTGCCTTGACTTATGTGTCATTGTAAAATATTTTTTTCCCATTTTGTGGGTTCTCTTTTTACTCTTCTGGTGAAGTCTTTTGATGCACATTAGTTTTTAATTTTTAGTATGTCCCTAATTATCTATTTTGTCTACTTTTGTTTGTGTGGTTTTCAAAATGTTTGGTAGTCTGTGTATTCCCTTAATTAGTACCGTCACACTTGTCTCTATTTTTTCATTGTTGGCCTTCATAATTTTGGGATTCACATTTAGGTCTTTAATCCATGCTAAGTTGGTTTTTGTATAAGGCGTGAGGTAAAGGTTTTGCTTCAGTCTCTTGCATATTGCTTTCCAGTTCTGTCAGCACCACTTGTTGAAGAGACTATCCCCTCCCCCATGTGATATCTTTAGGTACTTTGTCAAAAATAAGTTGGCTGATTTTTGGTATGTGGATGGGTTAATTTCTGGATTCTTGATTCTGTTCCATTAATCAATGTATCTTTCATTGTACCAATACCAAGCTGTTTTAACCACTGTAGCCGTGTATAAATTTTGAAGTCGGGCAGTGAGAGGTTTGCAACCTTATTTTTATTCTTAAGCAGTGCTTTGCTTATCATGGTTCTCTTTCCTTTCCATATAAAGTTTGTAATTGTGTTTTCCATCTCTCTGAAGAATGTCATTGGAATCTAGATTGGGATTGCATTATATGTATAAATTGCTTTGGGCAGTATTGAAATTTTCATGATGTTAGGTCTTCCTATCTAGGAGCATGGTACATACTTCCATTTTTGTAGGTCTCTTTTGGGTTCTTGTAGTAATGTTTTGTAGTTTTGTTTGTATAAGTCCTTTGTTTCTCTGGTTACATTTATTCCTAGATATTTCATCCTTTGGGCAGCTATTGTAAATGGTATTGCTTTTCTAATGTCCTTTTCAGCGTTGTTGTTTTTGGTATAGATGAATCCAACTGATTTTTATATGTTGATCTTATATCCTGCCACTTTGCTGAATCTTCCAATAATGTCTAGTACCTTTTTTACTGAGTATTTGGGATTTTCTATGTATAGGATCATATCGTCTGCAAAGAGAGAGAGTTTGACTTCCTCTTTGCCAATTTGGATGCCTTTAATTTCCCTGTCTTGCCATATAGCTCTTGCTAAGACTTCCAGCACAATATTGAATAGGAGTGGTGACAAAGGACTTCCCTATCTGGTTTCTGTTCACAGAGGGATGGCTTTCAGTTTCTCCCCATTGAAAGTAATGTAGGCTGTTGGTTTTGTATCTATGCTCTTAATTATGTTGAGGAATTTTCCTTCAATTCCAACTTTGATGAGTGTTTTTATCAGGAATGGATGTTGGATTTTGTCAAATGCCTTTTCTGCATCCATCGATATGATCATGTGGTTGTTTTCTTTTTTCTTATTTATATGGTGGATTACAATGATCATTTTTCTAATGTTGAAACATCCTTGCATCCCTGATATGAATCCTGCTTGATCATGATGTATTATCTTTTTCATGTGCTGGATTCTGTTGGCTAGGATTTTATTGAGAATTTTTGCGTCTATATTCATGAAGGATAATGGTCTATAATTTTCTTTGTTAGTGTCGTCCTTCCCTGGTTTTGGTTTGAGAGTTATGCTTGCTTCATAAAATGTGTTAGGAAGTTTTCAATCCTCCTCTATCTTCTGGAATAATTTGAGTAGAATTAGTGACAACTCTTCCCTGAATATTTGGTAGAATTCACCTGTGAAGCCATCTGGGCCTTGTTTTCTTTTTGTTGGGAGTTTTAAAATAATCTGATCAGTATCTTCTTTTGTATGGGTCTGTTCAGGTTTTCTACTTCACTCTGTAAATTTAGGTAGGTCGTGTTTTTATAAAAATGTATCCATCTCTTTCAAGTTTTCAAATTTCTTGGAATACAGCTTTTCATAATATTCAGTTATTATCCTTTTGATTTCCTTTGGTCCATTGTGACATCGCCGGTGTGGTTTCTAAAGCATGTTATTTGTGTCTTCTCCCTCTTTTCTTTTGTTAGGTTTGCCAGAGGTCTGTCAATTTTGTTAATCCTTTCAAAGAACCAGCTTCTTGTCCTGTTGATTCTTTCTATAGCTTTTCTGTTTTCTATCTCATTTATTCCTGCTCTAATCTTTATTATTCTTTTCTTTTGGTGGTTGTAAGTTCCCTCTGTTCGTCTGTTCTAATTGTTGTAGATGTTGTGTTAATGTATTAATTTTTGTTCTTTCTTCTCTTTGGATATGTGCATTTATTGCAATAAATTGTCCTTTCAGCACCGCTTTTGCTGTGTCCCAAAAATTAAACGTGAACTCACGAAGTTCCTAGAAAAAAAGAGAACGAAAACACAACACTTGTTTTCTTTTTTTCTCGATACTTCGTGAATTCACGTTTAGTTTCTTGTACTACCCAGTTGCTTTTCAGCAGGGTGTTATTCAGTTTCATGTATTTGACTTTATATCCTTGTTCTTCCCATTGTTGATTTGTTATTTGATAGCATTATGGTCTGAGAAGAAGCTTTGTAGTATGTTGATGTTTGTAAATTTGTGGAAGTTTGTTTTGTGGCCTAACACATGGTCTATTCTGGAGAATGTTCCATGTGCACTGGAAAAGAATGTGTATTGTGCTGTTGTTGGGTTGAAGCTCTGTACACATCTATGAGGTCCAGTTGGCTGATTGTGTTGTTTAGTTCTTCTGTGTCTTTGTCAAGTTTCTTTCAAGTTCTTCTATCCGTTTTCGAAAGAAGTGTGTTAAAATCCTTCATTCATCTATTTCTTTCTGCAAATCTATTAGAGCTTGCTTTACACTTTTTGGAGCTCTTTCATTGGGAACATAGATATTTAGTATGGTTTTGTCATCTTGTTAAATTGTCCCTTTAATCATGAGATAACGTCCATCTTTATCTATTATGCTAGTTTTTGCCTTAAAGTTTATTTTATTAGAGATTAGTACTGCCCCTCCTGTTCATTTTTTATTGCAATTAGATTGGTATATTATTTCCATCTTTTGACTTTTAATCTGTTTTTTCTTTGTGTGTAGGATGTGTCTCTTGCAGACAGCATATTGAAGGATCTTGTTTTCTTATCCATTCTGCCACCCTCTGTCTCCTAACTGGTGCATTTAATCAGTTTACATTCAATGTAATTATCGATAGGTATTGAGTAATTGCTGTCACTATGTTTGTTTTTTGTGGTGATGCTGCTTTCTTTGTTCTGTGTCTTCCTTTGCTGAGTTCATGCTTTTTGTGTTCTTTCTTGTGAGTTTCCTCATCGTTTTAATGTTTTCATGTTCTTCTTGGGTTTTCATTTTCTTAGTGTGTTGTGAAATGTTAATTTCCTTTGAGGTTACCTTATAGTCCAATAGTTTTTCCCTCCATTTAATGCAGTCTATTTTATCCTGTAATCTATCTGACCTCCTCACCATCTGGATCTCTGTTCCTACACTTTTACCTTCTTTTACAATGTAATTGTTTTGATCATAGACAGACTTCGCAGATCCTCTGAGTTTGTTCTTATAGTTTTGTTCTGTTCTTGACTCCTCCTTCTGTTACTTTAGTTTTGGGAGTGTTGACACGTATGCCAATCTCTGGTTGTTGTCTGTTCTTGTTGATTCTCAGTCCACAGAACTCACTTTAGGATGTTTTGTAGTGCAGGGTTGGCCTTGTTAAAATCCCATAGCTTCTGTTTATCCTAGAATGTTTTGATCACACCATCGTATTTTATTGATAGCTTTGCTGGAGAAAGGATTCTTGGTTTACAATTTTTTCTTTCAGGGTTTTATATATGTCTCCTCATTTCCTTCTTGCTTGCATGGTTTCTGCTAGGAGATCTGAACTTAATGTGACTTGCTGTTTTTGTATGTAACACTTCTCTTTTCCATATTTGCTTTCAGATTTTTCACCTTGTCTTTGATTTTGGAGAACTTGATTATGATATGTCTCAGTGATTTTCTTTTGGGGTCTATCCTTCCTGGGATTCATTGAGCTTCTTGAATGTTTATCTTTTCACTTTTCAGGATGTTAGAGAAATTTTCTTCCAGAAGTTCTTCAACTATTTCCTCTGTGGACTTGTGTGATTCTTCTTGGTCTGGAATGCTGATAATTCTTGTTATTCCTTTTCATGTTGTCTAACATTAATCTTAGACCTTCTTCAGATTGTTTTAATCCTTTTTTCTGCTTGCTTTTCTATCTTAGTGGTATTAAGAGATTTGTCTTCCAGCTCACTGGTTCTGTCTTCCATCTCTTCTATTCTACTCCTTTGTCCTTTCATTGTATTGTGTATTTCTGATATTCTATTATTGATCATTTCAACCTATTTCTGTAGGTTTTGAATTGTTTGCAATGTTATATCTGTCTTATTTGATTGTTCCTGTAGCGCTTTTCTGACTTCTTCCTTATTTATCTCCACTCCATGGTAAAGTGTTTTGAAACATTTTATAATCATTTTTCTGAATTCCTTCTCAGGCATTTCCAAAGCCTGCCCTCCTTCCAGAATATAGTCCAGGTCTACCTCTAGGTCATTTGTTTCAGACATTTTATCTTGTTTCTGGACATGTGCTGATATGGTCATCTGCTTTTGCTTCTTGGACGTGTTTAGTGATTATTTGTGCCTTAATACTTAATTGATTGTGTGTTTTGGTATTTTTTGTGATTTTTGATTGCTTCCAGATAGATGTGATCAGGATGTGGTCTTCCCTTTTCCCTCTTCTTATTGCTTAACTCAGAGTAACTTTCCCAGATGTTGTCTGCCTCCCTGGTGTATGGCAGGTGATATTGGTTCTTGCCTGGATTTTGGTGTTTTATAGAGTGTGATTGTAGCTTGACTATATGGCAGCAGTTGTTGTCTTTTCTTGGGTAATATAGGGGAAAAAAAAGTCCCCCAAAGGTAAAAGGGGGAGCGTAAAACAGCACAGCAACAGCAAAAAAAAAAAAGAAAGAAACAAAACAAAAAAACACCAAAACAACAACAAGAAAATTAGATTGGATACTGTAATCTATAATTACAGAAAAGGGACAGGAGGGAGAGAAGGAAAAAAAAAAAAATCTGTATCCTAACATGAGTATGATTTTAATATCCTCTTTCAGTTTCTTGCCTTCAAGGCTGCTTGATAAACTTTATCAAGCCACTGTTGGCTTGATACAGATGCCACTGTTGGTTGTTATGTGTACCTCAGGATTAATTTCCAGCCTGTTTTGTTTTTAAATTCTCTCTCCTTCTCCACACCCCTTGTTCTGGTCTTTTCCCTATTAATAAACAGTTCAAGGCTGGCTGCTGAGCTGCCTGTTCTGCAAATGCTCAGAGTATCTGTGCACATGCGTGGCAGAAGACCCCACCAGTGGTGGGGGTGGGGAGTGTCCACTCGCTCAGACACTCCCTCTAGTCACCAGAATGGAGGTGTGCAAAAAATGGGGGGGGGGGCAATGAACAGATATCCCCCAAAATATCAGAACAAAGCAAAATCGACAAAGTATGTTGTCCGCCTTTGCTCTGAGGTTCCTGCGGCATTATTCTGGTGTGTGCTCCCCCACTTGGTGTTGCTGTTTGGTTTTACCCAAGTTGTTGGCTCTACACCGTCAAGCTCAGCAGATTCTAAAGTATGAGATTTCTTACTTCTGCTATAAGTTCCACTAGCTATAAGCTTTCAAACTTTAACCACATACATTCCTTGGTATGTGGTTCAGAGTTTTGGAGCTCTACCCTGAACCCGCCTCATCTGGTATTCTGTGGTATTGCTGATGGAGAACTTCACTGCACCTCTACCCTATCCACCATCAAGCCTAGCCTCTGATACTTTTTTAATGTAAGAGAAACATAAAAACTTCAGGAGATAAATTTAGTGCTCATTATATTTTCCCCCAGTCATTTCATTTCCTTGGATTTGAAGTGAGTAACAAACACACAGTCCTTACTCTTCCTGATTTTGTCACCAGTCTTGAGTAGGGCGGGGAGTAAATTTTAGTTTTAATGCATTTTAATTCCAACAGGAGGTAGAATGCTGCATGAGTTTAGTCAACAGTACTGTTAGATGGCACACAGACTAAACAAGACTGCCTTCACTTCTGACAATAATTTCAAATTCATGTTCAGATTTCTAAAACTGCCATCCTCTTCAGTAACTTGGTAGAAAGACTCACAGAATTTACTGAAAGTAGTTATACTTACAGTTATGGATTATTACATGGAAAAGATACAAATTAAAATCAGCTAAAAAAAGACACATAAGACAGAGTCACGAAGTGGTTTAAACACAGGTTTCAATCACCCTCTCCCTGTGAATTCATAGACAGTGTTATCTTCTTTTAGCCATGCTGTCTGACCAGATGCACAGAGTATTGCCAACTAAAAAAGCTCACCCAATCCTTGATACCCAGTTTTTAGTGAGGGTTGAATTCTGGGGTGACACTGTGGGTTAATGCTCTGGACCACGAGGTCAGTTTGAACCTAAAGATTGGTAGTTCAAGCTCACCAAACCCTTCTTGGAAACCCTATACAGGGTCACTCTGGGTTGGAACTGACTCAACAGCACTTAACAACAACAATTATATACCACCTGTGTAGCTTACCTTTAGCTTCCAGCCCTTCTGGAGGTTACGCTATTTCTTACAGTCTCCAGTTCCTCTGAAGGCTGAAATGATATAGCTTGGCTCAAAGCCAACATCATAAATAACATTGTTAATCTGTTCAGTGGCCAAAATCCTCAGGCAAACAGACTCTCAAGACATTATTTTTCAAAGGCCTAGAGATCACTTTCCAAAAGACAAGTCCAGAATAGTTTTTGGGTAAGGTTTATTCTTCACACACAAATGTGATAAAATTATTTCAAACACTGTCTAATAATCTTTGTGCTTAGATGACCTGTGCACCCTCTGTTGAGGTAGTCTGGGTAGTAGGATTGGGTTCCTGCCATTGCGTCTTTAGTACTCTAGGTTTCAGTAGCACTGGCCCTGAATTCCAATTTATGGGCTAAGATACTGCTATTTATGCTTAGCCTTTTGGCAGCTGCTTCACTCATGGTGCTAAATAATCCTTTTTGTACTGTCAGCTGCTAGTCTCTCATCCCTTTCAGACAGCATCAGAAACTATCCTTGCCACTGATAACCCTTTTGGCTCAAATCATCCTTTGTATTGGACCTTTTTGGGTAGTGATATCTGCGTGAATTAGGCAGACTTCTCTACATGAGCATAATACAGTAATTTGGTGGATACTGCTACAGCATATTTGACTCTTCAGCACCCTCAGATTTGAACTTTTCCTCCTCCCCTCTGTAGGTGATTCTGGGCCATTGAATGTTTTGCAGCGGAGGCTGTCTGAGATGCAATAACCTTGGCAAAGGAGGCTGCAACTTTTGTTGTGCTTTATTATCAGGGTTTGAATTGCAGAACTACCTGTCAAGTGGCCCTTCCAGGACTTCATACAGTTTCACCCCAGCCCCCCAGGTTGATATAGTAGAAATGAGTATCATCACAAAGTCAAAAAAAGGTATTTTATCTTGCTTACATTTCAATGGTCACTAGTTAACAACTATGTGCAGGTAGAGTTAACTTCAGATGTTGTTTTGGGTTTAATTAGTTCCTTGGCAATAAAACAGTTCCATCTGGAAAATCTGAAGTTAAATACTCAGTTGCATGTATGGCCATTTTGGAACGTGTCAGTATTGTGCATTGGAGCTGTCAGAGAAGGACTGATAGTTCTTATTTCTATCTGGTCCTTATAAAACGATGTTTCATCACATAATAAATAAATAAGTCTTCAATAAAGACTTTGAAGCATGACTTGAGAGTTTTAGACAATATTATTATGACTTTAACTGAGAAGGAAAAATGCGGAAGTCACCCAAAAATGAAACTCTGCCTTTAAAATTAAAAATAAAATAGAAGCCTCAGACTTACAGTTCTTCACTCTGCTAATTCAAGACTGGGTTTGAATGTGAGCCCTTCTCAACACACAGGGAGGAGTGATTAGGGTGATTAACTAGAAGGTATTTATCTCAGATTTTATTCCTAGTTCCAAAATGGATTTTATTAAATTATCTTCTTATCATCCTTTGTGTTATGGACATACATCATTTGCTACCATTAGGAAGACCCCCAACAAGATGGGTTGGCCAAGTGGCAGCACCAATGGACTCAAGAGTGGCAACAATAGTGAGGCTGGCCCAGGATTGGTCAGTGTTTCTTACTGCTGTGCATAAAGTCACTATGAGTCAGTACTGACTCGATGGCACCTAGCAACAACAACAATGACATATTGTTGGCTAATGCATCAGACTGCAAAGTCATTTGGACTGCAAGGTTGGTGGTGCAAGCTCATCAGCTGCTCCTTGAAAACCCTATACAGGGTTGCTATTGGTTGGAATTGACTCGATGGCACTTAACAACAACATCAGCAACAATTAAATAAATACTGCTAATGGAAAAAGTGAAATTCCATCATTTCACTATACCCCGAAACATATATGAAGAAGTTTAGTATATGTCTCAATTTTAACATTAAATGAAACAAATAAAATTGAGTCTTAAGAGCAAATGAAATGCACTAAATTAAAAAGAAAACATTTGTAGTGAAAATACATTAAAGAATTAAAAGAAGTTGAAATTGTAATTATTGTATTTGATAATAAGAGGCTTAAAACAGAAAACATTAGCTTTCATGTAAATATGAGCATTAGAACAAATTAGTATTACTGTGAAAACTTGTTTAGCATCTCTGAGCATATACTTAATGTTGAAAATAGTTTTTATTAGACTTTGAAATAATCGTTTCTGGGATAGACTGGTGTAGTGTTCACACATTTTGATGTTGGTAATTTGCTTTATAAATTTGTTGTTAAACTTTATATATTAGTCATGGAATAAAGACTATATTGTTGATGTTAAGTTCTATCTAGTTGGTTCTGACTCCTAGTGACCCTGTATATGGTTTCTGAGGAGTGGCTGGTGGGTTTGAATCGATGAACTTGTGGTTAGCAGTCCAGTGCTTATCCCACAATGTCACATCAGGACTCCAAAGACTATCTTAGTTATGGAATAATTCATAAGGATGTTTCCATTGATAAAGATAGAAAGCTAATGAAACTATCTTCAGTAAGTGAGTTAACTAGATGATAGAAAGATAGATAGACAGATAGATAGATAATGTTGTTGTTATTGTTTGGTGCCATGGAATCAGTTCCAATTCATAGCAAATGTGTATAGGGTTTCAAGTCTTGGTTGGTGGGTTTGAACTGCCAACCTTGTGATCTGCCATCCCCCTTATCCAATAGCACCACACTAGGACTCTATATTGAGTCCTAGTGTGGCACAGCAGGCTAATGCACTGAATGGCAAGGTTGGTTTTGAAACACGAGTTTGGCAGTTCAAGTTCACCAGCTGCTCCTTGGAAACCCTATACAGGGTTGCTTTGGGTTGGAATCAAGTCAACACCACTTAACAACAACAACAACAACAAGGACTTACAAATAACAGATAGAGAAAGATACGGGAAGAGAGAGGTAAGAAGGAAGGAGAGGGCAGCAGAGAGAGGGGGAGAAGTTTGATTTATGAGAAAGAATTTTTGCTTTATAATAACAAAAGTTTGTGTTCTGTTAATATTACTTATTGTTGCTCTGTTCCATATCCACATATCTTTTAATTCTAGTACCCAGGCTGAAGGTGCAGCCTGTCAGTCTTGTATAAAAGGAAATAAGTAATCATAGGTCGAGGTCATGGCTTTTACAGTTTTTGCTTGGACAAACATATATCACTTCTATTTATGTTCTATCAGTTAAAGCAAGTCATACCACCAAGCCTGACATTAATGGACAACAGGAGAGTGTCCTTCACAGGGTGATAATGTAAATGACATAATAATAGGAGGCATGCATAGTCCTCTTCTAAGAAGGGCACTATATATAGTCCATCACAGGTATTGTAATGGTTCATTGAATGTAGGATAGGATTAGAACTTGTGGTACAATTGGGACCATCTCTGCTTCTCTGTATTTAGCTCTTTTTTCCCCAACAATTGAAAGTGGGAGGAAGTACTAGGTTGGTTGTTGTTGTTGTTGTTGTTGTTGAGTACCGCTGACTCAGTTCTGAACCATAGTGAGCCTGCATAGGGTTTCCAAGGAGTAACTGGTGATCTTGAACCACTGACCTTGATGTTCAAGCTGACTTTGTAGTCCAGCACATTAACCTATAGTCCCTCACCAGGACTCCAGTGCTAGGTTTGTTGTTGTTAGGTGCCACTGAGTCAGTACCAACTCATAGCAACCCTAAGCACAACACAACAAAACACTACCTGGTCCTGGGCTAACCTCACTATTGTTGCCATGCTTGAGCCCATTGATGCTGCCACTTTGCCAATCCATCTTGCTAGGGTTCTTCCTCTTTTTCTCTGACCCTTCACTTTACCAAACATGATATCCTTCTCCAGCAACTGTTCCCTTCTGACAATATGTCTGAAGTATGAGAGACAAAGTTTGGCCATCCTGGCCTCCAAGGAGCACTCTGGCTGCACTTCTTCCAACACAGATCTGTTGGTTCTGTTGGCAGCCCATGGTACTTTCAATATTCTCCTCCAACACCATAATTCAAATATATCAATTCTTCTACAGTCTTCCTTATTCACTGTCCAGCTTTCGCATGCATATGAGGCTATTGAAAATACCATAGTTTGGGTCAGGTGCATGTAGCCCTCAAGCTGACATCTTTGTTCTTTAACATTTTAAAGAGGTCTTGTGCAGCAGATTTGCTTAATGCAATATGTCATTTGATTTCTTGGCAGCTGCTTCCCACGAGTGTTGATGATTGATCCAAGAAAAAGGAAGTCTTTGACAACTTCAATCTTTTCTCCATTAGTAAGAAGGGCTTTGTGTTGTCAATAAAGCATGGGGTAAATTTCTTTCTGGTATTCTCTGCTTTCAGCCAAGATCCATCGGACATCAGCAATGATATTCCTCATTCTATGTTTTCTTCTGAATTGGCTTGAACCTCTGGAAGTCCTCTGTCAATGTATGGTTGCAGCTGTTTCTGTATTACCTTTAGTAAAACTTTACTCACATGGGCTAGCAAAGATATTATCTGACGATTTCAGCATTCATTGGGTCACCTGTCTTAGGAATGGACATAAATACAATCTCTTCCAATCCGTTTGCCAGATAGTTGTCTTCCAAATTTCTTGGTACAGATGAATGAGTGCCTCCAGTGCCACTTCACTTTCTTGAAATTCCCAATGCCTTGTACTATTCCATCAATTCCCAGTGCCTTGTACTTTGCCAATTCCTTCAATGCACCTTGGACTTCTTCCTTCAGTATCATTGGCTCTTGATCATATGCTACCTCTTGAAATGGTTGAACATTGACCATTTCCTTTTGGTATAGTGACTTTGTATTCCTTCCATCTTCTTTTGATGCTTTCTGCATCATTCAGTAATGTTCCCAGAGAATCCTTCAATAGCAAAATTTGAGGCTTGGATTTTTTCTTCAGTTCTTTCAGCTTAAGAAATGCTGAGTGTCTTCTTCCCTTTTGGATTTCTAACTCCAGATCTTTGTACATTTCATTGTAATATTTGACTTTATTTTCTCAAGCTGACCTTTGAAATTTCCTTTTTAGCTCTTGTACCTCCTCATTTCTTCCATTTGCTTTAGCATCTCTATGCTGGAGAGAAAGTTTCAGTGTCCCTCTGACATTTCATTTTGATCTTTCCCTTCTTTCTTGCCTTCTTAATGACTCTTTGTTTTCTTCCTGTATGATGTTCTTGATGTCATCCCACAATTCTTCTTGTCTTTGTTCTTTAGTGTCTAATGTATCAAATCTATTCTTCAGATGATCTCTAAATTCAGGTGGATATATTCAAGGTCATATTTTGGTTCTCATGGACTTGTTTTCATTTTTTCAGCTTAAGTCTGAATTTCCATATGAGGAATTGGTGGTCTGTTCCACAATCTTCCCCTGGTCTTGTTTTGTCTGATGATATGGAGCTTTTCCACCTTCACTTTCCACAGATGTAGTCAATTTGATTTCTGTGTATTCCATGTGGTGAGGTCCATGTGTTTAGTCGTCTCTTATGCTGTTTAAAAATGTGTTTGAAATGAACAAATCATTGTTTTTGTAGAATTCTATCTTGCAATTTCCAGCATCATTTCTATCACCAAAGCATTATTTTCCAACTAGTGATCCTTCCTCTTTGTTTCCAGCCTTTGTGTTCCAATCGCCAGTGATTATCAATATATCTTGATTGCATGTTTGATTAATTTCAGATTGAATAAGTTAGTAGAATTCTTCTGTTTCATCCTCATTGACTTTAGTGGTTGGTGTGTAAATTTGAATAATAGTGATATTACTGGTCTTCCATGTAGGCACGTGGATATTATCCTATCATAGACAGTGTTGTCCTTCTTGACAGATCTGGATATGTTCTTTTTGATGATTAATGCAATACCAAGTCTATTTAATTTGTTATTCCCGGCATAGTAAACCATGTGGTTGTCAGATTCAAAATGGCCAATACCAGTGCATCTCAGCTCACTAATATATTTATGTTTATGTGTTCCATTTCATTTTTGACAATTTCCAATTTTCCTAGATTCATACTTCGTACATTCCATGTTCCGATTATTAATGGATGTTTACAGCTGTTTCTCTTCATTTTGAGTTTTGCCCCATCAGCAAATGAAAGTCCCAAGGGCTTTACTCCATTTGTGTCAACATGGTCAACTCTACTTTGAGGAGGCAGCTCTTCCCTAGTCACATTTTGAGTGCTTTCAAACCTGAAGGACTCATTTTCTGACACTATATCTGACCATGTTTCTCTGCTATTCATAAGGTTTTCAGTGACTAAATATTCGGAAATAGTTCTTCTCTCCTTTCTAGTCTGTCTTCATCTGGAAGCTCATCTGAAACCTGTCCAGCATGGGTGATCCTGCTGGTATTTAAAATACCCATTGCACAGATTCCAGAATCACAGCAACTCACAAGCAACCAAAGTATGACAAACTGACAGACGAGTGGTGGAGTGCTAGGTTTACATTCCCTTAAATAGCAATACCACCACTCATCTGTCAGTTTGCTGTACTTTGGTGGTTTATGTGTTGCTGTGATTCCAGAGGTTATGATGTCATGGTGTTTTAAATACCAGCAGGGTCAACATTGGTGCACGGGTTTCAGATGAGCTTCCAGACTAAGACAAACTAGGAAGAAGGAGAGACAGACTACCTCAAACTATTTAGTAATTGAAAACTCTATGAATAACAGTGGAACACTGTCAGATGGCACCAGAATATTGAATATTGAAATATGGTAAGAGTACCATAACATTGTCAGATATAGTTAAAACAAATTAAAGGACATTTAACAACAACAACAACAACAACATGTAGTTTTGTTGTTGTTGTTAAGTGCTGTCGAGTTGATTCTGACCCACAGTGACACTGTATAGGGTTTCTGAGGAGCAGCTGGTGAGTTTGAACCGCCAACCTTGCAGTTGAAATGGCTTTGCAGTCTGGCGCATTAACACACAGTGCCACACCAGAACTCCAATATAGCTATAGATAGATATATTTGCCTTTCTCTATCTGTTTAAATGTAGCGTAGCGGTTATGAATCAGGCTGCTAACCTCAGGGTCAGCAGTTTGAAACTACTAGCTGTTCCACAGGAGAAAGATGAGGCTTTCTGCTCCCGTAAAGATTTACAGCCTCAGAAATCCTGCAGAGGGTCGAATCCGACTCCACGGCACATAACAACAACAACAACAACAACATCTGTTTAAATGAGCAGTCTTCAAAATTTCATGGAAAAATTCCATTATCTTTTAATTCCATTTTTTCTACCAACATTTTGAAGCTCTTTAGTATATCTATTGTCAGATATACTGCCAGATGATGAGTCCCTCATGTTGGAAGTCACTCAAAATATGACTGGGACAGAGTTGATTATGATGATGCAAATGGAGTAAAGTCTTCATTTGCTGATGGGACACAAATCAAAATGAAGAGAAACAGCTGTAGAATCCATTAATAATCAGAACATGAATGCATGAAGTATGAATCTAGGAAAATTGGAAATTGTAAAAAATGAAATGGAATATATAAACATCAACATCCTAGGCATTGGTGAACTGAAATGGACTGATATTGGCCATTTTTAATCTGACAATTACATGGCTTGCTATGCTGGAATGAAAAATTGAAGAGAAATGGCATTGCATTATCACCAATAAGAACATATCATGTGATGTCAGTGATAGGATTATACGCCTACAAGGAAAACTAGTTAATACCACTATTATTTAAAATGACGCACCAACCTCTAAAGCTTGCAGTGATAAAATTGAATCAGTCTGAAGTTCATCAAACATGCAATCAAGATGTATTGATAACTACTGGTGATCAGAATGCAACGTTTGTAAACAAAGAGGAAGGATCAGTCATTGGAATATATGGTCTTGGTGATAGAAAAGAAGCTGGAGATTACATGATAAACTTTTGATTTGCAATGATTTCTTCATTACAAATACCCTTTTAATGCAATATTAAGGGCCACATACACATGGACCTCATCAGATGGAATAAAAGAAATCAAATTGACAACATTTGTGAAAAGAGATGGTGGGAAAGCCCCATCAGTCAAAACAAGACTAGGGAGAGACTGTGGAACAGACCATCAATTGCTCATATGCAAGTTCAGGCTGAAGTTAAAGAAAATTAATAGAAGTCCAAGAACAGATTTGATGAATTAGACACTAATGACTGACGACCAGAAGAATTGTGTGGTTACATCAAGGATATCATATAGGAAGAAAGCAAAAGGGCATTAAGAAAGCAAGAAACAAGACCAAAATGGATGTGAAAAGCGACTCTGAAACTTGCTGTCTAATGTAGTGATAATAAGCAAATGGAACAAATAAGGAGGTAAAAGAGCTGAATAGAAAATTTCAAAGGACATCTCAAGAAGACTTAGTCAAATATTGTAAGTAAATGTGCAAAGATCTGGAGTTAAAATAAATCAAAAGGAAAGAACATGCTCAACATTTCTCAAGTTGAGTGAACTGAATAAAAAAACTGAAGCCTTGAATTGCAATATTGAACGGTTCTATGGGCAAAATATTGAATGATGAAGAAAGCATCAAAGGAAATGGAAGGAATACACAGAGTCAGCGTACCAAGAAGAAATGGTCAATGTTCAACTATTTCAAGAAGAGCCAATGATACAGAAGGAAGATGTTAAAGGTGCAAGAAGGCATTGGCTCCAGGAATTGACAGAATAAAATTGAAATCTTTCAACAAAGTGATGTGGCACTGGAGGCACTCATTCATCTATGCCAAGAAATTTTGGAGATGGCTACCTGACCAACTGATTGTACCTTTTCAATGAAAGGTGACCCAATGTAATGCAAAAATCATCAGATGATATCATTAATATCACATGCAGGTAAAATTATGTTAAAGATCATTTAAAAACAACTACTCCCTTTTCAGGGATCTGCCAGAGGCTCAAGCTGTTTCAGATGGGGTCCTGGAACTAGGGATATCATTGCCAACCTTAGGTGGATCTTGGCTGAAAGCAGAGAATACCAGTAAGATGTTTACTTGTGCTTTATTGAATACATGAAGTCTTTTGATTGTGTGGATCATTACAAGCTATGGACAACATTTCAGAGAATGAGTATCCCAGAACACTTGTGCTCATGAGGAACCTGTACATACACCAAGATGTTTGTGCTACTCAAAGAGAAAAAGGGAATGGTTTAAATTAGGGAAGGTATATTTCAGGGTTATATTCCTTCACCATACTTATTCAATTTGTATGCTGAGCAAATAATTGGAGAAGATGGTAATCCATCTTCTTGAATGAAGAAAAACCTTAGGATTGGAGGAAAACTAATTAACTCCCTGTGATATGCAGATGATACCACATTACTTGCTGAAAGCGAAGAGGTCTTAAAATACTGATGAAGATCAAAGACTTACTTATGAAGATCTTCAGTGTGGGTTGCACTTCAATGTAAATAATACAAAAATTCTCACAACGGTGCCAATAAATAATATCAAGATAAAAGCGGAGCAGATTGAAGTTGTCCAATACTTCATTTTGGTCGGTAAGATCACCAACACTTATGGAAGCAGCAGTCAAGAAATCAAACGACGTGTTGCACTAGGCAAATCTGCTCTACAAGACCTCTTTAAAATGTACAAGAACAAAAATGTGTACCTGACCCAAGCTATGATATTTTCAATAACCTCATACACATGTTAAAGTTGGATAATTAATAAGGAAGATCATGAAAGAATTGATGCATTTGAGTTATGATGTTGGATGAAAATATTAAAAGCATTATGGACTGCCAAAAGAACAAATCAATCTGTGTTTGAAGAAGTACAGCCAGAGTACTCCTTAGAAGCCATGATGGCCAAATTTTGTCTCTCATATTTTGAACATATTGTTAGGAGGGACCATGCTTGGTCCAGTGGAGGGTTAGTGAAAAAGAGGAAGACCTCCAACAAGATGGGTAGGTGCAGTGGCAGCAGCAATGGGCTCAAGCATAACAATGATTGTGAGGTTGTTGTAGGACCAGGCACTGTTTCGTTCTGTTGTTCATACCGTCGCTATGGATTCGTGCCAACTCCATGGAACTGAACAGCAACAATTAGCAACAACAAAAGAAAGGAATTCTCTCCAGTGTTTACTTTTGAATATCCTTGATGCTGATTGGCCATGTTCATATATCCACCCTATTTGTTTGAAAATAGCACACTGAAATTCCAGCCTCTCCCTTCTCATGTCTTCAGCAGTTCAGAAAATTGTTGTTGCCAGAAGCAGGTAGAAGTGTTGGAAAGGCCAGAAAAGTTGCCCACTGTCTATAGAAACACCATCACTGAAATGCACTAAGCTAAAGTATAAAGAGACAATGCAAAAAGGTGATTTTTCCCCCCATGGTTATTTAAGTTTTGCTCCACAAGTCCCATAGTTACATAAAAATCTCTGTCACTATCAAGCAATAAAAATTGCAGTAGACATCAAAAATCAATTTGGGAAAAATAGCAAGCACTCCCCAGATGTTCTTTATATATCTTTGAATGGGGAGCCAAAAATATAAAATCTTACTACTCCATTTAAGTAATATCGTTAGCTTAGCAAAGTTGATAACTTAAACTTGCTTTACTTTTGTTCCAATTATTATTGATTTTTTTCCAAATACTCTTTTGATGTACTGAGATTCCTTAATGTAAAGTTAAAAAAGAAAGCAGTGAACCAACAATTATGTATTGTAGCCATTTTTAGATAAAGAGAAGCTCAAATTATAGTCATTGACTTTGAAGAGTTTGTAGGTGAGGTGTTGAGATTGAAGTATACGTGTATAGGGATAATAGCACAAGGTTATATATGACAAATACCAGAAGGATAGAGGCAATGAGCTGTTCATAGCCAGAGATCATTCAGATGTTGGGTGCATGAATAATTTCTTTTAGAAAGAAGCACAAGACTGGTCCTTGCAAAGTAGAGGTTAAAGGCATCCCAAATGTCTGACTTTTCCAATATGTTATACCACTGCATAATTCCTGATATCAGTCATCACTCATCTCCTTCTCTGCCACTTACATCTCAGGGTTCTGCAGTAAACTGCAACATCTCACAGAACTCATAACTGCCAAAGGAAATAGTTCATGCAATTGTGGTGGTTGGCAAGTCACAAATACATAGTTCAGAGGTCAGTCTGGGAGGATTCCCCTTACCTAAGTGAGTCAGGAGCTGAGGAACTCACATCGGCAGGTCAGACAACAGGCTATTGATGCACAAGACTGCAGGAATGGGTAAATCATGTCAGGTGATGGCCACAAATCCCACGAACTGGAGGTCAGACAAAGACAGGCTAGGTGCAAGATCCAGAGCAGGAGCGCAAACTTTGCCAAACATTTCTATATATTGGACTCAGACCATGACCACAAGGAAAACTAAGGCTGGTGACTTAAGCTACACCTTCTAGTAAAGTGGGGGTATCCTTAACACGTTTTGCTGTTGTTAGGTGCCATTGAGTCGGTACCAACTCATAGCAATCCTGTGAACAACAGTATGAAACACTGCCCAGTCCTGGGCTAACCTCACAATTGTTGCCACACTTGAGCCCATTGATCCTGCCATATTGCCAATCCATTTCATTGGGGATCTTGCTCTTTTTCTCTGATCCTCCACCTTACCAAATGTGGTATCATTCTTCAGTGACTGTTCCCTCCTGTCAATATGTCTGAAGTATGAGAGATGAAGTTTGACATCCTGGCCTCCAAGGAGCATTCTGGCTGCACTTCTTCCAACACTTAAAAGTTGGTTCTTTTGGCAGCCCATGGCACTTTCAATATTTTCCTCCAATACCATAACTCAAAAGCATCAATTTTTCTGTGGTCTTCCTTATTCACTCTCTAGCTTTCACATACATATGAGGTTATGTTTCACATACATATGAGGTTTTCACATACATATGAGGACTAAGGCGCGCCTTAGTCCTCAAGCTGACATCTTTGCTCTTCAACATTTTAAAAAGGTCTTGTGCAGCACATTTGCCTAACACAATATGTCGTTTGATTTCTTGACTGCTGCTTCCATGAGTGTTGATAGTTTATCCAAGAAGAATGAAGTCCTTGACAACTTCAATCTTTTCTCTGTTGATAAGAATGTTGTTTATTGGTCCAATGATGGGGATTTTTGTTTTCTTGACATTGAGATGCAATCCTTAATCGTTAGTGCCACCTTAATCCTGCTTCATGAAAAACGCATTACAAGGGACATGTAGGGAAATCAGAACACTGAGATCATAAAACACTGAGGTCAAGTAGAGCTAGTTTACTATAATGTTTACTGTGTGTCAGGTTTCATTCTCAGGGAACATGTCTGCCCAGATAGGCAGGACTGTGGTATCAGGATGATTTGACTTCAGTTTCTGAAATTTTAACTTTTATTAGGGCTGACTAATGCATGATTTTGCACTAGACTGCTAACGACAAGGTTGACAATTCAAACCTATCAGCCACTCTGTGGGAGAAAGATGTGGCTCTCTGCTCTTGTAAAGACTTACAGCCTCAGAAATCCTATAGAGGATTAAATAACAGTGTGTTTGTTTATTTGGCAATGGCTGGAGACATTTTCTGGGGATGGTGCAACTGGAATCATTGGAGAGAGACCAGAAATGCATATAGTACATTGCACAGGACAATCCCTTACAACAAAGATGGATTCAATCCAAAATATCAATTGTTCAGAGGTTGTGAATTCCTGAATTAAGAGGTTTTGTGGAGATGAAATAAAGCTAGGTTTGCGTAAGCATGTAAATAAAAGAAAGCTGTGGCAAAGGTAAACCCATAGGAATATGTGCCTGATTGAGTTGCTGCTGTTGTTGGGTGCTGCTGTTAGACTCTATGCACAGTAGAACACAGCATAACCCTGTCCCGTACCATGCTCATAATAGTTCTTATGTTTGAGCTCATTCTTGCAACTGCACTGTTAAACCATTCCCTTGAATTTTTTTTCTCTTTTTCTTTGACCCTTCACTTTAACCAAGCATGATGCCTCCCCAGGGCTACCCCATCCTGACATGCCAAAAGTGCAAGAGATGAAGTCTTCTCATCCTTGCTAAAAGAAAAGATGTCTTATTGGGTGAAATGTCTGCTTGTGTCCTGAATGTCTTCTTTGAGGAAATGTCAGTTCATGTCCTCTGCTCATTTTTTAAGTTGAGTTGTTTGTGTTTTCTTGTTTCAGGTTTCACAATTTTTATTAATTTTAGAATTTAGTTCCATATCTAACATGTCATCGGAAAAAAATTATCCCAGTCTGTGGTGGCTCTTTACTCCTTTTGGTGAAATGTTTTGATGCACATAAGTGTCTAATTTTTAATAGGATACAGTTAGCTATTTTGTCTTCTACTGTTTGTGTGTTTTTACTTATGTTTTACAGTGTATTTATGCCATGATTTAGATCCCCAAGTTTTATCTTTATAGTTAAAGGTTTTACATTTAGATCTTTAATCCATATTGAATTTGTTTTTGTATATAGTGTGAGATATTGGTCCTGTTTTATTTTATTTTATTTATTTCTTAAATGTTTTATTGTGAATTATGTGATAGTTTACATGGGAGAGCATTTCTTCATATGTTTGTTGGCTGCCCGGATCTCTTCCTTGGTGAAGTGTCTGTTCATGTCCTGTGCCCACTTTTTAATTGGGTTATTTGTCTTTTTCTTGTAGAGGTGTTGTAATTTCCTATATATTTTAGAAATGAGTCTCTTGTCTGATATGTCATTGCAAAAGATTTTTTCCCATTCTGTGGGTTCCCTTTTTACTCTTCTGGTGAAGTCTTTTGATGCACATAAGTTTTTAATTTTTAGTATGTCCCACTCATCTATTTTGTCTACTTTTGTTTGTTTTGTAGTCTGTGTATTCCCTGAATTAGTGCCCTCATATTTGTCCCTATTTTTTCATTGATGGCCTTCATAATTCTGGGATTCACATTTAGGCCCTTAATCCATGCTGAGTTGGTTTTTGTATAAGGTGTGAGGTGAAGGTCTTGTTTCAATCTTTTGCATATCGTTTTCCAGTTCTGCCAGCACCATCTGTTGAAAAGACTATCACCTCCCCATGAGAGATATTTAGGTGTTTTGTCAAAAATCAGTTGACTGTATGTAGATGCGTTAATTTCTGGATTCTTGATTCTGTTCCATTGATCTATGTATCTTTCATTGTACCAGTACCAAGCTGTTTTGACCACTGTAGCTGTGTAGTAAATTTTGAAGTTCGCGAGTGCTGATAGTTGATCCAAGAAGAATGAAGTCCTTGACAACTTCAATCTTTTCTCCATTGATAAGAATGTTGTTTATTGGTCCAGTGGTGAGGATTTTTGTTTTCTTGACATTGAGATGTAATCCATATCGAAGGCTGTGCTCTTTGATCTTCATAAGTAAATGTTTCAAGTCCTCTTCAAAAGTTTAGGTTTTGTCAAAAAAAAAAAAAAGATCAAATCTGAATAAATTTGTCATTAGTACTGAGCTCATGTCTTCTTCCTTCATGTTTGACTTACAGAATAAACTACAATATAGAGGAAAAAAACACCCCTATTTTAAATATGGCATCGTACTATAAATTGACCTAATTAGGATACCTAATTCTAATAAGAGAATCTCAAGTCTTCTCAACAGTCCATATTAGATCAGTGGGAAGAGATTTTTAGCCCGTGTTTTCATAGAGTCTTTGCAAGGTCAACCAACAAACCAACCCAGTATGTCAGTCTTGTATTTTAAGTTCAGGCTTTTGGGGGTACATTCATAGGCTTTCTTTAATGTGGAAACTGCACATATAACTGCCATTACATAGTAAGCAAGCAAGGTTTCATCATCTGCATATTGCAGGTTGTTAATGAGTCTTCCTCCAATCCTGATGCCACATTCTACTTCATATAATTCACCTTCTGGGATTATTTGTCCAGCATAAAGATTGAATGACTATGGTAAAATAATACAACCCTAGTACACAATTTTCCTAATTTTCAGCCATTCAGTGTTCCCTTGTTCTGTTCAAATGACTGTTGGTTTATGTGCAAGTCCCTCGTGAGTACAGTCAAGTGTTCTGGAATACTCATTCTCCACAGTGATGTCCATAGCTTATCATGAGCCACACAGTCAAAAACCTTTGCATAGTCAATAAAGCACAGGTAAACATCTTTCTGGTATTCTCTGTTTCTAGCCAATGATCAGCAAAGATCTCCCTTGTTCTACATCCTCATTTGAATCAGGTTGGAACCTTTGGTAGTTCTCTGTCAAAGTACTGTTGCTGCCGTTTTAAAATTATCTTTAGCAAAATTTTACTTGTGTGATATTAATGATACTGCCTGATGATTTCAACATTCCTTTGGGTCACCTTTCTTTAGAATGGGCCCAAATTTTGATCTGTGCCATAAGTTGGCCAGGTAGTCATCTTCCAAATTCCTTGGCATAGATTAGTGAGAGCCTCCAGTGTTGCATCACGTTGTTGAAGATTTCAATAGATATTTCATCAATTACTGAAGCCTTGTTCTTTGCCAATAACTTCAGTACACTTTAGACTTCTTACTTCAGTATCACTGGCTCTTGATTATATGCTACCTTTTGAAATGGTTGAACATCAATCATTTCTTTTTGGTATAGTGAGTCTGTATTCCTTCCATCTTCTTTTGATGCTTCTTGCATCATTCAATATTTTGCCTATTGCTGTTGTTGTTGTTAAGTACCATTCAGTCGGTTCTGACTCATAGCGACCCTGATTAGGATTTCCAAAGAGCAGCTGTTGAGTTTGAACTGCCAATCTTGTGGTTCGAACAGACTTTTCAGTCCAGCACATTAACCCACAGAATCTTTCAATATTTCAAGTCAAGGCTTGGATTTATTCTTCAGTTCTTTCAGCTTGAGAAATGTTGACAGTGTTCTTCACTCTTGGTTTTCTAACTCCAGGTCTTTGCACATTGCTATACTATAGCTTATGTATTTTTTTACTTCTAAATACAATCTTCAGTGAAGCATAACTGTTTAGAGCTTAAAAGATTACAATACTGAAGATGACATAAATAGGAAGCTCAAAATTGACATCGATGTCCAAGCTGCCAGGATTTTTGTTTGACCCTCCACCTTACCAAATATATATATATATATATATATGTGTGTGTGTGTGTGTGTGTGTCTGTGTAAATGTACATGTGTTGTATGCATATATACATATATATATGTATGTGTTTGCATATTATATCTTTGTGTATATGTATTGTTGTTAAGTGCCTTCAAGTTGATTCTGACTCATAGAGACCTTGCATAGGATTTCCAAGGAGCAGCTGGTGGGTTTGAACTGCTGACTTTGTGATTTGCAGTCCAGTGCCGATTCTATAGCATCACACCAGGAGTCCTCAATTGTCTCATATGCATGTGAAATTTGGACAATGAATAAGGAAGACTGTAGAAGAATCAATGCATCTTAATTATGGTGTTGGAGAAGAATATTGAAAGTACTATGAACTGCTAGAAGAAGAAACAAATGTGTCTTGGAAGAAGTACTATCAGTGCTCCTTAGAAGTGAGGATGACAAGACTTTGTCTCTTCTACTTTGGACATATTATCATAAGGGACCAGTCCCTTGAGAAGGACATCATGCTTGGATAGTGGATGGTCGGCAAAATAGAGAAAGTAATCCAACAAGATGGACTGACAGCAGCAGCAACAAAGACAAATGTAACAATTGTGAGGATGGATAAGGATGGGCAGTGTTTCGTTCTGCTGTGCATAGGGTCACTGTGAGTCATAACTGACTCGATAACATCTAACAACAACAATACGTATATATACTCATATAAGTATATATATATATGAGATATCAATGGTTCTATAGGGTAAGCAGAAGGTCAGTAGTTCAAGTCCACTAACCTCTCTTCAGAAGAAACATGAGGCTTTCTGCTTCCACACAGATTTACAGTCTCAGAAACGCTATACCGGGTCACTGAGTTGAAACCAACTTGAGGGCACTTAAAAACAGCAACACATAGCTATATATAGATAGATATATGGCTCTATCTATATATCTATTTATCTAAATGAGAGGCTTTCAAAATTTCATGGGAAAATTCTGCTCTCATTTAATTCCAATTTTTCATCAACTTTTTGAAGCCTTGGAACTGACTCCATGGCACATAACCACCACCACCATCACCAGTATCTATCTATCTATTTATCTGCACACACACATACATAATGACAAAGAAAGAGGGCTAAAATATGTATCCACCACCCAGCATTATGGCCAGCAATATATTTTTTGTGTGTGTTTGTATTCAAAAGAAGTATCTGTATTCAAATGAAGAATTTTTGGTTACAATAAACAACCACTGTTCTTAGTGGTTACTTGTAGTACTTTAACAGTATGGCCTGGCACCAAGCATTTGTGTTGAAATGATGGGAATAAGAGGAAACTTTCCCCTCTAATCAGCAGGTAACTCTTTCCAACTAGTTTGTTTTCTTGACTGTCTGATGGGGAGGGCTGATGGGGAAGGCTGAAGAAAAATATGGATTTTCCAGATGGAAGATCATGGTTGTCTTTTAGAGTGTTAAAAGTTGATAGGATTTTTAATGGTTTCTCTATTACTGGATGAAGCAAAGCATGAGTGGGTGACAGAATAACTTACAAAATACAGGAATAAATCCATTGACTTCATGAAGCTCTCAGGAGGCAAGGCATAAGCATTGTGAATATTTCCTCCTCTGAGAACTGCATGAGGAGTTTATTGATTGAGAGAAAGTAGAGTAAAATAAGCATTTTCAACAATATTTCCAAAAGATTTCATGTTATTGTAATTTAGGATATTGGGTATTTGCTTTGTTTGGATGGCTGACATCTCCCATTTTTCAAAAACTACATGTAGCTTGGTTTATGCTAACCTTATCACACCCATTCATTTGTCATGTGTAAGTTTACTTATCCTAAGATTTTCCAAGAATTCTCTTTACTTGCTGTGGTTCATCAATTGTAATAAATACACTGTCCTTTATAAACAAATAAACTGCCCTTTATAAACAAAGATGCTGCTACGGGATCAGCAGCATATGGCAGGTTTTACAATAGTGTTAGAGCAGGGATTCTTAAATTAAAGCCATAATTGTCAAAACAATATTCAGCCAACTTCCAAGTTTGAGTATCATGTTTTACATCCTGGATACAGTGGACAACCATGCAGACAATGTTCTTGCTCACAGGATGCTTATGCTCTGGTGTAAGAAAGGACTAAGACATAGGAACAGGGAAAAGAGAAAGCAAAGGTAAATTATTTTAGACAGAGTGGTGAGAGAAGGCCTCTCAGAGTTGAGTATTGACCAGAAATTTGGGTATCTTGTTGTGGCACTGGACCACAAGGTCCATTTGAACCATGAAGTAATTGTTTCAAGCTCACCAGCTACTTCTCAGAAACCTCAAGTCAATGGCACTTTATCACAACAACATTGTGCTCAAAAGAAGACAATCAGGGAAGGAGAGTTATTTCTGTAAAAGTGAATTAAATACATAAATCTCATTCATTTTAGTGATAAAGCTTCACAATCCTTACAAAGTTCCATCTGCCGTTCACCATTTTAATTGTTCAATATTTTTGAGTACCTATCTTATGTCAGGAGTCCTGGTGTGGCGCTGTGGGTTAATGCTCCAGACTGCAAAGCCGTTTGAACTGGAAGATTGGCAGTTCAAGCTCACCAGCTGCTCCTCAGAAACCCTATACAGGGTCGCTATGGGTCGGAACAATAACGATGACAACCTTATGTCAGGCACTGTGATTGACTGTGAGGGTTCAAAGAGGAATAAAGCAGGAGACCTTTTTAATCTGATACACTTCAATGTAATATGGAACATGCTTGATGCAGAAAGCAACAAAAGAAGATGGAAGGAATACACAGAGTCACTGTACCAAAAAGAAATGGTCAATGTTCAGCCATTTCAAGAGATAGCATATGATCAAGAGCCAAAGATCCTGAAGGAAGAAGTCTAAGGTGCATTGAAGTCATTGGCAAAGAACAAGGTACCAGGAAGTGATGAAATCGAAATTGAAATCTTTCAACAAACTGATGCAGCATGGGAGGCACTCACTCATCTATGCAAAGTAATTTGGAAGACAACCACTTGGCCAACTGACTGGAAAAAATCTGTATTTGTGTCCATTCCAACGAGAGGTGACCCAATGGAATGCGGACAATATCATTGACACCTCATGTGAATGGCACTTTGGGTTAATGCACTGGACTGCAAAGTCAATTTGAACAAAGGTTGTCAGTTCAAGCTCACCAGCCAATCCTCAGAAACCATATACAGGGTCACTATGAGTGGGAACCAACTCGACAGCACTTAACAACACCAACAACAATACAAAAATAACTGAAACTGTACATTGACAGAGAACTTCTAGAGGTTCAAGCCAGATTCAGAAGAGGACGTGTAACAAGGGATGTCATTGTTGACATCAGATGGATCTTGGCTGAGAGCACAGAATACCAGAAAGATGTTTATCTGTGCTTTTATGACTAGGCAACATGATATGGACAACATTGTGAAGTCTGAGTATTCAATAACAATTATGCTCATGAGGAACTTATACATGGACCAAGGGGCAGTTGTTTGAATAGAACATGGGAAGACTGAATGGTTAAAACTAAGAAGGGTGTGCCTCAGGGTTGTATTCTTTCACCACTTATTCAACCTGTTTGCTGAGCAGATATTCTGAGAAGCTGGATTATACGAAGGAAAATGTGGCATCAGGATTGGAGGAAAACTCATTAACAACTTTCAATATGCAGATGATACAACCTTGCTTGCTGAAGTATGTTGTTGTTGTCAGGTGCCATTGAATCAGAACCGATTCATAGCAACCCCATGCACAGCAAAATGAAACAATGTCTGATCCTGGGCCAACCTCACTACTGCTGCCACACTTGACACCATCAATGATGCCACCTGGTTAAAGGACTTAAAATACTTACTGGTGATGATCAAAGATCATAGCCTTCAATTTGAGTTGCAACTCAATATAAAGAAAACAAAAGTCTCCACCACTGGACCAATAAACAGCATGTATATAAATGGAGAAAAGATTGAAGTTGTCAAAGATTACATTTTGCTCAATCAACCATCAACACCCATAGAAGCTGCACTCAAGAAATCAAACAACCTATTTCATTAGACCAATATGCTGCAAAGACCTCTTGAAAGTGTTGAAGAACAAAGATGTCAGTTTGAGTACTAAGGTGCACCTGACGCAAGCCATAGTATTTTCAATAACCTCATATGTTTGGGAAAGTTGGACAGTGAATAAGGAAGACTGCAGAAGAATTGATGCATTTGAGTTATGGTGCTGGAGGAGAATATTAAAAGTACTATGTGCTGCAAAACAACAACAACAACAACAACAAACAAATCTGTGTTGGAAGAAATACAGCCAGAGTGCTCTTTCCAGACTTTGCCTCTTATATTTTGGACATGTTATCAGGAGGGAACAGTCACTGCAGAAGGATATCATGTTTGTAAAGTGGAGGGTTGGAGAAAAAGGAAGACCTACAACAAGATGGATTGGCACAGTGGCGGCAGCAATAAGGTCAGGCAAAGCGATGGTTTTGAGGTTGGCCCAGGACCGGGCAGTGTTTTGTTCTGTTGTGCATAGGGTCGCTATGAGTCAGTACCAACTTGATGGCACCTAACGACAACAACAATGGAACATGTTAACACATGAAGAAATACCTGACCCATTACTGGGGATCAGGGTTCTTTTGGCATACTCTAGGGACTCCCTACTCAGATTTCTTTCTATTTAGCACTTCTTTTCATTCTAATTCTGATCTTTACCTATTATGTTTTAGAAAGGTGGGTTTGAATAGAAAATAGAAGTTGACCTGTGCTAGGAAATTGTACTGATTTTGAAGTTGTTGTTGCTAAGTGTGATTGAGTCGGTTCTGACCCATAGTGACTCTGTATAGGGTTTTTGAGGTTGTAAATCTTTGAAGATCAAAAAACCTAATCTTTCTCCCATGGATCATCTGGTGGGCTTGAACCATGGACTTTGTGATTCTGTACTTATTCTCCAGAGCTACCGTCCTCCCAATTTTTGGGTAGAATTGATCAATTGAGTTAATCAGTATAAGAACATTTACTTCTTGTTTACTGTGAACCCTGCTAGGGACTGAAAGATTCAAACTTAACAAGATGAACTAGGATGAACTTAAGGGAGTATAAGTAAAGCAGAAAATGACACAATCTCAATGAGATATTATGAATGCTAAAATAAGTTGTGTGAAGTCCTGGTTTGGCACTGTAGGATGAGCACTGGACTGCAAGTTCGGCAGTTCAGACTTACCAGTTGCTCCTTGGAAATTCTTTAGAGGGTCGTGTTGAGTTGGAACCAACTTGATGGCACTTAACAACAACAGTAATAACATAATAAGGTGTGTAGTCCATGGGCAAATGGAGGAGGAAATAAAGAAGTTTAACTACAATATATTTTGGTGTTGATATTCAGGTTAGCTCAGGTAGCCAGTGCAGGCTCGACTTACATATTCCACAAGATGCTGAGACCAAGATGGAGTGGTTTTTTATGAAACTTCACTACTGTGGAGATAAATTAGGTCATTAGTTGCCTATTTCAAAACATCTTGGGAGAGGCTTAAAGGAATGCTTATCTTTAAATAGAAGTGTATTCATTCTAATATTCATTTTAGATATTTTCTTTCTTCTTCTTCTTGTACTTTACTTTCACTTCAGAAGCAAATCTGGGTGATTTTTAATGGTTCATTAACATCCAAGCAAACATTCAGTGTTTGACTTTTACAGAAACTATGAATAGGATTTACAGAGAAATAAGTACAGATGAAAACAGGAGTTAGATAATAATAGTAATTTCACAACATCTCTTCCCCACAGGAGTTTAAGACATCTTGCAAAATATAAGCAAGGACACTAAGAGTTCCCAGTGGGAAGGTGGCAAAAATCATGGTCCTCATTTAGAAAGGGAGCTTTCCCTGAGAATCTCTGCAGAAAATAAAGGTGAGGTGATATGATGACTTTATAGCATCCCTAAAAATATCCTGGAAGGAAGATTCTTCTTGTGGGAAGTCAAATTTTCTACACAGTGACTCTGGGTTATGAACAGAATTCATTACTTATAAAAATAACAAACCTTCTTTAAATATTTGCTATTATCTGTATCATTCAGCATTTGTTTAAATGATAAACTTCCCATCAGAAGGCTGGTTCTAACTGTACATATCAAAAGGACAAAAACAAATAAACAAAAAAACCAATCCTGTACTATCACTAAGAGTTATTTAATATTTGATTTTAATCTATTAAATCTGTCTTGGAAGACATACAGCCAGAATACACCTTAGAAGTCAGGATGACGAGACCTTGTCTCTTATACTTCAGACATGTTATCAGGAGGAACAGTTTCCTGGAGAAGGACATCATGTATAGTAAATTGCAGGGTCAGTGAGAAAAAAGGAAGACCCCCCCTCCCAATGAGATGGATTGACATCATGGCAGCAGCAACAGGCTCAAGCAGCCCCAACTTATGATGACCTCAAGGCAATGAAATGAAACCTTGCTTAACCTGCATCATTCCCATGACTGGTTGCAGACTGTTGTGATCCATAGGTTTTCGTTGACTGATTCTCACCTGAAATCTGTTCAGCATCATAGTAACATGCATGCTTGACAACAGGTGATAGCTGTACTTGGTGTGTTCTGACTGGAATTTGCATCTGGGTCTCCCACAGGGAAGGTGAAAATTCTATCACTGAATCACCTCTCCCTTCTAGCAATGATAATCTTCCCTTTGCCTCTGGATTCCATCCTGAAACTACAATTTCCTACACATTTTAGCTTACTTACTTGTGCCCTCCTACATCAGCCTCACTGTGACCTCCAATGGATCAGTGCCAACACTCTCTTACTGATAAGCTTCTCCTGTTTGTTTCCATTTCTATTCTTTTCCTGGTTTGTATTATTATTCTTACTCACTGCCTTTCCTTCAAATAAAAAAACAGACTCACTGCCATTGGTCAGTTCTGACTCATGGCAACAACTCTATAGGACTAATAAGAACTCCTCCTCAGGGTTTCAGAGACTATAAATCTTTATGGGAGCAGACAACTTTATCTTTCTCCTTTGGGGTAACTGGTGGGCTTGAACCCCCAATCTTGCTGTTAGCCACGTCATGTTTAACCCAGTGAGCCAACAGTACTCCTACTCCTTTGTCCAAATCCTCAATTTTCATGCTACCCTTCCTGTGTTTGGGGTTCTTACTTTGTAAAATGGCACAAAAGAATCACCTATTTTTTAGTTGTTGTTCCTAGAACACAACAATCCCAAATAGGTGATTATTATTATTATTATCATTATTACTACTTACAAGTTTCAAATATCTCTCAGTGCCTACAGTGATACAATCCAAAATCAATAAGTGTCTCTTTCTTTCCTATACTCATCTTCTGTCCTAGTACTTCACGTACCCCATGCTACTGCACCTTAAGTTCCTCTTCTTTCTCTAAATTTATCTGGAATTTAATGACTCTGTTTCTTTCTGGAATGAGTTCAGTCACTCCTTTGTTTAGCTAATTACAGTTGACTGACAAAATGTGTATTAGTTATCTATTGTTGCATAGCAAATTAATCCCAAATTAGTGATATAAAATAATAATAAACATTTATCTTGTATAGTGAGTCAGTAATTTAGGATAGACTTTGCTGGGTGGGTCTCAATTGGCTCTCTTATACAGTGGTTGTCAAAATGCTGACTGGAAATACACAGTCAGTTGAAGGCTTGGAGCTGGAGACTCTGCTTTGAAGACTGCTCACTTACCTGGTAAGCAAGTTGGTGTTGGCTGTTGGTATGAGGCCTTAGACTCTTACCTTGTAGACTTCTTCTTCAGGCTGCTTGAGTGCTCTTATGATACGGAGGTTGGCATCCCCTAGACAAATAATGCAAAAGAGAGCAAAATGAAACACTATCACTTCCTCTGTATTCTTTGGTCACCTAACTTAGCCATATGTCAGTGTATAAATAAACTAGACTCTATTTAGAGTCCTTGTGTGACACTATAGGATAAGCACTGGACTGCTAGCTGCAAGGTTGGTGCTTCAAACCCAAACCCTGTACAGGGTAGCTATGAGTCAGAACTGACTCTACAGCATGTAACAAGCACAACAGAGAGGGACTTGAGTTCCAAGAGACCAGATTATTGGGTTCATCAAGTTTTTGTGGTCTTCTCTCATCTTTAACAGGCAGATTAGTTTACAGAAGTGAGGTGGCTATGTAGGACAAGCTCTTGACTGTGAAGCCCAAGGTTGGTGATTTGAGCCTACCAGCTGCCCTGCAGGAGAAAGGTGAAGCTTTCTGCTCTAGGAAAGATTTACAGATGTGAAAATCCTATACAGGGTCACTATGAGACAGAATGAACTCGACAGTACTTAACAAAAACAGAATGAAAGCACTTAAACCGTTCTGAAGTTTGTTTGGGTGATTGTTTTTTGTGTCTGCTATCTTCACATGATTATGAATAATATGAAGGTAGAGACCATATAGTTTTATGTCTCCTTCCCTGGGGCCTATGACAATTTGTAGCAAGGAAGCATGGATGAAAGAGATGCAAATTGTGTTGAACTGAATCATTCCATATTCTTGTTCAGCATTCAAACTCCATCTTCCAGGACAAGTTTCCTAAAATGAAGAGGATTATATAAGGCTGCTGTTTCCTTCATCTCAGAACTAAATCATATTATATACGCACAATTTCTTTTTCATTTTTTAGACAGAAAATCTTCCATCATGTTCAGATTATTATTTGAGTCAAAGCCTATAATTTTCTTTTCCTGTGAAAAAGAGCAAATCTCTGCCTTGTGCATTATACTGTCTCTATTTTCTACGGATCAAGTGAGATCAGTTGGGAGAGATCCCTCACACAAAGACAACTATTTTGTCCAGTTCATTGCAAAAGCTCAGTCTTTTTTTATTAACTTGATACATTATGAAGTTGCAGTTTCACTTATTTTAAAGAAGATTGCATTTTAAATTAAGAATGATTCACATTATACATATTTTCTGGAAATGTTTCATCAATGAGTAAAATGAGGAAATATACCTACTTCTCATTTACCGACTATCTTACTATCCAAGATTATGCATTTAAAACATAGTTAAAAAAAATCTATTGTCCAATTATTTTGTGCACTAACAATATACTTATGATAGTAACAAATGCTGAGGTGCTGGATAAAAGTAATTCTGGCTGTGATTGTTGTTGTTGTTGTTGTCAGGTGCCATCGAGTCGGAACCGACTCATAGTGACCCCATGCACAGCAGAACGAAACAATGCTCGATCCTGGGCCAACCTCACCACTGCTGCCACCCCTGAGTCCATCAATGATGCCACCTGGCCGATCCATCTCGTTGGGGGTCTTCCTCTTTTTCTCTGACCCTCCACCCTACCCAGCATGACATCCTTCTCCAATGATTGTTTCCTCCGGACTACATGTCCAAAGTAGGACAGACGAAGCTTAGCCATCCTGTCCTCCAAGGAGCACTCTGGCTGCACTTCTTCCAAAACAGATCTATTGGTTCTTTTGGCAGTCCATGGCACCCTCAGTATTCTCCTCCAACACCACAACTCAAAGGCATCAATTCTTCTACGATCCTCCTTATTCACTGTCCAGCTTTCGCATCCATATGAGGCTATTGAAAACACAATGGCCTGGGTCAGGCGCACCCTAGTCCTCAAGCTGACATCTCTGCTCTTCAATACTTTAAAAAGTTCCTGTGCAGCAGGATGTTTACCTGTGCTTTATTGACTACGCAAAGGCTTTCGATTGTGTGGATCATGACAAGCTATGGACAACATTGAGAAGTATGAGTATTCCAGAACACTTAATTGTACTTCTAAGAAATCTGTACCTAGACCAAGAAGCAGTTGTTCGAACAGAACATGGGAACACTGAATGTTTTAAAATTGGGAAAGGTGTGAGACAGGGTTGTATTCTTTCACCATACTTATTCAACCTATATGCTGAGCAAATAATATGAGAGGCTGGGTTCTATGAAGAAATTCTGAGCATGTTCTTCTCTTTTGGTTTTCTAAGTCCAAGTCTTCTTGAGTGACCTTTTGAACTTTTCTCTTCAGGTCTTATACTTCCTCCTTTCTTCCATTTGCATTAGTGTCTCTATGCTGGAGAGCACGGTTCAGAGTCTCTTCTAACATCCAGTTTGTCTTTTCCTTCCTTCTTGTATTCGGAATGATGTTTTGCTTGCATGATCTTATTGATGTCATCTCACAATTCTTATGATCTTCATTCATTATTGTCTAATGAATCAAATTTGTTCTTCACATGGTCTCTAAATTCAGTTTGGATATTTTCAAGGTCAGATTTTGGCTCTTATGGACTTATTTTAATTTTCTTCAGCTTCAGCCTGAACTTGCATATGAGCAATTAATGGTCTGTTCCACAGTCTACCCCTGACCTTGTTTTGACTGATGAGCTGACACCTTTCCACCATTTATTCCCACAGAGATAGTGAATTTTATTTGTGTGTATGTTACGTTGTGAGGTCCATGTATATAGTCATCTTTTATGGTGCTTAAAATATATGGTTTTGAAAAATTTTATCATGTGAACTTCCACATCGTTTCTATCACCAAGGCCATACTTTCCAACTACTGATCCTTCTTCTTTTTCATTTCCAAACTTTACATTCCAAAATGTCAGATTTATTTTTAGTGACCAGTATTGAAAACACACTATCAAGCTTTTTTATTGCACACTAATAAGCTTCTTGGAGGTCAAGATGGCTAAGCTTCGTCTATCCTACTTTGGACACATTGTCCGGAGAGAACAGTCGCTGGAGAAGGATGTCATGCTGGGTAAGATGGAGGGTCAGAGAAAAAGAGGAAGACCCCCCGCGAGATGGATCAGCCAGGTGGCATCATTGATGGATGCAAGTGTGGCAGCAGTAGTGAGGTTGGCACAGGATTGGACAGTGTTTTGTTCTGCTGTGCATGGGGTCGTTATGAGTCGGTTCCGACTCGATGGCACCTGACAACAACAACAATAAGGTGAACCCAAATAATTTTCTTTCAAACATCAACTGTCTTCGTAAAGAAAGGCTTAACTTAAATAAACATTTGACTTTTGTACAAGAAGGTGCAAGTCAATTTATCCATTCACTCCACAAATATTTATAAAGCGTCTAATATGCCTTCAGATTTGTTTGTTAGAGAGTTTTCTTGACTGAGTATACCTGGGTACAACAGTTACATTATCAAAGAGGAAAAACAAAATGTGTCATGTAGATTTTCATTATGTACATCACTGTGCCATGATTCTCCTTCTAGCCATTATAGTTCAAGTTTGAAACCCATTTTTCTCAGGATGGGTTTCAAATTTCTCTTCTGGAAAGACTTTGCAGTCTAACATTCTGTGACTTATTGTATATAGTAACTTATTCAACAATACTCTCTTTCTCAGAGTTTCTGTACTACTGAGATTGCAAAACGAAATGATTCAAAAGCCAGGTTTTTTTTTTTTTTTGCAGCTACATATGGTCATGTAGCAGAATGGGGTCTAATGATGTTTAGGGGAAAGTCCCAGTAGGAGAAACTGTTTACCTTTCCCTTCTGCCCATTCTTCTTGCCTGGGAATGTGCAAAGTTTACTAATAGGTTTAGAAGTCACTTTTGACCATGAAAACAACAGTCACACATTAAATATAGCATAACTGATACATAAAAGGAATCTGGTTCATCAATAACATTATTTATCAAATTTGACAGTCCAGGATCATTTCTTCTGGATATGTTTCTTTGTGAGAAAAATTAATTTTTTGTTCAACAACTGTATATTAGGTTGTCTGTTACTCACAGCCAAGTACATTTTGCTAATATACTCTTCTACTCCATTCATTTAATAATTTGTTGAATGCAGCGTTCAACTCTAATTTTAGAATTTTGGAAACAGTCTAATAGATTGGGTATTTTTTCTCCCTTCCATTTTAAATTCTATTAATACTACCAGTAGAACTGAATGTAATGAACTTCTTCTCTCAAATATGCTACATATTTTAAAAGATGACTGAAATTTTGTATGGTAATATCTTCATAAAACCATACACAGTAATCAGAAAAACTGTGTTAGCCATTTATATGACTTGAGGGTTGATTTATGACATACAGGAAAGATGAATCTCTAAGGCTTTCGTTAAAAGTCATACTGAAAAATGTAAATAAATCTTCGAACACGTATGTTTATTGAAATAGTTTGTGCTCACCACTACTGTATTCTGTTGATTCCCCTGAAGATTATAAGTTAAAATTTGTTAGATATTTGTCCAAATAATAATGAATCTTAGTGGGATAATGTGGGAGAATCACTTCAAAGACAGGGATCTGAAGGAGAAAAATAAGTTTACAGGTGGAGCTTCCCTCAGTTCAAGTTTCCCTAAGCAGACTACAAAAGAGAAGTCCATTGAAGATAGAAGTCCTAAAAGTAGGCCTAAAATGCACAGAGATACAAGTGCTTCCTTGGGAATAGAAAGGCAGTGTGTGACCAGACTCACAGCCCTCTTCAGTAGGAGAAGACTGCTATTTTCCCTTTAGAAAATGTACTTCAAAGCCTCATGACTTCTGTCTGAAAAATCTGCTTTTATTTAAGGTCTGTCTGGCTTCAAGTGACCCTTTCCTAAGATATTAACAGTTTTTAATGGATTGCTTCTTGATAAAGTCGATTATTCTGGCACTGATCACACTTATTTTTACATTTAATATATATGAAATTCCTAGAACATGGCATAGTTGAATATTTAGCTGCCTTTACAGAGAATATATTTGACTGGATCATCTCTACAGATGATCAGTCTACCCAATCTAATAATAAACTGCGAAACATCTTTCTTGGGTAACGTTTTTAAAGCATACATTTAGTCTTTTAAAATGGTGGTGTTCATAATTTTTTTTCTGCTTTTAAATAGACTTTTTTTTTTTTAGAGAGCAGCTTTAGGTTTATAGAAAAATTACACAGAACAGAGATTATATATTTTTATAATAATACTTATCTAAAAGGGAAAACTAAGGTGCTCTGGTAGCATAGTGGTTACCATTTGGGCTGCTAATCTCATGGTCAACAGTTTGAAACAGCTGTTCCACAGGAGAAAGATGAGGCTTTCTGCTCCCATAAAGGTTTACAGCCTCGGGAACCCTATACAGGGTCGCTATGAGTCAGAACTGTCTCCACAGCACATAACAACAACAACAACTATAATCAAGATAGAAGAGTCAAGAGTAAAGTGCATCCTTTGGACCTGGGGTCATTGCACTGACTGACTCCTAGATCCAGGGAAAGATTGATGCTAAGATATATGGAGATCTCCCAGGAATACTGGGCTTATGGATGTTGAAAGGACACAAGGAACTTTCCCCAGAACCAACAAAGACAAAGCCTTCCCAAACAGCAGACACTCAAATTTGGGCTTTTAACCTCCTGAACTGTGAGAGAATAAAGTTCTGGTTGATAAAGTCATCAGTTTTTATACGCCTGTTACAGCAGCATTAGATAATGAAGACATCCCATTGTACAACAAAATAAATGCTGCTCAGTCCTTCACACCTCCTTGAAAGGTTGCTGATTGATCTATTGTGATCCATAGGGTTTTCACAGGCTGAATTTTAGAAGCAGATCACCAGGCTTTTCTCTCAGTCTGGAAGAACTGCTGAAGCTTTTTCAACATCATAGCAACACACATGTCTCCACTGTGCTTTAGGTCAACTGGCTGAAAATGGACCTTCAACAAAAATTGACTAGATTTAGTTTACTATTGAAACAGTCAGTTGTTTGACAATGTCTCCAATTATTTTCCTTCTCCAAATGACATGATGTGTTGGAGTATAAATTTTGGGACTGACACCAAGGCTAAATTTGGGATTCTTATTATTTTTATTTGCTGTTGAGTTGACTCTGAACAGAATGAAATCTTTGTCAGTCCTGTACCATATTCATGATCATTGTTATGTGCATGTGCACTCTTGTATTTAACTGTGTGTTCTGAGGGCCTTCTAACTAAGAGACTCATTTCTCAGCTCTGTATTAGAAAATGAGCCCTGGTACCATATGGAATTACGAGCTGGGCTGCTGACCACAAGCTCAGCAGTTGGAATATACCAGTCACTTTGCAGGAGAAAGATGAGGCTCTCTGCTATCATAAAGATTTACAGCCTCAGAAACTCTGTACAGGGTTGCTATGAGTCAGAACGGAGTCAGTGGCACTCAATCACCACCACCATATTGGAAAATATTCTGCTGTGATCCACAAAGTTTTCATTGACTAACAGGTCTTTCTTCTTAGTCTGAAAACTTCTCTGATATCTGTCCACTATGGTTGACCCTATTGGCATTTAAAACAGGTAGGAAAGCTTCTAGGATCATGTTTTTGTTGTTGTTGTTAGGTACCATTGAGTCAGAACTGACTCATAGTGACCCCATGCACAACAGAATGAAACAATGTCTGATCCTGGGCCAACCTCACTACCGCTGCCACACTTGATGCTATCAATGATGCCACCTGGCCGATCCATCTCGTTGGGGTTTTGCCTCTTTTTCTCCGACCCTCCATCTTACCAAGCATGATATCCTTCTCTGGCGACTGGTCCCTCCTGACAATATGTCCAAAGTATGAGAGATGAAGTTTAGCCATCTTGGCCTCCAAGGAGCACTCTGGCTGCACTTCTTCCAAAACAGATCTATTGGTTCTTTTGGCAGCCCATGGCACTTTTAGTATTCTCCTCCAACACCACAATTCAAAGGCATCAATTCTTCTACGATCTTCCTTATTCACTGTCCAGCTTTCACATCCATATGAGGTTATTGAAAACACCATGGCTTGGATCAGGCGCACCTTAGTCCTCAAGGTGTCATCTTTGCTCTTCAACACTTTAAAAAGTTCCTATGCAGCAGGATCATAGGATCATGTAAATCATGATAGTATGACAAACTGACATGGTGGTATAGATTTGGAATTAGGAAAATATATGAGTATATGGTAGCGCAGTGGTTATGAATGGGGCGGTGAACTGCAAGGTCAGCAGTTCCAAACTACCAGCTGTTCCGCGGGAGAAAGATGAGGCTTTCTGCTCCTGTAAAAATTTATAGCCTCAGAAACCCTGTACAGGGTCACTATGAGTGGGAACCGACTCCATGGCACATAACAACTACAACAACATGAGTGTATGTCTTTTTGTTGGTAAGCTCTGAGAGTCATGTTTTGAACCCAAGAATAGTGATATAATTTGAGTTGCATGCACACTCTTTTACTAACTTCAGATCTCTTGTTTTATCTTGGTGATGATACACAGTTTTGCCACTGATGTCAAAGCTCAAGTTCCAAAGCAGCTTTCAAAATGACTAAAATATATGCATGTATTTGCTTCTCTATTTCTGCAATGAAACATTTTTGGTTGTAAGACTCCTCTTTCAAAAAGTCCTAAATAGATTTTTTAAAAGATTTTTAAAAATTTGTATTTATTTATTAACTTTCTTGAATGTTGAAGCTAAAACCCAGTTGTTGTTTTTTTTCTTTTTGATAATCACAGTCAAATAACTTCACACCATTCATTCACTGTTGAGTTATTAAAAATATTCTATGTCCCTAGACCTTGGCAAGATGCTATAAGCATGAAGAAGATCTATTGCCTGCCCTTGGAGAACTCATAGTTTAGTTAGTAAAACAGACACCTAAGTGGTTGACTGTAAGATAAAATAATAAGTATTGTAAAGTATGAACAAAGTGCTAGTCATTAAGAGTACCAGCCGTAAAACCATATGCAGTTTTAACTAAATATAGATATATCTCTGACACATGAATACTCATTAAATTCTTTTTTAAAAAATCCTAGTAGGCTGAACAATGATATACAATAGTGCTTTACATATTTTTTGGAACCTGTTCCTTTCACCAGGCATATGCTACTTGTTTAGACATTCAAGAATGAAAGTTAAGTAGTCATAAAAAGACAAAAATGAGAAAGAAGAGGAACAGAGAAGTGTCTGTCATTTGAAACAGGTGGAAGTAAAATAAAGGTAACTAATGAGTCCCGATAGGTCATCAGTTCAAGTCCACCAGCTGCTCTTTAAAAACCCTATGCAGGTTTTCCATGAGTCAGAATTGACTTGACAGCACTTAACAACAAGGAATCCTGATATAGTGCTGTGGGATAAACATTGGACTGCTAACTGCAAGGTTGGTGCTTCAAACTCACCAGCCACTCTTCAGAAACCATCTACAGGGTCCCTCTGCATCAGAACTGATTTGATGGCACTTAACAACAACAGCAATGAGAAAGACTGCTAAACAGCGATGAGAATGAAAACCTTAAAGTCAGATGTGGGTGAATGATAGGCATTGTTGATCTTAGCAAGAAAGCTACAGTCATGGACAAGTCTGGTTGTTTTTCCCAGTTATAATATCATGACTCAATGGGACCAGTTCAACAGGAAGATCTAAAAATATGTATCTAGTCTCTAACTAAGGAAGTTATATATTTTTGAGAATAGATTTTTTTTTTTAGAAAAAGATGTCATAATCTCACTTCTGACTCACGGCAACTCAAAACATGGAATGAAACGTTACAATTCCTGTGCTATTCCCATGACTAGTTGCAGATCAGACCATTGTGCTCTGTAGGGATTTCAATGATTGATTTTTAAAAGTAGATTATCAAACCTTTCTTCTTAGTTCACCTTAGTCTAGAAATCCCCTGAAACCTATTCAGCACCATAGCAACACACAAGCCTCCACTGACCAATGGTCAGTGGCTGTATATGCGGTGCTTTGGCTGGGAATTGAACCCAGTCTCCCACAAGGAAGGTGATCATTCTACCAATTAACTACCACTGCCTCCATTTGAATTTAGTAGTAATATTAGTGTATCTAGGCAGATTGCAACATGTCTATAGACTGTTGAACCCTTTAACAACCCACATTTGTTTTTGCTGTTAGATGCCATAGAGTTGGTACCGACTCATAGCAACCCTATGCACAATAGAACGAAACACTGCCAGCGGTCCTGGGCCAACTTCACAATTGTTGTCATGCTCGAGCCCATTGATGCTGCCACTTTGCCAACCCATCTCGCTGGGTGTCTTCCTCTTTTTCTCTGACCCTCCACCTTACCAAACATGATATCCTTCTCCAGTAACTGTTCCCTCCTGACAATCTGTCCAAAGTATGAGAGATGAAGTTTGTCCATCCTGGCCTCCAAGGAGCACTCTGGCTGCATTTCTTCCAAGATTTTTTTTCTGCAAAATATGCTGTCATAGCTAATCCTTAAATTAAACTTGGACAACCTTTTGCAGAATATCAGCTGTTGCTTCTTACTGTCACTAAAGACAAATGCATAAATCCTCACTTTTGCTGACAGCTGTGATGAACAACATCTAAAAAAATAGAAAATCTTAAGCATAAAGGCACCATGGCTTCTTGGCAACCAAAGGAAGTATGATGAGAAGCATCAAAAGAGGTGGTGTGGGTGGTTGCTAGGGGGCTTCCTCACTCTCAGGCTCTTGCTTACAGACTGTGTTTTTAATTGTAGATAAATTTATTTGAGTTTTGTATATCAAGAGTGTCCCCAGTGAAACAAAAATAGTCCCATTTTGATCGTATGGATTTTGGGAGAAAAACAAGATACAAAAAAGGTATGGGAAGGTACTAAAGAAAATTTATTTATGTATTCAACAAACAACTGTATTGGAAGGTTTAATGACACTTAGATCTTAATGGTAGTTGTGGTAGTGTGCTGTTGAGTTGATTCAGACTCATTGTGACTTGTACGTGGTTTCTGAGGCTGTACATTTTTACAGGAATAGAAAGCTTCATCTTTCTCCTGCACAGCTTCTGGTGAATTCAAACTGTTGACCTTGTGGTTACAATTCCAACCTGTAACCCACTATGCCATCAGGGATCCCTTTAGAACCTAATGAGGTCAAATAATCTTTTTATTCAGGTAACTAGGGAAAGAGTACCAGAAAGAGGGGAGAAAGTAATGGGGAAAAGTCATCATGTAAGTAAATTGTGAAAGGGTGCTGTTAGTGACAATATGTAGTAATAGCTACCAGTAACCAATTGCCATTGAATAAATTCTGATTCATGGTGACCTCATGTGTGTGTCACAGTACAGCTGTGCTCCATAAAATTCTCAATCATTGATTTTCTGGAAGTGGACCTCCAGAACTTTCTTTAAAAGTGCCTCTGGGTTGATTTGAACCTCTAATATTTTTGCTAGCATCTGAGTATGTTAACTGTTTGTACACTTATGGACGTCAATGGTAAGATGTAAGGCAGAATGTTCTAAGATCTTTTTCTGTTGAAGGGCATAGAGAAAATGATAAAAATTTTATAGCACTCTTGTACCCTAAGCTCTGACAACTGCCTGAGGCCAGAAATGATTGGTGGGAGGTAGCACATGCTCTGAATCCACTCAGCCTTTGTGAGGGCTGAGGAACTCTTTCCTTGATGGAAAAGACTTGGGAAGATTTGCTCTAGGATGTGACTGTGGGACTGGTGACTGAACCCGGGTGAAGAACAAGGAACTGAGCAGCCAAGGTGTTGGGATGATTATGCAAAATTTATAAACATCACCATGGTGTATGACAGTGGTTATGTAAGAGAGTGAAAGAGGACTGAAATAGGGGCTAAATTCTTCTATGAGGTTTGCAGACAACTGTAAGGAACAGCAGGTATTGGATGGTATGATTTTTGGTGAAAATGGGTGTGGCATTTAAGGGGAGGATGGGACAGCAAAGAGTAATTAGGACACATACCTTACCTCCAGACTCAGTGTTATCAAGGATATTGGAAAAATGATAGCTTCCTCTAGAGAAGCCAGCAGGGAAATCTATATATTCTCAAGAGTATGGATTTGCAAGGCCACACCCCATGATCCAGAGACACCTGCAGTCTGCCACCTATCGAATAATTTGGGACATGTCAGACTCCATAATATTTTTAGTCATTTCTTTGAAGAAGAAATATATATATATATGTATCACGAGGTTGGCAGTTCAAGCTCACCAGCTGCTTCTTGGAAACCCTATACAGGGTTGCTGTGATTCAGAACTGACTCAAAGGCACAACGACAACAAAGAATCAGAGGTCAGGCAACAAGAAGAGTTCGAAGGTAAGAACGAGAGAGGGAGGGAGGGGAGGAAGAGAGAGAGAAATTTCCCAAACATCCATTTATATCTTGGAGGCAGGTCATATTCAAGGAAACTCCTTTTGCAACTGACTGGGTACTTACATCAGATCACATCATGGAAGTGATTAAAGCATCCAATCCACTATCTGACAAACCATTGATATGCAACCTGGCCAAGTTGACCCAAATATTAACCATCACACTCTACGAGCTCCTTTCCAGTGTCCAGGTCTCAATTTAAAAAATGACCTTTTCTCAGAAAGGCCATTTCTAACCACTCTGTTTAAAGAAGTATTCCAACCCCACTTCACAGTTGTTCTCTATCATATTAACCCACTTTATTGTTTCCTTGTGACACTTACTCTTTAGAATTATTGTTTGTCTATGCCTTTCCCCCAATTAGAATAGCTTTCTACACCTTGTCCACCAGTGCCTAGATCAATACCTGACACATATGTGTGCTTAATATGTCTGGCGTGGCACTGTAGGATAAGCACTGGACTGATAGTTTGGTTTGAACTGTAAAGCACTAGGCTCAAACTCACCAGCCACTCTTCAGAAGCCTTATACAGGTTTGCTATGAGTCAGAACCAAATCGATGGCACTTAACAACAACAACAACAATAAATGTTTGTTCAATAAATAATTTAATGACTTTTTACTTTGAAAGCAGTGAGCCTCACTGGCATTCAATTTTTTTTATTGAAAATTTTGTCTTCTTAAATATGGTTTATTGTGAGTCTTGTTTAATTTTATTGAAAGCTCAGAGCTACTGGATACTACTAATTTTCATTTGAGTATCCATTCTTGATGGAGTATAAACGTGTTGTGAACTGACCTGATTTATTAATCCCACTGCCAGAGAGTCAATTCAGACTCATAGCAACCCTCTAGGGCAGAGCAGAACTGCCCCACAAGGTTTCCAAGGCCATAAATCTTTATAAAAGCAGACTGCCTCAATTTTTCTCAGTCAGAGTGCCTGTTGAGTTAAAACTGACCTTTTGGTTAGCAGCCCAACACTTATTCCATTGTGCCACCAAGACTCCCTCACTTAGTACACAAAAATCAGTGAATTCCAAGACATTTTAAACAGTACTTCCCATTTTCTTTTCCAATATATCTGAATCAGTGGCCAAAAGCATCTGTAAATATTCTCTGGGATGGCATTTCTGATGTTCCAGTGTCTAGAAGTAACTGGAATCTTACATGGTAACAAGAGTATGCTATTGCAACCCCATAACTACCCTTCCTGTGCAATCTATCTGGGATTAGAGTGGGGAATGAACTACAGTACTAACTCTGATGTCTTAGTTGGTAGGTTGGAGCTTACCATTGCTGCTTCCTTCTAATTTCTGCCCTAAGTGTCTGGGTATTTTCCCTTGACCTCCTGTACCTTGTATCCAGTTGAAAATATCCTGGATAATGACTTGGTCTTTGCAAAAATTATTGACAGCTAGCCTTACAGATGGTGCCTGGTACTTTATTCCTTTCTAGTTTCTCACCCAGACCCCATTAACACTGAGATATACAGGACTAGGCTTGAGCTTACTGCCTGTTCTTTAAACATATAATTGCTTCTCTCCTTCTACATGGAGCAATTCTACTGTGAATTAGTATTGTTCAATTTTTCGTGTTTGGGACTAGGTGGGCCCTTCATTCAAACTTTCATTTTGTCCTAAGAGTTCCCAGTATATATTCTTTCTTATGAGGCATTCCAGCTACAATTTCATCTTGCCACTTCCCACAGACACAGGTTTTCATGGAAATCAAATGCAGAAACATACAAGAGTTGGGATACATTAAAAGAACTTAAACTCACTGCTACCTTTCAGGATAGTGAACTTTATAGAGTGTTGAATTTCCTTCAGGTATTCAAATAACTGAAGTAAAACTTCTATACTATGCAGAAATTTGTCATAAAATACCAAAGTTCAAATTAAGTCCCTGAATGACGACAAGTGCGTATGATCATACCCTGTAGTGATGGTGATTAAGTGGTGATGGTCATGCAATCTGATTCCTGACACCAATATGAAATGGACTTTTCCTTTTCAGTGGAAAATTGAATAATGTATTTTGGTCATTGATAGAGTAGGCTAGTATTTATCTTTACTCGTCAGTATTAAATATTAACTAATTGTTAATATTATATATAACATTGTTGAAAAGGGAAACTCTAAGATAAAGAGATTGGAAAACTCATAGCCAGATTTGAGTTAAAGCAGCAGATCATGGAAGTTGTTGTGCATTAAAAAAAGAAAAGAAAATCACTCCATCTGTGGAAGCACCATCTGGCAAAAAGACCAGAGAGGTGGCCCTTAAGTTAGGATCTCAGTCAAGGGACACTCTTGTTTCTGATACTATATACCATGAAAACACTTTTGGGTGTGTATTTTACAATATCAAATGTATCAATATTAATTCAGTCTGATTAAAATGCATCGGCCATATTGAATCATTATGAGAATATCAAATACACAAGACCAAGTATTTCAAAATACAAAGAAAATTTGTTTGCCTAGGTTCTTTCTAAGTTGGAATCAATAAAACACTTCTTAAATGGAATACTCACCAACCATACGTCAGTTTGTTGCACTGTGGTAGTTCACTCATTGCTGTGATGCTGGAAGCTATGCCACTGGTATTTTGAATACTGGCAAGATCACCCATGGTGGACAGGTTGCAACTGAGCTTCCAGACTAACACAAACTAGGCAGAAGGAGAGACAGACTACTTTGGAATGTTAAGTCTCTGAAAACCTTACGAATAGCAATGAAACCTTATTAGGTAGCACCAGAATATTGAATATTGAAACATGACAAAGAGCACTAGAACACTGTCAGGTATAGTATTGGAAGATGAGCCTCTCAGCTTGGGAGGAACTCACAATACAACTGGACAAGAGCTGCCTCTTCAAAGTAGAGTTTGACATGATGACTCAAATGGAGTCAGGCTTTTAGGACCTTCATTTGCTGATGGGGCACAACTCAAAATGGAGGAAACAGCTGCAAACATCCATTAATATTTGGAACGTAGAATGTATAAAGTCCGATCTATGAAAATTGGAAGTCATCAAAAAATCAAATGGAATGCATAAAGGTTGATATCCTAGACATTAGTAAGCTGAAATGGACTGGTGTTTGCCATTTTTAATCTAACAATACATGGTTTACTATGCCGGGAATGAAAAATTGAAGAGGAATGGTGTCCCATTCAGTATCAAAAAGAACATTTCACGATTTATCTTGAAGTATAATGCTGTCTGTGAAAGGTTAATATACATACACCTACATGTATGTATGAAGATGAGTTAATACCACCATTACTCAAATTTATGCAGCAAACATTAAATAAAGCCAGTGATGATGAAACTGAAGAATTCTATCTGCTTCTTCAGTCTGAAATTGATTAAACATGCAATCGAGATGTATTGGTATTTACTGGTGAGTGGAATGCAAAAATTGGAAACTGAAAGGAAGAATCAGACAAGAAATCAAACAACATGTGCACTAGGCAAATCTGCTTCACAATACTTCTTTAAAATGTTCAAAAACAAAGATGTTAATTTAAGGACAAAAGTGTGACTGACCCAAGCCATGGTATTTTTAGTAGCCTCATATGTATATTAAAGTTGGACACCACAGAAAAATTGATGCTTTTGAGTTATGGTGTTAGAAAAGAATATTAAAGGTATCATGGACTACCAGAAGACCAAACACATTTGTACTGGAGGAAGTATAATCAGAATGCTCCTTAGAAGCCAAGATGACTAGATTCCATCTCTCAAACTACAGACCTTCAGACATATTATCAAGAGGGGCTAGTCTTGGAGAAAGACATCATGCTTAGTAATGTGGAGGGTCAGCCAAACAGAGGGAGATTCTCAATGAGATGAATTGCCACAGTGACAGCAGTAATAAGCTCAAGCATAGTAGCAATTGTGAGGATGGCGCAGGACTGGGTTATGTTTCATTCTGTTGTGCACAGTGTTGTTATGGGTTAGAACTGACTCAAATGCACCTAACAACAGTCTAATACCTTTGTATAGTCAATATAGCACAAGTAAATATCTTTCTGGTATTTTCTACTTTCAGCCAAGATCCATGTGATGAAATTTTTATTCCATGTCCTCTTCTTGGGCAAATCTTCAAAGTGTTAATGAGTTTTAGGACTAAGGTGGATCTGACACAAGCCATGTTATTTTCACTCATCTCATATGCATGTGAAAATTGGACAATGAGTAAGTAAAACTATAGAATAATTGATGTATTTGTAGTGTGGTGTTGGCAAAGAATACTGAAAGTACCATGAACTTGTAGAACACATAAATCTGTCTTAGAAGAAGTACAACCATAGTGCTCCTTAGAAGGAAGACAAGGCAAGCCTTCATATCTTGTACTTTCGACATGTTATCTTGTGATCTCCAGCATCATTTCCATCACCAAGGTTATATTTTTCAACTACTGATACTTCCTCTTTGTTTCCAACTTTTGCATTCCAATCAACAGTAATTATCAATGCATCTTGATTGCAAGTTTGATCATTTTCAGGCTGAAGAAGTTGGTAGAATTCTTTAATTTCATCATCACTGGCTTTATGGTTGGCATGTAATATAGACTAATAGTCACATTAACTAGTCTTCCTTTTAGGGTATGGATATTATCCTATCACAGACAGCATTGTACTTCAAAATAGATCTTGAAATGCTCTTTTTAATGATGAATGAGATACTACTCCGCTTCAATTTGTTTTTTCCAGTGTAGTAAACCATATGATTATCTGATTCAAAATGGGCAGTATGTTTCTATTTTAGTTCATTGATGGCTAAGGTATTAGTCTTTATGTGTTTCACTTCATTTTTGATGACTTCCAATTTTTCTAGATTCGTCCTTCATATATTCCACATTGTGATTATTTAGGGATGCTTGCAACTGTTTCTATTTTGTGCACCACCAGCAAATGAAGATTCTGAAAGCTTTGTTCAACCCATGTAATTTAAGTCAACTCTACTTTGAAGAAAGGAGCTCTGGTAGTGTAGTGGTTATGAATCTGGCTGAAAACCGCAAGGTTAGCAGTTTGAAACTACGAGCTGTACCGCAGAAGAAATATGAGGCTTTCTGCTCCCATAAAGATTTACAGCCTTGGAAACCCTGTGCAGGGTCACTATGAGTTGGAACCGATTCCACTGCACATAACCACCACCACCACTGCTTTGAGGAAGGAGTCCTGGTAGCATAGTTGAGTATGAGCTGGGTTGCTAACTGCAAGGTCAGTAGTTTAAATCTACCAGCCACTCTACAGGAGAAAGATGAAGCTTTCTGCTCCCATATAGCCTCAGAAACTCTACACAGGTCGCTGTGAGTTGGAACCATCAACAACACCACCTCCTTTGAGGAAGAAGCTCTTCTCTTATAACCTGAGGGTCTTATCTTCTACCACTTTCTCAGACAATGTTCCACTTTTATTCATAAGGTTTTCATTGGCTAACCATTCCAGACTAAACCTTCTTGCTAGTCTGGTTTAGTTTTGAAGCTCTGCTGAAACTTATCCATGATGGGTGACTCTTCTGGTATTTAAAATACTTGTGGCATAGCTTCCAGAGTCATAGCAATGCACAAGCCACCACAGTACGACAATCTAACATACGAGACTCCTGTTCCTAAGAGTCACAAATAAATTTAGAACTGTACACATTTGCTGTTTCTGGTTTTTTTTTTTTTTGTTTTTTTTTTTATAAGTGAAGTCTTAACAATAGTTGTGCTTTTCGGATTGATTTATTTCTCTAAGCATAATGTCTTCAAGCTCTATACATTCTGTACCATGTGTCAAAATAAATAATTCTTTAAGCTCATAATGCTCAAAGCAGATATACTTTGCTAACGAAAATAAATTATTTTTTAGTTCAAAGATGACTTTAGAGGATAGTTTTGATTTAGGTTTAAATGTAAAGACTATCCAATGGTACTATTTCAGGGCTTATCCAGTCTCATTTGCTCCAGAAAGTTTGGGTTCTATTCATAATTTTAAATTCTGTTCCAAGAATTCTCCCCTTTTGATCAGAATTCTTCTGTATAATCTTTGATTAAAGTATTCATTAGTATTCATCATGAAGCTCATGAAAAAATAAAATGAAAATATAATCTTATTTTTAAAAACATATGAGTGTTTTGAAGACTCTGTGTATACATAAACATATGTTAGTTTTTGTTGGTGGTGTTAAGTGACTTTGAGTCAGTTCTGACCCAGTATAGGGTTTCTGAGACTTTTAAAATCTTTGTGGGAGCAGAAAGCCTCGTCTTTCTCCTTAGGATTGGGCTGATGGGCTCAAACCTCAGACCTTATGCTTCAAAGTCCAGTGTTTATCATATGGAGCCACTGCCTTCCCAGATTGTATATGTTGTTGCTGTTGTTAAGTATCATTGAGTCAGTTCCAATCATAGTGACCTTGTATGGTATTTGTCGAGAAGCACAAGCAAACCTTGTGGTTTGCAGTCCAGCACTGATCTTACAGCACCACACCAGATTGTATGTTGTCACTTTTGTTAAGTGTCCTTGAGTCGGTTCCGACTTATAGCAACCATGTATAGCATTCCCAAGGAGCAGCTGGTGAGTTTGAACCACCAACCTTGTGCTTCTAACTGACCTTGTGGTCCAGTGTTTTATCCCATAGTACCATACCAGGACTCCTAGGCTGTATATGTTGTTGTTGTTGTTAAGTGCCGTCGAGTCAATTCTGACCCATAGCGACCCAGTATAGGGTTTCCAAGGAGCAGCTGGCGAACTTGAACCACCAACCTTGCAGTTTAAACGACTTTGCAGTCTGACGCATTAGCCCAAAGTGCCATACCAGTACATCAGGCTGTATATAGAGAGATTTAATTCAAGGAAATGCTCATATAGTTGCAGATATTGGCAAGTTCCATGATTTACATGGTTGAAGGAGTTGTCAAAATCAAAGCCAGCAGGTCGGATGGTAGGCTGCTGGCTCACATCCTAAGAACTGAAGGTCAGATAATGATGCATTGGGTGCAGTATCCAGAGCAAGAGTGAGCCTTGCTGGACAACCATTTGTAAACTTGAGATAGTCCACACCCTCAAGGAAATTTCCCTGTCAAGTGACTGGCTGTTCATATGAGAGCTCATCATGGAAGTGATTACATTATATCAGCTCTCATCATGGAGGTATTTACTTTATATTACATTATGAAAGAGCAATTAGTCTAATGTCAAATCACTGAGAATCATAGCCTAGCCAAGTTGATACATATCATTAACTATAAAAGCAACCCTCATGAAGATGATACAGAACCAGGTAATGGTTAGGTCTGTTATACATAATGTTGCTGTAAATTGGAAACTGACTTGACAGCAATTAATAACAATCAATTACTCTCCCCAGACTCCCAAATGACCCTTCATTACTCTAGTTTTTCATCTTAGTCAAACAATTCAGCTTTGAAATCTGGTACAATTGGAGGTTTCTCCGACCCCTCATCCTCTCTAGCATAACTGCCCTCATCTATTCTGATTGAATGGTGCTAACCTGTTCTTAATTGTTTTGAGTATTACTTCCTGTGTGTGTTGGGATTTTTACTGACCTTTTTTTTTTTTTTTTCTACAGATAGTAAGGTTCTGATTTCTAGTGTGTCTTAACCTGAAAGTTTCACTGAAACCTGGTCACCACTGATGACCCTGTTGATATTGGAAATATTGGTGACATAGGGCTCAGCATCACAACAACACGCATGCAGCCACAGCATGACAAACTGACAGATGAGTGATATGTTGCAGAGGAGGGGAGCAATGGTTCTGAAACTCCCATTCCTTTTTAGAATAAATAAAAGCCTACCATGAGGTGAGATCTGAAGGCAGGGTTGAGAACAATTGTTTTGGAGGAAGATAGTTGTGAAGAATGGCCTGTTATTTGGAATAACAAAACACTGTCAAAGCTAAGTAAGAACCTCAAAGTCAGTGGGTATTGATCTTGACTGTACATTGGAGCCACCTATAATGTTTAAGAAAATATAAATTAAAACCAAAAATAACTTAAACTGATGCCCAGGTATTACTCTAGAGATTCTGATTTAATTGGTCTGGTGTATGGTCTGGACACTGGTTTTTCCCCTAGGAAGGGTTTTCTAAAACCTCCCTAGGGGATTTAATTTAAAAAATTTTATTTATCTTGTTGTTCATGTGAATATACACCCCAAAACATACACCAATTCAATAGTGTCTACATGTACTATGTATGTAGTGACATTGATTGCATTCTTTGAGTTGTGTAACCATTCTTACCCTCTTTTTCTGAGTTGTTCTCCCTCCATTCCCCACTGTTTAAAGCAGAGAATAAATTAAGTTAAAACCTGTAGTTCTGGGAATAAATACAAAGGCTTGAAAATAGAATGAAGATATATTGATGGGTAAATCTGAGTGTGTGAGTGTAAAATCATCAACAAAATAAAAGGAGATGAAATAAATGGCCTTATATAGCTATCTATTTCTTATGGTTTTTGTAGATTCTAGCAGTAGTACTATTTTTATTTTGATTCTCTTAATGTGTCTTTATGGGTGTTTGACGTATTTGACAATTCAAATAATTGTTAAGCAAATCTACATGAGACCTCTTTAAAGTTTTTAAGAGCAAAGAATGTCAGTTTATATACTAAGGCACACCTGACCCAAACCATGAAATTTTCAATTGCTTTATATGCATGTGAAAATTTGACAATGAATAAGACAGACCATGGAAGAATCAATACATTTAAATTATGGTGTTGGAGAAGAATATTAAATGTATCATGCACTGCCAGAAGAACAAACAAATCTTGGAGGAAGTACAACTAGATTCTCCTTAGAAGCCAGGATGGTGAGACTTTATCTCTCAGACTTCAGACATGGTATCAGGAGGGACCAGTCCCTGGAGAAGGTCATCTTGCTCAATAAAATGGAGGATCAGTAAACAAGAGGAAAACCCCAAACAAGATGGATTGGCACAGTGACAGCAGCAATGGGTTCAAACATAAAAACAATTGTGAAGGTGATACAGGACCGGACAGTGTTTCATTGTGTTTTATATAAGGTTGCCATGAGCTATAAGTTGGAACCAACTCAGTGGCACCTAACAACAACAGCAACAACAACAATCATTTAGAACATAGTCTAAAATATTTCCGAGCTTTTAGAGTGTTATAAAAACAGTTCAGTTCACTAATTGCTGCTTCCTTTCGTCTTTGCTTCTGCTTTCCCTAACTCCCTGCTGCAGGTCTTGGCATATTCCAGTTATCCCAAAATTCCCACTCATGGCCAAAACTATGATGTCATTTCTACTTTCTGGTGTGGTGTGGAATTAAATTTAGGCAAGAACTAGTTCCAGGATCAAGCGTTCTGGGAAAAGCTTGACTGCTTGTGGGGCTCCTAACTTTAATAAGTGTTCATTCTTCAAATGTTTGTCTATTTCTGAGACTGCGCTCTTGATTTCAACTTTGTAACATCAGCCAAAGACCATCAGCAACAAGTATAGGTGAACAAGTTATGTTAACTACTTGTTGCAGCAGGAAGAACATATCCTTTAAAGAAACATGGAGGGTCTCAGTAATAGAGAATTAAAAAGAACCTGCTATAGGATTTGGGCTTTGGTTGGATTGATGGGGGAGATGGTATAGGAAAACAGGTGTTCCCTCTAGATTGATTCTGTCAGAAAGTGGAGGTTATTCTTCGATTGGCTAGCCAACAAATCTTATTGCAGTGCAGCGAATTACTTAATGTTTCTTCTAGCCATTGTTGTTGCTAAGTGCCATGGAGTTGGTTCCAACTCATAGTGACCTTGTATAGGGTTTTCAAGGAGCAGCTGGTGAGCTTGAACCACCAACCTTGTGGTTCAAACTAACTTTGTAGTCCAGTGCACTAACCCACAGCACCACACCAGGACTCCAAGACTACCTATAGTCTTTGTAAACTCTCACCAAACAGCATTTTCACCCTGATGGGTCTGTATAAAAGAAGGTGGGAAAAGATGCTGACAGGATTATATGATTCAGCTGTGAGTGATTAACAGGCTTAACTGTGATTCTATAAATCTGGAACTCTAAGGTGTACAAAATAAGTCATCTCAGAAGCAGGAACGGGGCATCTCACTGTCATCAAAGAAGACTTAGGACCTCAAGATTTCTGTGCATTGAACCTCCTCAACCTAAAGACAGAAAGCTGTGACACCAGAGCACTGACAGAAGAGCAGCATCAGCAGAACCAAGAGGCAGAGCATGAGATAGCAGTGGACTTCCCAATTCACAAACCAGTTAAAGCTAAATGACTTTGGGTAGGAAGAAGGCTTGCAGATTGAGGTGCCTCCAGACACGTATTTGGGTGTTCTAGGTTTACTGACCACGGGAGTGCCATGTCGTTTATCTGCCAGGCAGAGAGAGGCCTGCCTGTGGGCACAGCTGAGGAGAGACTGCCCTGTCCTGAGTGGAAGATCTGTGTCCTGAGCATTTCTGCACCTGCAGTTTAACCTGTTAACTTCCCTAATAAACTCCAGAACTGAGAGCTGAGATCTGCATGGCCACTGCAAGGAATCAGTGAACCCAGCTGAGCAGAGAGGACTGTGGGAAGAATAGTTGGTGCCATATTTTTTGCATTTATTTATAGAAAGGTCAGATGAGAGATAGCATAAAGCTGTAATTGGTAAAAGGAAAAAAAAAAGGCAGAATGTTTGGTATTCTATTGGTGGCACGGTGGCACAGTGACCTTGCCTTTATCTGTGCTTAGACAGAATTATGAAATAGCCTTGCTCTGTGTCACCCTATCATGGTCTCAGAGTAACCTTGTCTAATGTTATTAATGTTCAACAGGAGAGTAACATGACCTAGCTTGAGTGCCAGACCAGCTTCTGAATGTCAAGGGCCAAGGGCTTTTCTTTTTCTTTTTTCTTCCTTTTTCCCAGTAGTCTACAAGGTTACACTGTCTAGAATTCCAGTTTCTTTCTAAAACTAGGGTGGTTATGAGTTGGGCGACTAACCTCAATGTCAGCAGTTTGAAACTACCAGCCATTCCATGGGAGGAAAATGAGGCTTTCTGCTCCCATAAAGACTTACAGGCTCAGAAACGCTAAACAGGGTTGCTATGAGTCAGAATCGACTTGATGGCACATAACCACCACCATCACCAAAACTTCAGTATGCTGGGGTCAATGCTAAACTCATTTCTAGGTGGTCTGTTTTAATGAGAATACATGTTGCTTTTCTGATCCCTGACTAGAGAGAGTCTCCTGAGGATGTGATTGTGTTCTGAAACCCTAAACTTGACCTCCCACTACAGCCTGCCAAAATTCTCCTTGCCAAGCATCCTTTCCAATAACTGAATGAGCCCAATGGTATTACAAATACTTGTGCTTCTATCAGACCTGTTCTGTCAACACCATTGGATAAGCTTCTGCTAACCCAGTTTGTGTAACTGAGGCAGTTGCTTTCTCAGTTTGTAGTTACATTATTACAACTATTCCTGCTTCTACAACAAAGTCCATCAATTTTGTGGTTGATTACCTGCTTAATGAATGAATAACTGGTCTCTGATATACTAGCTCTCAGGTATGTGCATCCCTTTCCTTTGGAAAGTTTTGAATATTTCAAACAAATGTGGAACATTAGTATAAAAATTAGGTTCATGTAGTATATATAAAAGAAAAGGCAAACAAAGTATCAATGGAAACAACCTAAAACTCCATCAATGAATGAATGGCTACATAAAAGTTGATCTATTGATATAATTCAGACAGAAACAGAAATGAAGTTATGATACATATAATGATGTTGGTGAGCCTTAAAAACACTATGCTGAGTGAAATAAGTTAGACACAAAAGGATGAGTAGTATATGTTCCAATTCACAATATTTGAATATTGAAATATCTAGAATAGAAAAATACAGAGACAAAAATACATTAGTTGTTACCAAGGGCTTGAGGCAGGGAAGAATGGGACGTTATTGCTCAATGGGTAATGAATTTATATTTGAGGTACTGAAAAAAATTCGATTGTGGTAATAATGGTTGTACAACATTGTGAATGTAGTTAATGTTACTGAATGGTATAAGACTGAATAAAATGGTAAAATTACATATATATACACACACATCTTTCCTAAACAAAATTAAAAAGAGAAAATACAGTTCATGGTGAATAAACTTTCAATGAGGAATGAGAAATGAAGGAGAGGCATACATGTTTATAATTGCCTAATCATTCCAGCCCAACTTCTTGCCGCAAACAAAAATTTCCTTTGACTGTCTGATATAATTACCCAGTTAGCCAGGAATGTTGGATGATAATATCATAAGGAGGTATTCAACAGAAAAACAACAGAAAATGGTACGTTGTTAATAGCTGTTGAGTAGTCTCTGACTCACAGTGACCTTATGTCTAACAGAACAAAACATTGTCCAGTCGTACACCATCTTCATGATCTTTAATATGTATGAGCTCATGTGTGTGGCTATGGTCAATCACATTGAAGGTTTCCCTCATTCTTTCACTGACTTTCTACTTTACCAACCATGATGTCTTAAAAAAAACATGGAAGTGTGTAGTGCATTGTTGTTAAGTGCCTTTGAGTCAGTTACGACTCAGTTACCCTGTATATGGTTTCCAAGGAGTGGGTGGTGGGTTTGAATCACTGACCTTGTGATTCAAACTGACTTGGCAGTCCAGTGATCAATCTACAGCACCACACTAGGACTTCTGGGGTGGTGCATGTGTTGCCGTTGTTGTTGTTCAGTGCCATGGAGTCGGTTCTTACTCATAACGACCCTGTATAGGGTTTCCAAGGAGCAACTGGTGAGCTTGAACCACCGACCCTGTAGTTCAAAGGGCTTTGCAATCTGGTGCATTAGCCCACAGTGCCACATCAGGACTCTGGGGGTAGTACATTGTTGTTGCTATGTGCTGTGGAGTCAGTTCCGACTCATAGCGACCCTGTACAGGGTTTCCCAGGCTGAAAATATGGGAGCAGAAAGCCTCATCTTTCCCCCTCAAAACAGCTAGTAGTTTCGAACTGCTGACCTTGCGGTTCACAGCCCGATTCGTAACCACCACACTACCAGAGCTCCTTGGGGGTGGTGCATAGGGTGTATAAAATAGGAAGAAATTAAGCCGATCTTAGAATAATCCCAGCAAAAAGCAGAGATGCAAAGATTGCTTTCCGATGTTGTATATAAGAACTCTGACATGCAGAGAAAAAAGCAAATGACTTACTCAAGGTCATCTGGTAGCATGCGCCAGAAAGGAGAGTGGATTACTTTCAAGCTATATGCAGCAGACTCTGATGTCCTAGTAGCAGTCTACCTGCAAGGTAAAGTCATTCTGTAGCACAGTTAGCACTATGCTTACTGCAGAGACCTACAGATAACGGCATCACCATTTCAGGAGAAAGAGTTATAGCTCTACTTAATGAATCTGATTTGTTGTTTTTGCAAGCACATAAATAGTTTGAGTATGGAGAAGCCGAATTAAGTCTTGATCTCCATCTCACAGATATGGACTATAAATGCTTGGTTAGTGACAAGTATAGCTAAAAAGGAAATTGAATATTTATGAACTGCCATGAAAAAAGAAATCCCTGCAAGATTCACATTTGGAATACAGTGCAGTAAAGGTGATTTTATGGATTATTCAAAGGAGATGTCTTGGTAACTGGCTACTGTTAGTGATTCTGAGAAGCTACTATATAAATAACATCAAACTGGGAGGGTGGACCAGTTTGTCTTTACAAAGAAAAAGTCATTTAAGTTTCTAGGAGACTCTCCAAGATGCACTAAAATAGCGATGATCACTTGTTTATTTCTTTAAAAACCATTGCCATAGTGCAAGACCTTATAAATTACACAGAACAATGCCGATCAATAGTTGGATTCCAAGTTAGAGCATTTACACACACACACACACAGACTCCACAATATTATTATAAGGAGCAACTGAGTCCATTTCAAGTCATAGTAACCTCATTTGACAGAAACACCCATAGTTTTTTCTAGACTGTAATCTTTGCAGGTATCTTTTTCCTTTGAGTCATTGTGTGGGTTTGAATTGACAAACTTTCAGTTAGCAGCTGAGTTCTTAAGCATTATCCCATGGGGGCTATTACTTATATTATTAGATATATGTTTTTAAGTGCCATTAAGTCTGTTCCGACTCATAGTGACCCTGTATAGGGTTCCTGAGACTATAAATACTTGCAGGAGCAGAAAGCCTCATTTTTTTTTTTTTCTTCCGGAAAGAAGGAAAATATCAAAATGGATGTCAGAAGAGCATAAAGATGCTAAAGCAATAGGAAGAAATGAAGAGGTACAAGAGCTGAACAGAAAATTTCAAAGGTCAGCTCAAAAAGACAAAGTCAAATATTACAACGAAATGTGCAAAGATCTGGAGTCAGAAAACCAAAGGGAAGAACTTGCTCTGCATTTCTCAAACTGGGGGAACTGAAGAAAAAATTCAAGCCTTGGCTTTCTTTACTGAAAGATTCTCTGAGCAAATTATTGAATGATGCAGAAAGCATCAAAAGAAGATGGAAGGAATACACAGAGTCACTGTACCAAAAGGAAATGGTTGATGGTCAACCATTTCCAGAGGTTGCATATTATCAAGAGCCAATGATACTGAAGGAAGAAGTCCAAGGTGCATTGAAGGAATTGGCAAACAATAATGCACCAGGAATTGATGGAATAAAAATTAATATCTTTCAAGAAGGTGAGGTGGCACTGGAGGCACTCACTCTTCTATGCCAAGAAATTTGGAAGACGACTATCTGGCCAACTACTTGGAAGAGTTCCGTGCCCATTCGAAAGAGAGGTGGCCCAACGGAATGTGGAAATCATCGAAAAATCTCTTTGATATCCCAGGAGAGTAAAGTTTTACTCAAGGTAATACAGAAACAGCTACAAGCATACATTGACAGAGAACTTCCAGAGGTTCAAGCTGGATTCAGAAGAGGCCATGGAACGAGGGATATTGTTGCTGATGTCTGATGGATCTTGGCTGAAAGCAGAGAATATCAGAAAGATGTTTATCTGTGCTTTATTTACGATGCAAAGGCTTTTGATTGAGTGGATCATGACAAGCTATGGACAACATTGCAAAGTATGAGTATTCCAGAACACTCATTTGTGTTCATGAGGAACTTGTGCATGGACCAAGAGGCAGTTGTTCGAACAGTACATGGTAACACTGACTGGTTTAAAATTAAACCAGGTGTGCGAATGGGTTGTATTATTTCACCAAACTTATTCAAGATCACGTTGAACAAATAATCTGAGAAGCTGGGTTATATGAAGGAAAAATGTGGCAACAGGATTGGAAGAAGAGTCATTAACAACCTGCGATATGCAGATGATACAACCTTGCTTGCTGAAAGTGAAGAGAACTTAAAATACTTACTGATGAAGATTAAAAAAGCACAGCCTTTGGTAAGGATTGCATATCAATGTAAAGAAAACAAAAATCGTCACCAACGGACCAATAAACAACAGTCTTGTCAATGGAGAAAAGATTGAAATTGTCAAGGACTTCATTCTTCTTGGATCAACCATCAACATTCATAGAAGTAGCAGTCAAGAAATCAAACAACGTATTGCATTAGGCAAATCTTCTGTGCAATAACTCTTTGAAGTGTTGAAGAGCAAAGATGTCAACTTGAGAACTAAGGTGTGCCTGACCCAAGCCATGATATTTTCAATAACCTCATATGCATGTGAAAGCTGGACAGTGAATAAGGAAGATCGTAAAAGAATTGATGCCTTTGAGTTATGGTGTTGGAGGAGAATACTGAAAGTACCATGGACTGCCAAAAGAACCAACAGATCTGTGTTGGAGGAAGTGCAGCCAGAGTGCTCCTTGGATGCCAGGATGGCCAAACTTTGTCTCTCATACTTCGAACACATTGTCAGGAGAGACCAGTCACTGGAGAAGGATATCCTGTTTGGTAAGTTAGAGAGCAAGAGAAAAAGAGGAAGACCCCCAGTGAGAAGAGTTGGCAAAGTGACAGCATCAATGCACTTAAGTGTGGCAACAATTGTGAGGTTGGCCCAGGACTGGGCAGTGTTTTGTTCTGTTGTGCATAGGGTCATTATGAGTCTCTACTGACTCGATGGCAACTAACAAGAACACTTATATAACATCTCTAATGGGTTAATGTGCTGGACTGTAAAGTCAGTTTGAACTGCAAATTCCATGGCTCAAGCTCACCAGCTACTCCTTGGAAACCTATACAGGGTCGTGATGGGTTGGAACCAAGTCAAAGGCAGTTAACAATAACAACAATTACTATACAGGTTTGAGAGAGGCCCAAAGTAAATGTTTCTATAATGTAAAAGATAAGATCTGTCATTTACAAAATTATGCTAATTAAAATTTTGTAGGGTTAAAAAGAAAGTACAATTGAATTACTCTATCAGACAGAAATAGTTGTTAAGTGCCATGTAGTTGGTTATAACTCATAGTCATTCTACATAGAATTTTCAAGGCTGTAAATCTTTGCAGGAGCACAAAGCCTCATCTTTCTCCCACAGAGTGGCACATGGCCTTGAACTGCTAATCTCGTGGTTCAATGTCCAGTGCTTTTCCTACAGTGCCATGATGCTCCCCCAATAATGCTGTTGTTGTTAAGTGTCGAGTAGGTTCCAACTCAGAGCAGCCCTTTTTAAGGTTTCCAAGGAGAGTCTGGTGGCTTTGAAGCATCAGTGTTGTTAATAGCAGTATAATGCTTATCCGACAGCACCAAACTCCTAATAATATACCTAATGCAGACCTTCTTTATACTTTCCTTCAAACTGCATTCTATATGACTCAAATTATGGTAGAATTTTTTTTTTTTTAGGTCATTAGCATTTGCACCTCTCAGATCTCTTAAAACAGTTGTATTTTCTGCAGAAATAGTTCTCCATTCCTGTATCATCTGACAGACTACTGTTTCTTCATGTAGTCTAATACACTACTGCCCAGAATATTTCAAGTTAAGTTCCCCATCCTACCCTTTTGCTGCTTTCTCATAGTTTTCAATGGAAACTACAAGAAGAAAAGCATCAGCTGTTTTGATGCCACATAACATTTCCAGGCAAGGTGTAGATGTGGAGCTCCAATGAGTTATCTAGCACCTCACATCTATAAATGCCGTATGTGTGACTAATGCATTCTTGAGGCATGCCCAGGACAAAGAGGCAGTTCTCATCAGTGGCAGAATCTGTTTTGTTTGCAAACATCGACCTTGTTGAGGACTAAAACTCCCCACTGGTTCTCCCACCTAACTGGCAAACTCCATTCCAATCAAGCTTCTCTGACAAGAGGGAAGGCTGCCTTCTCTCTACACAGGGGTGGTCAGTCATTTCTTGACCAGCTGTTTCTGATTGTAGCAGAAATGTTGTTGGCTTAGCAGATGGTCTTGATATTTCTGAAAAACAGCAACATCTTTGCCATTCCACTCCTACATTCTTGGCTACTGTTTCTTTTTAAAGTGCTTAGGTCGTTTTTTTAGCATACCTCTAGATTCTGATGGCTTTTCTTAGGAAAAGTAGATTCCTAAATATTCTTCTATAATGTAGACAGAGGCAGAATATTAGAGCTTTACCACAAAAAACCCAAAAGCTGAAATGAGTTTTGTTAGTGGCCTAATAGATTTAGATGAATTAGACTGAACAAGATATAAAAAATCTATTTTAAATATTTGTGACATGAAGTATAAAGCAATGAGATGTGGCTAATGGATTGAGCAGAAAGAGAGTGTAATATTCATGGTATTTGAAACATTAAAAAATAATATACTGATAGTGTTTATTGAACATGTGATACCTTGAGACATGGGGGAGTACAATTAGGTTAAAGAGTACTCCCCAGCAGTAATTCCAGAGCTAACACAAAGCAAAGGTGTCATAATGACTTAAAGATCTGGGACTCAACCCAGTCAGTCTGCAAAATTAAAGCAGACTGATTTGTTTGTCCTTGCTTGCCTGATGCCGGTAGGCAATATGAACAGTCTCTTAAACTGTGCAGCCTACTTCCTTGAGGCTACATAAATACAATTTGGACTATGTCCATTCTCCTGGAAAGGATAATACAGATGAAAAGTGTGCATGAGTAATGGTGGCCCCACAAGTTTCAGCCAGCCTCTTCTGAGTCAGCATCCATCTCCAGCCCTGCAGTGCTGATAATGTTGAATTTTACCAAAACTCTGTGATCCTTGAAAGCAACGAAGGTCAAATAAATCCTCCAATGCTTTCTGTTCAGAAAAAAAGTTTGCTGTAAACAACTACCCTTGCCATATGACTTAGATAAGAATCATGGATGCCCTCTTATTTACCCATGACAGGGCCAGACACATCTCCAAATTTCCATTCCTGGCCTCATAAATGGCTGCTTGGATTGCTTGACACACTAATCAATCAGAATCAAGCTGCTTGTTTGCCAAACTTTAGTTAAGATTCTTTCTCCCTTCACATTCCTGAACTTCAGCCTACCTTCAACTGGAGCCAACATACCACCTCTCTTTAAGTGAGTAGACTGGCCTCAATGTAAAGTTTCCTGATTTATTTTCCAGTGACACTACCCTTTCATCTCACTTTCCCACACCTGGATTTTTTCTATCCTTGTTTACTCTCAGAAAACATGTTTTCCTTAATTCTTCAGACTCAGACTAGAGGGGGAAACACAGGGTACATGATCTAATTTCCAGTTTTACCTGTCTTGCTATTAACTTTAGTAGGGTCTTCAAAGTAACACAGTGCTTGGGAACAAAGGTTCACTTCAGAATGGGAAACATCTTACTCAGCAAGGGAATTGTGGCAACCCTAACATTTATCTGAGTTACTGTCTACAATTACTCGTCAGTTGCACTTTGGCGTTTTGTGCTGCGATGCTGGACTGATATTTTAAATACCAGCAGGGTCACCCAGTGTAGACAGGTTTCAGTGGAGTTTTCAGACTAAGACAGATTCGCTAAAAAGGCTGGAGATCTGCTTCTGAAAAGCTAATGAAAACCTTATGGGTCACAATAGAACATTGTGAGATTCACTTTCCTTGGACATGCTGGCAGGAATGATCAATTGTTGAAGGAGGACATCATATTTAATGATGTTGACATCTGGAAAAGGCAAGGAAGACCCTTGTGAGGATGAAGCAGCACCCTATTTTTCTTTCTCTCGTACATATGATCACCATAACTTGGACCACAGCTGTCTGTCTGTCTATCTATCTATCTATCTATCTATCTATCTATCTATCTATCTATCTATCTACCATTTATCATCTGTCTACTGTTTCCAAGCTCTGAAGATCATTTAGAATTAAGAAAACTGAGATAATGTAAGAAATACTTAACAACTGAATTGTGTTGTTATTAACCCAATCATAACAGATACAAGTCATGGTGCTAGTATTTGCTGGATCATGTGCAGATCAGGGGGACCTAAGGTGGTCAAAGAAATTCCCCTATTGGTAGAAGGATGTATGGGGCTAATTATACAGGTACCAAAGGATTTTTAAATGTTAATGACCAAATATTTTTAAATGTTAATTTTTGTATGTTAGTGACCAAATATTAGCTCTGAAGGCAACCAATATCTCTCTATTCATGTAGTGAAATAGATATTCCTGGTGTGGTACTGTAGGATAAGTACTGGACAAAAAAGTCGGCTTGAACTACAAGGTCAGCAGTTCGCATTCACCAGTCGTTCATCAGAAACCCTATACAGGGATGCTATGAGTTGGAATCTACTTGATGGCACTTAACAAACAACAACATAGCAGAGTGAGAGTACATTTTCAAAGCACTTACAAAGTTTGTAGAGCTAAACAAAGAACTCACATCCAAGATTTCTCACATGTGAAGGCACCTTGGTGTTGCAGTTAGGTATTGTTGAGTTGGTTCCAACTCATAGCAGCCCTTTGTTCAATATAACAAAACCCTACCCGGCCCTGCACCAATATCACAATTGTTGCTATGTTTCCGCTGTTTGTGGAGCTACTGTGTCAATCCATCCATTTTTCACTGACCCTCTACTTTACCAGGCAAAATGGCTACTCCTGATAACATGTCCAAAATACATGAGATAAAGTCTCACTCTCCTTGCTTCTAAGGAGCATTCTGGGTGTACTTTTTCCAGAACAGATTTGTTTGTTTTTCAGACAGTCCATGGTATATTTAATGTTCTTCACCAACACCATAATTCAAATGTATCAATGTTTCTCTGGTCTTCCTTACTCATTGTCCAGCAGTCAGATCATCCTTTGAGTTCTTAAAGTGCTTACCAGTACATACATCTTCAGAACAGAATCTTCAGCCTAGTTGAGAATGCAGTAATGACCTGAGATCCAGATTATTACCAGGTACTGTAAAGCTTTAAGCTATGGATATTTGAAAATTGTGCTAACTTGTAGAGTGCTTTCAGGATCCAAAGCATTTTGAAAAAATTTGGAAAATATGTGCAAGCTTACTATATGTGTAACTGTCCTTTAAAACATGTTCCAAATTGGCCATTTAGTGAGTCTTTTTTTTCCCTCAAGGAGTAATTGTTGTGGTTAGGTGCTATTGACTTGGTACTGACTCATTTTGATCTTATGCACAGCAGAATGAAACACTGCCCGATCCTGGGCTAACCTCACTATTGTTGCACGCTTGAGTCCATCGATGCTGCTACTTGACCAATCCAGCTCACTGGAGGTCTTCCTCTTTTTCTCGGACCCTCTACTTTACCAAACATGATATCTTTCTCCAGTGACTGGTCCTTCCTGACAGTATGTCCAAAGTATGGGAGATGAAGTTTGGCCATCCTGGCCTCCAAGGAACACTCTGGCTGCATGCACTTCTTCCAACACAGATTGTTTGTTTTTTTGGCAGCCCATGGCACTTTCAATATCCTCCTCCAACACCATAACTCAAAAGCATCAATTCTTCTATGATCTTTCATATTTACTGTCCTGCTTTTGCATGTATGCATATGAGGTTACTGAAAATACCATGGTTTGGGTCAGGTGCACCTTAGTCCTCAAGCTGACATCTTTGCTCTTCAACGCTTTAAAAAGGTCTTGTGCAGTGGATTTGCCTAGTGCAATACATCGTTTGATCTCTTGGCTGCTGCTTCCATGAGTGTTGATATTTGATCCAAGAAAAATAAAGTCCTTGACAACTTCAATCTTTTCTCCCTTGATAAGAATGTTGTTCTTGTCCAGTGGTGAGGATTTTGTTTTCTTTATATTGAGATGCAATCCATACTGAAAGCTGTGCTCTTGGATCTTCATCAGTAAATATTTTAAGTCCTCTTCACCTTCAGCAAGCAAGGTTGTATTATCTGCATTTTGCAGGTTGCTAATGAGTCTTCCTCCAATCCTGATGCCACATTTTTCTTCATATAATCCAGCTTCTCAGATTATTTGCTCAGCATACAGTTTGAATTAGTATGGTGAAAGAATACAACCCTGTCACACACCTTTTTTCATTTTAAATCATTCAGTGTTCTCATGTTCTGTTCGAACAACTGCCTCTTGGTCCAGGTACAGATCCCTCAAGAGCACAATTTAGTGTTCCAGAATACTCATACTTCACAAATGTTGTCCATAGCTTGTCATGATCCACAGGATCGAAAGCCTTTGCATTGTCAATAAAGCACAGGTAAACATCTTTCTGATATTCTCTGCTTTCAGCCAAGATCCATCAGATAACAGCAATGATGTCCCTCAGTTACGGCCTCTTCTGAATCTGGCTTGAGCCTCTGGAAGTTCTCTGTCAATGTATGCTTGCAGCCATTTCTGCATTATCTTTAGTAAAACTTTATTCACATGGGATATCAAAGAGATTGTCTGGTGATGTGTGCATTCTATTGGGTCACCTCTCTTTGGAATGGGCACAAATATGGATCTCTTCCAATCAGTTGGCCAGAGAGTTGTCTTCCAAATTTCTTGGCAGAGATGAATGAGTGCCTCTGGTGCCACCTCATTTTTTGAAAGATTTCAATTTTTATTCCATCAATTCCTGGTGCCTTGTTCTTTGACAATTACTTTAATGCACCTTGGACTTCCTCCTTCAAGATTATTGGCTTTTGATCATATGCTTCCTTTTGAAATGGTTGAACATCAGCCATTTTCTTTTGGAATAGTGTCTCTGTGTATCCCTTCCATCTTCTTTTGATACTTTCTGCATCATTTAATAATTTCCCTAGAGAATCTTTCAATAACAAAAGTCTAGGCTTGAATTTTTTCTTCAGTTCCCTCAGCTTGAGAAATGCTGAGTGTGTTTTTCCCTGTTGGTTTTCTGACTCCAGATCTTTGCACATTTTGTTGTAATATTTGACTTTATATTCTCAAGCTGACCTTTGAAAATTTCTGTTCAGCTCTTGTACCTCCTTATTTCTTCCATTTGTTTTAGCATCTCTATGCTAGAGAGCAAGTTTCACTGTCTCTTCTGACATCCAGTTTGACCTTTTCCTTCTTTCTTGTCTTCTTAATGACTTTTTGCTTCTTTCTATATGATATTCTCGATGTCATTCCATAACTCTTCTGGTCTTTGGTCTTTAGTGTTTAATGTGTAAAAACTGTTCTTCAGATGGTTTCTAAATTTTGGTGGGATATATTCAAGGTCATATTTTGTCTCTTGTGGACTTGTTTTCATTTTCTTCAGCTTCAGTTTGAATTTGCATATGAGCAATTGAAGGTCTGTTCCACAATCTGCCCCTGGACGTGTTTTGGCTGATAATACGGAGCTTTACCGTCGTCTTTTTCCGAAGATGCAGTCAATTTGATTTCTATGTATCCCATCTGGTAAGGTCCATGTGCATAGTCATCTCTTATGCTTTCTAAAGAAGGTATTTGAAATGAACAAATCATTGATTTTGTAGTTCCAGATTTTGTAGAATTCTATCATGCGATCTCCAGCATCATTTCTATCACAAGGCCATATTTTCCAACTACTGATCTTTCCTCTTTGCCCGCAACCTTTGCATTCCAATCACCAGTAATGAGCAATACATCTTGATTGCTTATTTGATCGATTTCAGATTGAAGAAGTTGGTAGAATTCTTCTATTTCATCCTCACTGGCTTTAGTTGTTGTTGCATATATTTGAATAATAGTGATATTAATTAGGCTTCCCTGTAGGTGCATGAATATTATCCTATCACAGACAGCGTTGTACCTCATGACTGATCTGGATGTGTTCTTTTTGACAATGACTGCAACATCATTCCTCTTCAATTTGTCATTCCTGGCACAGTAAACCATGTGGTTGCTGGATTCAAAATGGCCAATACCAGTCCATGTCAGCTCACTAATGCCTATGATATCGATGTTTATGTGTTCCATTTCATTTTTGACAACTTTCAATTTTCCCAGATTCATACTTTGTACATTCCATGTTGCGATTTTCAATGGATGTTTACAGCTGTTTCTCTTCATTTAGAGTTGCCCTGCGGGCTTTTCTCCAAGCAGTAATAGGTTATCAAAATTTTAGGAAAATGTACTCCACTCAAATTTATCAAGCATTGCTCAGTGACATGTCTATTGACTGAATATTTTTGGTTGTTTCCCAAACAAAATGTAACCATTTTGTACAACTTACTGCAAACAATATACCACTTACTGAAAACAATCCTCCCCTCTTTTTCTTTCTGGCAGAGTAATCTTCATGATCTTGTAGTATGAACAAATAATTCTTTATCAGTTTAAAAAATTTTTTGAGACCAACATCTCAGTTAATATAAAATCAGGGAGATTTTATATATTTTCCATAGTTTTCTTTCTTAGTGACATCCTTCCTTGATTTTGGTATGAGGGTTATGCTTGCTCCATAAAATGTATTAGGAAGTTTTCCGTTCTCCTCTATCTTCTGGAATAATTTGCGTAGAATTGGTGACAGTGAAGCCATTTTGGCCTGGACTGTTTTTGGTTGGGAGTCTTTTGATGACCTGATCAATTTCTTCTTTTGTTATTGGCCTGTTCAGGTTTTCTACTTCACTGTGTGTAAGTTTAGGTAGGTATATTTTCTCATAAAGATATTTTAGTTGTATTTAAAATAAAATGAATGACAAAATATAGCATGGAAAATATGTATGGAGAAGTAGGTTGCTCTCAAAATAAAATTGTAGTAAATTGCACTTATTTAAGACAGATTCAATTATTTTAAATAAAAGTTGTTTTCCAGGATTTCTATGGTTTTATTTAACAGAGATTTCACCTGAGGTTTAAATCTGTTTTTCAAATCAACTAGGCTCCTGGGAGAGAAATTATACTGCAAGGTATGGATTTATCAGAAATTACACCAATCTACGACCTCAGACTATCAGTAATCATACTGACTGCAACTCCCCGACACTTCTACCACCTGACAGTTTTCTAGACATAGAGGTGAGATGAATAAAACTATAGAATTAAAGTGATACTTTCAGAGTCATAATGCTCAATTCATAAGCAATTCCTAAAACAGAGTTTTAAAATTTGTCATTTGTGAACCTATACTTGATCTTACAGATATCTATTTATTTTTTCCTTTAATTTCATAGGCACACAGAAACACATTCTGTATTGCCGGAGACAACCTAACAAATGCAATTATGCTTGTTCTAGCTCTGCTGTTTCTTTGCTCTGTTTCAAGGCTTCGCAATTCCTTTTACAGGAATATTATTAGCCTGGCTGAAAATATATCAATCTTAAATCCAAAACCTTTATTCATTTCATATAAAAACCACAACTCTTTAGAAGAGATGATGCTAGGAATCTCAAAGTTCATGAGGAGAAGGGGAGAAAGCTGGGAAAGATTAGAATCAGAATGCAAAGGGGAGACAGGACTACAAACTGATTACACTGTTGAATGCAAGCCTTGCAGTCTGGCAGCAGCAGGGAGAATGAAGGGTCCTCAGAAGGAAATGGCTAAAGTTACCACACTCACTCAAATGCCCATGCCCTCAGTGACCCTGGCCATGGACTTGCTTTCTTCACCAGTACCAATTGTCCTTGAGTTGATTCCAATTCAATGTGACCTTGTGTGTGTCAGAATAGAAATATGCTTCATAGAACTTTCAATGACTGATTTTTAGGAATAGACCAATTAGGACTTTCGATTAAGGTGCCTTTGAGTAGATTAGAACTGTCAACCTTTCGCTTAGTAGCTGAATGCATGAACTGCTTGCATCACCAAGCAACTTGGTTTTATTTGAGGATATCAGTAAATGTGCTTAGAAGTACAGTGAAAATCACCTTAGAAGAACTTTCCTAGTAGTTTGTTATTGGTAAGATCATAATATAGTTATTTTATTTGTATTTTCCCATTTTTAGTGCCTTATTCATGAATTTGTGCATGTATATCTATTGGGGGAGAACCTGGAGGATGAGGTTAAGCACAGGAGAGAATTCTAGTGGAAAGAGGCTTAGAACTGAAACTAAATTGTCTAGGGAATCAAGATGTGCTATTTCTCCCTTGCCAAAGTTTGTGAACTACTACCATCCCCACTGGAAACCATACACAGGATCACTATGAGTTGGAACCAGCTTGAGGGTATGTATCACCAACAACATCATCCCCATCAGAGTTGACCATTAAGAAGTAGGGAAAGGCAGCAATGAAGATATGGGCTGAGTATGACCACATTCCATAGACTCCTGTCGACTTGGAGATGAGAGAGAGAAAAGGAAAGACTGGTTGGTCCTAAGTGTGGTGAGACCTGAGGACTCCTAAACCCATGGGCATGGACCTAGTCACAGAGGGCTAGAGCTGAGAGTGAAACATCCAGCTAATATGAAGTGAGAGGAGACACACAAAAACACTCAAATTTGCAGATAGTACTCATTTGACCTAGTTTCGAAGGCTTGATGATCAGGACTTGAATAGAGGAAGATAAAGAAATGTGATAAAGGAAACTAGTGTAAATTATTATAATTTAATGAACTTGACCTATACTTATGGATGTAGTAGCTCAAAATAGCAATTGAGAAAGGAGTCTTCGTATCGAGGATTAAACCTATCCCCTCTGTACAAAGGGTTGATAGGGATGGGCAACTTAGACAGTGGCTATAAAGGCATGAAGTGGCTGGAGGGAGTTTAGTTTTTTAAGTTTTTAAGAGGGAGTTTAGTTTCAAAGTATGCAGGGGAAGGTAGAATGCCCACTGAATAGTTTCCATCTTGTCTATATGGGTCTGGTGAAAGGAAATAGGGGATACGATTCTTACAATTCATTGGTAAGCAATTGTTGTCATGACTAATTGTGACTATCACAACTGTAAAGGTAGAAGTTTTGTAACATAAAGGAAAGGGGGGTAGTTAATCTTACATTCCAGAAACAGAGGACCCCAAGAGCATGAGTGGAATGTGGGACACCATCCAAAAAAGCAGTGACAACAGAGATGGAGGCAGAGATGATGACATGGAGAGATAGAGCAGGCTCTATCTGAAGGCTCTAGACTGATGGAAAGAGAAAGACTGTGTGCTGGCGGCCAGGAGGCAACCTTGAAGAATGTGCCCTTTGGTTGTTTAAATGATTATATATTCCTGAGTGTCTTTTGTGTATATCAAAACAAACAAACAAACCAACAAACCACCACCAACAACAGCAAAAAAAAAAAAAAAAAAAACCCAGAGGGAACAGAAGCAATACTGTTCAATGGTGATGCATGGAAGGGATTGTAAGCATTACAATGATAGAAAATATGATAGGATGAGTGAAAAATTGATGTTCTCCCATGTAAATGATTATTCAATTCACTATAAACACTTAAAAGAAAAGAAAACAATTCTATATAAAGAACCAATCTCCTGGCATGAAAGCCATTAGTTTTTTAGGAAGATAAACATATTATGCTTATCATGTTTACCTTCCCACAAGGTACTAGATGTTAAGTTGTACACCTAAAATATCTGTTTTCTAGTCTGCTGAATGAAGTTGTTTGGTATTTTTGCACCTTTCTCTCCTAGGAAGGTATCATGGTTGTTGCTCTTTCTTAAATCTCAAAGTGCACAGATCCACTTTAACAAATGTTTAAGCCAATGTTTATGTGTCTACTATACAAGAAACAATATCCTATGATCTGTATTAGAAAAACAAAAGCATATCTTCTTGACATCTTGTGCAAATAGTCTACTTCACTCCTTCTCCTGAGGGATAACCTTTGTATTTGATGGAGACCAGCCAACAGTGCCCTTAATGGAATGTTTGTTGTTGTTGTTGTTGTGAAGTGCTGTCAAGTCAATTCTGGCCCATAGTGACACTGTATAGGGTTTCCAAGAAGAAGCTAGTGAGCTTGAACCACCTACCTTGCAGTTCAAATGACTTTGCAGTCTGATGCATTAGCCCACAGAGCCACAATGGAATGTTTAGTCAAGGTAAATCTCATCAAATCCATTCCTCTTAAAGACAAATTAACAAGTGTAATGAAAATGAAATAGACATTTCACAGAAATATAAACAAATCCTTAAATTTTTATAAGGGTTTATATAACTCTATATAATACAGTTTCAAATAAATTTATATAATATGGGCCTACTATTTCCAAAATATTTTCTGTACTAGCCAATCCCTTTGTCAAATATCTCACTCTCTTAGGCATAAGTGATTCTTGACATCTTCAAATAGTTTCTGATATTTTTCTGTCATAGTAATTTTTTTTATTTATTTTTGTTGTTGACGATATATACAGAGAAGAACATACACTAATTCAACTATTTGTATATGTACAATTCAGTGTGATGATTCCATTCTTGAAGTTGGGCAACCATTTTCATTCTCCTTTTCAGAATTTTGTCTACCCTATTAACATAACCAATTTGATTATATATACACAATTCTTTTAAAAAGCATAATGCTCAATGTAGACATTCTTTACTAATGAATTTAACTGCTATTTGGTTTAAGGAAGACTTTTTTACTTAAGATTTTTTAATTTTTTATTTAAGGATTAAGCTTTAAGGATGATCTCAGGATAATGACCTCAGGGGCTTATCCAGTTTCATTGGCTTCAAAAATTATGGATTTTAGGAACATTTGAAATTCTGCTCCATAGTTTTCCATTTTTTTGTTGTATGCCATGGAATCGGTTCCAACTCATAATGACCCTGTACAGGGTTTCCAAGACTATAAATCTTTACGGGAGCAGAAAGCCTCGTCTTTCTCCCGCGGAACAGCTGGCACTATCAAACTGCTGACCCTGAGGTTAGCAGCCTGATTTGTAACCACTACACTACCAGAGTTCCTTAGTTTTCCTTTTATATCAGTATTATTATTTTAAAAAATTCACTAGTGATAATGAGGAATCATTCAGTTCTGATCTCATGGCAAAATAAGCAGTTGTTTATGGCAGGGATTACCATAGATTCCCCTTCCCCCCTATTCTTGACTCGCTTTCTTCCTGTTTCAACAATTTTGATAGCATACCTAGGACATGCCAGGCACTGGGGCAGGTGGTGAAGGTCAGTGATAAAGGTTATCCTGTCTACTTCTGTTAAGTTGAATATCTTCCCTTATTTAGATCAGCTTTTCTGAATTCTTTTCATTAAAATAAATTAATTTTCTTGGAAAAATATTTAATTATGATTCAGCAATATAGCTACTAGGAGTAAAACTTGCAGATGTTTTGTCAGTGTATCCTAAACCAGGCTTTTGTCTTGAAGTTTTTATTTATGTTTTCTTTGCAGCATTTATTTTCCCTGTTCCAAGATGTCTGAAGCAGAAAGAACAACTTGGAGATTACACATCAGTTTTATTCTAAAAGCAATCATCTGAAAAATTTAGATTCTTTCTACAATGACTGCCTTGAAAAATGAAAACTTTTAGTCACACAATTGCTTTTTTAGTCTGGAATATCAAACAGTTTATTTGAGTGACTTTCACTAAAATTGACGGTTTAGTCACTGTTAAATGACGTACCTGTAGGTAGGACAGTTTGAAAAATTGTTTTCAAAGACTTTGGGACTCACAACTCTTTCACCCAAAATTTTCAGCATTGTTCCTAGAGCCATCCATTTAGTTACCAGGGCATCTTCTAGACATTTCCACATGAAGGAATGATCCCATGTGGTCCCAATGAGAGGTCAGAAGTTTTTCTTCCATGCTTTAGCACTTTCATTGGACCACAATCATTGTTCATTGTAAACTGAGAACTGCTCACCCGGCAAAAATAATGATAGAACTATAGTCACATGCCTTACACGGTTACCGTGGCTCACAGAGAATCAACATAAGTTGGCGATCTGTAACAGATTGTAAAATGAATGAATGAAGGCATTATGAAATGACTATACCTCAAAAAGTAATAAAGAATATGTTAACTGTTACTGTGATGATGAGCAGGCTCCATCAGTGCTTTCAGACTAAGACAGGCCTGGTAATTTACTCCTGGAAACCAGCCAATGAAAACCCTGTGGGTCACAGCCATCTGATCTGCAACTAATTGTGGAAGACCAGAAAGTGATTATGCCTGTGTGTCACCCTATGTGTGCAGAGTAGAAGTGCTTCATACGGTTTTCAAAGCTGACACTTTTCAGAAGCAGAGTACTTGGTCTTTCTTTTAACAGATCATGAGGCCTTTCTTCCAAAGCACCTATGCATGGGTTGAAACCACCAGATTTTCTGCTGTTAATGGACTGCTTAATGCTTTGAGTCACCCAGGGACTCCTACATTGTTGTATATAATCCCTTGGTTAAACTCTCTTCAATGGTCCTTCTGAGCTTGTTTCCTAATTGGACAGTGGGCTAAGCAATAAAGTACGCTAATATGGCAAGCGTTAATACGTAAATATGTTGTTGTTAGGTGCCATTGAGTCGGTTTCAACCATTGTGACCCTGTATGGGATTTCTGAGGAGTAGTTGGTGAGCTTGAACCACCAACTTTGGGGGTCAAACTGACTTTGCAGTCCAGCACATTAATTCACAACATCACACAAAACCTAGTAAGAATATTTGAGTAATGTTGTTGTTGTTAAGTGCCATGGAGTCGATCCTGACCCATACCAACCTTGTATGGGGTTTCCAAGGAGGGGCTGGTAAGCTTGAACCACCCACCTTGTAGCTCAAACTGACTTTGCAGTCCAGCGTATTAGTCCACATTGCCACACCAGGATGTGACCCAGCACAGGGTTTCCGAGGCTGCAAATCTTTATGGGAGCAGAAATCATGCAGAATAGCTGGTAGTTTTGAACTGCCGACTTTGAGGTTAGCAGCCCGATTCATAACCACTATGCTGATAGAGCTCCTTAGGATGTTGTTGTTGTTGTGGAGTGCTATTGAGTCAGTTCCGATCCATAATGACCCTGTATAGGGTTTTCAAGGAGTAGCTGGTGAGCTTGAACCACCAACCTTGCAGTTCAAATGACTTTGCAGTCTGGCACATTAGCCCACAGGGCCATACCAGGACTCCCTCCTTAGGATAGTACTTAAATATTTCAGATATACTCTTATATACAAGTACAGCAATCCCTAGGTTAGGAATGAAATCAGTCCTTAACTGTGTCTTCAGTCAAATTTGTAGGTTAGTATGAACAGACATACATGGCTCTTATTTGCCCTTATTTAGTGCCTTTTTAATCATTTAAAAGCTGCAAATACCTTCTTTAGACAGCATAAGAGATGACTATACACATGGACCTCACCAGATGGAATACATAGAAATCAAATTGACTACATCTGTGGAAAGAGATAATGGGAAAACTCCATATCATCATTGAAAACAAGACCAGGGGCAGACTGTGGAACAGACCATCAATTACTCATATGCAAATTCAAACTGAAGGTGAAGAAAATGAAAATAAGTCCATGAGAGCCAAAATATGACCTTGAATATATTCCACCTGAATTTAGAGATCATCGGAAGAACAGATTTGATACATTAAACACTAAAGACTGAAGACCAGAAGAGTTGTGGGATGACATCAAGAACATCACCCATGAAGAAAGCAAAAAGTCATTAAGAAGACAAGAAAGAAGGAAAAGCTCAAAATGGATGTCAGAGGAGACACTGAAACTTGCTCTGCAGGACAGAGATGCTAAAGCAAACGGAAAAAATGAGGAGGTCTAAGAGCTGAGCAGAAAATTTCAAAGATCAGCTCAAGAAGATAAAGCCAAATATTACAATAAAATATGTAAAGATCTGGAGTCAGAAAACCAAAAGGGAAGAACATGCTCAGCATTTCTCAAGATGGGGGAACTGAAGAAAAAAATCAAGCCTCAACTTTTGTTATTGAAAGAATCTCTGGGCAAAATATTGCATGATGTAGAAAGCATTAAGAGAAGATGGAACAAATACACAGAATCACTGCACAAAAAGGAAATGGTTCATGTTCAACTATTTCAAGAGGTAGCATACGATCAAGAGTCAATGATACTGAAGGAGAAAGCTGAAGGTGCATTGAAGGAATTGGCAAAGAACAAGGCACCAGGAATTGATGGAATAAAAATGGAAATCTTTCAAGAAAGTGAGATGGCACCAAAGGCACTCACTCATTTCTGCCAAGAAATTTGGAAGACAGCTATCTGGCCAACTGGTAGGAAGAGATCCATATTTGTGCCCATTTCAAAGAGAAGTGACACAACGGAATGTAGAAATCATCGGACAATCTCTTTGATATCCCATTTGAGGAAAGTGTTCCTAAAGGTGATTCAGAAATGGCTGCAAGCATGCATTGACAGAGAACTTCCAGAGGCTCAAGCCAGATTCAGAAGAGGCCGTGGAATGAGGGATATCATTGCTGATGTCCGAAGGATCTTGGCTGAAAGCAGAGAATATCAGAAAGATGTTTACCTGTGCTTTATTGACTACACAAAGGCTTTTGATTGTGTGGATCATGAAAAGCTATGGACAATACTGTGAAGTATGAATGTTCCAGAACACTTAATTGTGCGCATGAGGAATCTGTACCTGCACCAAGAGGCAGTTGTTTGAACAGAACATGGGAACACTGAATTGTTTAAAATTAAGAAAGGTGTGTGACAAGGTTGTATTCTTTTCCCATATTTATTCAACCTGAGTGCTGAGCAAATAATCCAAGAAGCTGGTTTATATGAAGAAAAATGTAGCATCAGGATTGGAGGAAGACTCATTAACAACTTGCGATATGCAAATGATACAACCTTCCTTGATGAAACTGAAGAGGACTTAAAATATTTACTGATGAAGATCAAAGAGCACAACCTTCGGTATGGATTATATCCCAGTGTAAAGAAAATAAAAACCTTCACCACTGGAAAAATAAACAACATTCTTATCAACAGAGAAAAGATTGAAGTTGTCAAGGACTTCATTTTTCTTGGATCAACTATCAACACTCAAGGAAGCAGCAGTTAAGAAATCAAACGATGTATTGCATTAGGCAAATCTGCTGCACAAGACCTTTTTAAAGTGTTGAAGAGCAAAGATGTCAGCTTGAGGATTAAGGTGTGCCTGACCCAAGCCATAGTATTTTCAATAACCTCATATGCATGTGAAAGCTGGACAGTAAATAAGGAAGACCGTAGAAGAATTGACACATTTGAGTTATGATGTTGGAGGAGAATATCGAAAGTACCATGGGCTGCCAAAAGAACAAACAGATCTATTATGGAAGAAGTGCAGCCAGAGTGCTCCTTGGAGGCCAAGATGGCTAAACTTTGTCTCTCATACTTGGGACGTATTGTCAGAAGGGACCAGTCACTGGAGAAGGATATCATATTTGGTAGAGTGGAGGGTTAGGGAAAAAGAGGAAGACCCCCAACAAGATGGATTGGCCAAGTGGCAGCATTGATGGACTCAAGCATGGCAACAATAGAAAGGTTGGTCCAGGATCGTGCAGTGTTTTGTTGTGCTGTACATAGGGTAATATGAGACAGTACAACAACAAGAAAAGCTGCAGGAGTAGCAAGTAAAGATGAAGAAAATGTTCTATCAATTTTAAAGTGATGGCTAATTTACTTAACAAGGGCAAGGAAGGGTACTCCTTAAGTCTGATGTTCAAAAACCTTAGGCTTACTGCATAAGTAAGAGATGGCTTCAAAAAATTCATGGAAATTTTGTATTATGTTTTAATTCCATTTTCCACAAACTTCTTAAACCCCCCTTTTTAATATATCTGAATACTTAGCAATATACTCATTATAAGATTGTTATGAGCAAGAACCAACTCGACCACATTTAACAACATATTCAAGTATGAAATATTTTCAGTTCAACTATTAGCCATGTTAGCATACTTTATTGCTTGACTGACTGTCCAATTCAGAAACAAGCTCAGAAGGACCATTGAAGAAAGTTTAATCAAGGGAGTATATACAATAATGTAGGTGTCCCTGGATGACTCAAAGGGTTAAGCACTCCATTAACAGCAGAAAGTTTGGTGGTTTTAACCCATGCATAGGTGCTTTGGAAGAAAGGCCTCATGATCTGTTGAAAGAAAGACCAAGTACTCTGCTTCTGAAAAGTGTCAGCTTTGAAAACCATATGAAGCACTTCTACTCTGCACACATAGGGTGACACACAGGCATAATCACTTTCTGGTCTTCCACAATTAGTTGCAGATCAGATGGCTGTGACCCACAGGGTTTTCATTGGCTGGTTTCCAGGAGTAAATTACCAGGCCTTTCTTAGTCTGAAAGCTCTACTGGAGCCTGCTCATCATCACAGTAACACATGAACCTCCATTGACAGAGGTACTCATGTGGTACCTTGGTCAGCAATTGAACCAGGTCTCTAGCATGGAAAGTGAGAATTCTACCACAGAACCACCACTGCATGTGTACTTATCATCAGTTTTCCTATCGTTAGTCCTTGTTGTTCGGTACTATCAGTTTTGACTCATAACGACCCTAAGCACAACAGAATGAAACAATGCACAGCCCTGTTGTCATTTGCTCAATTGTTGTTCTATTTTGTTTAAGTACACTGTTGCTGCCTCTGTGTCAGTCTATGTCATTGAGGGTTTTCTTCTTTTACCAAACATGATATTCTTCTCCAGGGACTGGTCCTTCCTGAAAAATCTCACTATACTTGCTTCTGAGGAGCGTTCTGGCTGTAGTTCTTCCAACACAAATTTGTTTGTTCTTCCAGCAGTCCATGGAACTTTTAATATTCTTTACCAAATCGTAATTCAAATGGTATGTATGTATACTACTTCAGTAAAGGAGATCTGAATAGGATAGAACATGTTTGCTGTTTTTTTCGGGTGCCCTTGAAATTCCAGGAAACAAAGTAGAATTGCCTGACAGAGCTTTCTAAATTGTAATCTTTACATGTGTAATCACCAGGTTGCTTTCCCATAAAGCCAGTGAGTAGGTTTGAACTGTCAGCCATTCAGTTACAGCCAGGTGATTAATGGTAGCATCACCTGGCTTCCTAAATATCAACTTGTAGGCAGGATCTTTCGTACATCCAAATACTTTCAAGTCCAAGCTTCAGGGGCCGAATATGTCTCTATAGATAAGTTGACCCTAATGACAACAGGAAGTTAAACTGGCTCATTTTGACTCAACCCCTTCTGAGGATTTGCATTCCCCCTCCTCCACCTGCCACCTATACTGTCTCATAAGGAGCTCTGGTAGTGTAGTGGTTACGAATTGGGCTGTGAACCTTAAGGTCAGCGGTTCGAAACTACCAGCTGCTCCGCGGGAAAAAGATAAGGCTTTCTACTCCCGTAAAGATGTACACCCTCGGAAACCCTATACAGGGTCGCTATGGGTCGGAACCGACTCGATGGCACATAACAACAACAACAACAATCTATGCTTAAACAAGATCCCGAGCAATGTGTAGAGATCTAGGGGGTGGATCTTGTTAAAATACAGATTTTGCATATTCTCAGCTGTGGGTAGAACCAAAATGTACCAGTTGGTGGACCTGAAGGAAACCTTTGGTGATTTTTTGGCAAATGTATCTTTGGAAGCTCCCATTAGAAGTTTTTTTTTTTTTTTTTTTTAAATTGATCCTTCCCTCTTCCTTCCTCATGGCTGTCCCTAAACATTGCCAAAACATCCATTTTAACTCATAGAAACTCTATAGGAGAGAGAGCTGCCCCATGGAGTTTTCAAGGTTGTAATCGATAATGGAGGGACTCACTCATCTATATGCCAAGAAAATTGGATGGCAACTACCTGGCCAACTGAATGGAAAAGATCTATATTTGTGCCCATTCCACAGAGAGGTGACTCAACAGAATGCAGAAATCATCGGACAGTACTATTAATATCGCATGCAAATCTTGCTAAACATAATACAAAAATAGCTGCAACCATACATTGAGAATTTCCAGAGGTTCAAGTTGGAGAAGAAGAAGTGGAATGAAGAATATCTTGGCTCACATCAACTGGATATTGGCTGAAAGCAGAGAACACAGAAAGATGTATGCTTTATTGGCTATGCATAGACTTTCGACTGTGTAGATCATGACGAGCTAAGGACAGCATTGCAGAGAATCAGTACTCCAGAACACTTACTTGTGCTCATTAGGAACCAGTACATAGACCAAGAGGCAGTTGTTTGAACAGAATAAGGGAACGCTGAATGGTTTAAAATGAGCAAAGGTGTGTACCAGGGATATATTCTTTCACCATGCTTATTCAATCTGTATGCTCAGCACATAATCCAAGTAGCTGGATTGTTTGGGATCAGGATTGGAGGAAGACTTATTACCATCCTGCAATTTGCAGATGATACAATCTTACTTGTTGAAAGAAAAGGGGACTTAACATATTTACTGATGAAGCTCAAAGACCACCACCTTCATTATGGGTTGCACCTCAATGTAAAGTAAACAAAAATCCTCACCACTGGGAAAATAAACAGCATCCATATAAATGGAGAAAAGATTGAAGTTGTCAAAGACTTCATTTTGCTCAGACCAACCATTAACAGCCATGGAAGCAGCAGTCAAGAAAACAAATGACGCATGCCTTAGACAAATCTTTTGCAGAAGACCTCTTTAAAGTGTTGAAGAGCAAAGATATCAGCTTGAGGACTAAGGTGTGCCTGACCCAAACCATGGCATTTTCAATAACCCCGTACCCATGTGAAAGTTGGACAGTGAATAAGGAAGACTGTAGAAGATTTGAGTCATTTGAGTTATGGTGTTGGAGGAGAATATTAAAAGTATCATGAACCACCAAAAGAACAAACTAATCTGGAAGAAGTACCACGAGAGTGTTCCTTGGAAACCAGGATGGCCAGACTTCATCTCTCATACTTTGGACATTTTGTCAGGAAGGACTAGTCCCTGGAGAAGGGGATCATGTTTGGTAAAGTGGAAGATTGGAGAAAAAGAGGGAGAGTCCCAATGAGATGGATTGGCACAGTGGCAGTAGCAATGGGCTCAGGCTTGGCAGCAGACCAGGCAGTATTTTGTTCTTTTGTGCATAGGGCTACTGTGAGTTGGTATTAACTTGATGGCACCTAACAATAACAACAACAACACAGAAGCAGACTGTCATACATCTTTCTCCCATGGAGTGGTGGGTTGGTTCTAACCTCTGACTTTTCCATCAGCAGTTTAGTGCTTAGCCAACTGCACTTTATAACTTGGTCCACAAACTTCATTTCTCTTTGACACACCTGGGATTATTCTGAGACCCATTCCTACCTGGCTTTACTGCCAAAAGTATGCTAAGATGTAAGCTGAGTCAGTACTGATGAGATTTAATCAAGGATTATATTAAAAATACACATAAACTTGCCAGTTTGCTACAGCCAATCCGAGTCTTTGATTGAGTCCCCCTATGGTGTCAGGTGGTAATGACTTAGTTGCTGAACTGGAAGATCGAGTTAATGGAGGAGAAGCTGAGGTGGGCTTCTGAATTGGAGGATACTCAGCTATAAGCTGTTTCTTAACATGTTGGGAAATATTTCAGTACCTGTTGTGGTTATACCTGTTTTTATTGACTAAATATCAACCTGGAATTATTGCCTCCGATATTATGTTTTGCTGTTTTAAATAAACTTTAAATAAACTCTTGATAATTGTGACTTTGAAACTTACAGTTCAGATCTGAAGTCTATCTCTCAAATAGCAAAAAAATCTTATAAGACTGGCCCTAACTTTAATTATAATCATTGTTGTTAATATATCAAGTCTGTGTAGGGTTTCCAAGGAGCAGCTGGTGGGTTTGAACTGACAAACTTGTGGTTTGCAGTCCAGTGCTTATCCTACACCATCACACCAGAAGTCTAATTATAGTCATGGTGGTGACTGGTGGCTGTGTGCCGTGGAGTTGGTTCCGACTCATAGCAACCCTGTACAGGGTTTCTGAGGCTGTAAATCTTTACAGGAGCAGAACACCTCATCTTTCTCCCACGGAACAGCTGGTAGTTTTGAACACTGACCTTGTGGTTTGCAGCCCGATTCGTAACCACTACTCATATACAGATTTTCATGAAGCTTTTGCATCTAGTATAAAAAAAAAAATTAAATAGGATGATAGCAACACACTATTGTTGCAGTTTGTTATTTATTATACATTTTGATAGCAAAGTAGAAAAGGTTGTTCTAATCACAAGTTATAACCTTGAAGAAAATGAATAGAGAGTATACCATTTTGGCTGCTATGTAAGGAGTCAATGGTGTTTCTATTCGTATTTTTCTCAGCTGTGGTACTTTCATGCACAGTACTGCTAATTTATTTTTTTCTGGCATCATTTGTAACAAGTCTCCTAAAATCTGTCACATTTTGTGAGCACAGTCTAGACAGTTATTATGATACAATCAAAAGGAAAACCTGCAAATAAAAAGGACGTGTGTAGAAGAGCTGACCAAAATAATAGTACAGTTTATATGAGGCTTCTTTCAATTTTCTATTTTCCAAATTTTACTTTTTTGGAAGATTCAAATCACAGTAAAATATGTTAGCACTGGAAGTATACTTGATTTTATAGACCTAGGTTTGGCAGTTCAAACTCACCAGCTGCTCCTAAGAAACCCTATACGTGGTGGCTATGAGTCCGAATGAGTTGCACTTCTATCTCCACTGAAATATTTTGATGTTCTAATGGTGTGGCACTGTGGGTTAATGTACTGTACTGCAAAGTCGTTTGAATTGTAGTCCAAACTCACTAGCTGTTCCTCAGAAACCTTATACAGAGTCTCTATGGTTTGTACCGATTTGACAACACTTAATAAAAACAACCGTATTGAAATATGGCAGTGTGTTTGAACAGTTTTTTTTTTCTTCTTCTTCTTCTCATTGTGGAAAGAAAATATTTTGTTTCCTTAAAGTCAGATATTTATATCAATATTGAAGATGGGCAAGTCAGCCATTGTTAAATAAATGTCTTTTTTCAAATCTATATGATTTGATAAAGTCAATGTTTTTTTTATGGGAACTAAAAGGAGTTCTGGTGTGTCACTCTAGGATAAGTATTGCTCTGATAACCTCAAGGTTGACAGTTCAAACCTACCAGCTGCTCCTCAGAAACCCTGAACAAGTTAGTTATGAGTTGGAACCAATGTGATGTGACTTAACAAGAACAACAAAAGCGGGAAGTGCATTAATCTAATCCCTTGTTTACTATATTTCCCTTTAAATCTGTAGAAGAACTCCTATTTCAGTTTTAGTGACAGTTTTGAGATTATCTTTTACCACGGATAAACAATTTCTCATGGTGCAGTTACCATATTTTATGCAAATAATGTGCATGTTATATGTTTTGCAAGCCATGCAACCCCCTTGCCTTGCTAGTTTTCTATGTGTTCTGTGTATATTATATGTCTGTATGCCATTTATGTGGGCACATTTGCTCTAAGGCAATCTGAAAGAGCTAAATCATAAATGATAGCATCTATGAAAGGTATGAAAGAAGGGAAGAGCTAGAAGCATGTAAATTAGTCACACATTGCCAACCAAAAAGTCCAAGTTCCAAGAAAACAAGCTGAATGGGAAAATGATTCACAGGACACAAACTCTTCCCTGTCAAAAGGGTAGAAAAGATGAATAATTGGTGTAGTCAGGTGCACTCATGCAGCATAGAAAGGAGAAAACAACTCAATCAATTTTGAAAAACAAACAAAACAACCAAACCAGAAAATTCAGCATGAAAGAAAAGACTAAAACTTTCAGAGCCTAGATTTCAAGTGGCTCAATTTGTTAACACATAATTCATTAAGTCATAAGTATCATCAAGGAGATTGACTTTTCTTCACAGGGATCAAAGTTTTTGTCATTGGTCAGCCTCTGTATCACATCCCCCACATGAAAATCACTGACTGGTGAGTGTCATAACTATTCTTTTCCTGGAGGTGGGCTCCTGTCCTTTATGCGGGGAAATAAATGGCAAAGTGTGAAGCAATTTAATTTCACTAAAAGCTTATAGCGGAGGTTGCGTTCTCATATTTAACACAAAGGCTGCCTCCTGGACGATTAATGTATGTTTTACATCCTCTTCAATTTGGCTGTAAAATATCTCTTTCAATTATCATAATTCTCTGATGGATAGCTTTAAACTTTTTGAGGAGGACTTTTTCAAGTGTATTAATTTTTTTCCACTTTAGACTAATGTTGAGAAAGTTCTTCATTATGTCTTTGTTTTGGTAGAACATCCAGAAAGTGTCCTGAATTTTAAACTTGTTATTTTTTTCAGTCATCTTAATCATGTACTACAATGTTTAGTACTTCAGTCCCAAGCTAAAGATTAAGTTGGGGACAGGAACTTCCACTCATGTTATTTCTGTATCTTGGGCTACTTGTTTTCCTTCTCAAACCCACCCTTTCGACAGCCTTTAAGATTTAACCCAAATATTATTTCTCACTTTAAACCTTCACTAACCCTGGTATGGTGTTGTAGGATAAGCACTGGACTACTAATTACAAGGCTGGCAGTTCAAACCCACTGACTTCTTCTTGAAAATTCTCTGCAGGAACATTATGAATGAACTGACATGATGGCACTTAACAAGAACCACTGTAGGTAGACACACTCTACTAATAAAACTGAAGTTTTTTGGTTTTTTTTAAAGAAGATTTCAAGGGATACTTTTGATTTAAGATTTAAAAATTAGCTCATGGTAATTAACTGGTCTTGATGTAACTCTATAAGATAATCATTGGATTGCTAATTACAAGGTTATAGTTCAGACCCACCAGCCACTCTAGGCAACCCTATACAGGGTCACTATGATTTGGAACCAACTTGTTGGCACTTAAAAACAATAAAAACAATATTGATTAGTCACATTGACATGGTTGCAGTTGTAAGTCTTCTTATTTATTGTACAGCTGTGGTTTTTAAAGGAGTCTCAGTGTAGTGCAAATAGTGAAAAGCTTAATAGCTTACAAAAAGGATGACAGTTCAAGTTCACTCAGAGGCACCTCAGAAGAAAGACCTGGAGATCTACTTCCACAATACCAGACATTGACAATCCCACGGAGCATAGTTCTACTCTGTAACACCTGGAATTTCCACGAGTTGTAATTGACTAGACAGTAGTGTGTCTCTAACTCTAGCCCAGTTAGCACTGCCTGAATGGTTAGTCAAACATAGGTAACTGGGACCCATCCTTTAAGTTTCTGATTCATTAGTTTTGGATGGAGGCCGAGACTCTGCATTTCAGATAAGTACTCAGATGATGCTAAAGCTACTGGCTTGTGGGATTGCTGCTGTCAGGAATTCCTTTCCTCCCTCTTTGCTTGTTACATGCTAATTTATCCTTCAGAATGCCCACCATACCACAAAATCCACAAAAGCTGCTCCTTCCATCTTAATTAGTCCTTTTTTAGCCTATACTCTTTGAAAGCAAATTTTATGTTTAAATTTTTAAAAACTTTACAGTTTGTTCTTGTTGAAAATGTACACAGCAGAATATCCACCAAGACTGTCTATTCAAACCCACCAGCCTCTCCTCAAAAACCCTGTATAAGGTGACTATGAGTCAGAACCGACACAATAGCACTTAATAACAAAAACACATGTGCAATTCAGTGATATTTATTCAACTGTGCAATCATGCTCATCATCTTCTTTCTGAATTGCTTCCCCTTCATTCCTTCCTCTATAGTCTTACCTAATTGTTAATATTATTGCTAATATGACCCTATGTAGATAGTTATTTAAGAAGAACAATGTTCAAGGCAAACATTCTCTACTAACAAAGCTAAATTATCATTTGATTTAAAAGAAGACTTCAGGGGGTTATATTTGGTTTAATGTTTAATATTTAAAGATCTAAGATGTAACTATTGTTCTCTTATTTTCTGGAGCAAAGAAATCAAAGACTCAAGGAAGTATTTAGTTCAAAGTACTAATAGACCACACCAACCACAGCCTCCAATACCCTGAGACTTTAATAATTAAATTGCACCTGCTACCACTTCTAGCAGCAGCGAGAACTTCGAGCAGCAGCGAGAACTTCGAGCAGC